>NC_141164.1:40590557-40901557 GCF_053477565.2 Lygodium microphyllum
GTCTATTCTCTTGATTTTTGAGCTTAAAGTAGAGTTCTTTGTTCTTGGGGACCTTTCGACGCTCACTAGGTATGCATCCAGCATCTGATTTGTGCACCACTAGAGCACGTCTCCTCCTTTCAAGTACTCATGGATGCTGCAACCACCAACACATCGGAGGCCCCGCTACCCACTCAACATACCCTCGGTCTCCAACAACACAATCATTGCGAATATCCTCAACCAATACCAATCAAAACAAGGCCCCATCATCCACTTAGGCAACCTCCCTTCGAAGCACTAGACCCTCAACAACAAAGCATTGCAAGTGTCATGGGACTGACATTTGTCTAGGAGGGAAGTAATGTTAACCCCAGCTCGAGACACGGAAGCAAAAGAAGTGAAATATGGATGAAATGGAAGAAATAGGATGGAGAACAAGTAAAGGCGCAAGGGCGGCCCTGAAAATCAAGTTAAAGAAAAAAGCGCATTTTTCAGTAAAAGGTGCCCTAAAAATTTTGTAAAAGAGCGCCAAGCTCCCTCCTGTGCAAATTGTAAAATGGTAGATGGGCATAGGCTAAAGAAATAGGCCAAGTAGAAGGGAATGGAAAAGAGGACCTTGCCACAATGACCGGTCATGTAAAAAAGGGAATGGGTGCCCATGGGATTTTAGGGCATGTATATAAAGTTCAAAAAGTGAATGAGAGCTCAGTTAGATATGCTCAATGCCCCACCCTCATAAGGTGCCACCAATGATCCATGGTGCTCAAAGTTGTAAGGCCCCCATTATGAGGAGAAGCCAAATGTGAGCCTTGCTGACGTTGGTTGAGTCCTGACTTTTATATCAGATGAGGTCCATGTGACCAGATGGCAAAAAGGTGACCATTGTGGGTCTAATCTTTGGGTTGGACAGAGTAATTAAGCCCCGGTTGAAGGGGTCTCAGGGGGGCTAGTGACCCCCTTGGAGGGGGTCTGGGAGCAGAGCCTGGCCCGACGGTAAAGGGAATATTCCTTGGAATATTCCTTGGCCGACTAGTGGAGGCTCATATGTAGGTCGGTCATGCCAACCTAACCGCCTTCATGGGCTATAAAAGCTAAACCCCTTCACAGCCATCGATTATCTATCTTTCACCCAGTCAGAGTTGTTCTAGCTAGCCTTAAGCTCTTCACCTATCTTCTGTCTAGATTGCCATCTAAGCTTCACTGTGAAAGCGCACGGGTGGACATGGCCATCTCTTTATTAGTTGTTTGGACCTAAAGAAATTTTTTGATTCTCCTCTTATCTATTGTGTACTCTCTATCTCTGTCTCTTTCTCAGATTCTGTTCGTTGCGCCGTGTAATTTTTACAAGCTCATTCTTTGGTGTGTGGCAACAAGAGACTCTTCTTCTTCTCTTCTTCTCTTCTCTTCACTTGCTTGTGTGTGCTTGAGAGAGGGAGTGTGTGAGTGTAAGGGAGTGTGTGTGTGAGGGTGAGAAACCAAGGATGTGAAGCTCTCCACCATCTCCTATCTTCTCTTGTCTCGTGTGTGGCTATGGAGGATGGAGCTTGGAGGTGGAGGCTTGAGGATGCTTGAGCTTGCATCAAGCATCATGGAGCTACCGGTGCACTTGAGGGAGGAGGCAACACATTCGAGCATTGAGATAAGCCCACTACACCCTGGTAGGATCAAAGGCATGTCAGCTAGGTGAGAGATAGCCATAGGTGCTCACTTAAAATACTTGAACGAATAAGCAGTCCGTGGGTCTTGGTGATTGAGCGGGAGCTCCCTCTACATGAGTCTGTTTGGTTCTGATAGGATCTGTTTTACCTCTGTTTTGGTTTGAATTCTTTCTGATTGTGAGATTGAGATTGTGAATGAGGCTTTTGAGGAATGACTGAGAGTTTTTTGGAAGGTTTTTGATGTTTTGAAATGGTTTTGGTTTGAGCTGTATGGTTTTTATGCCTTCTATTTATCTTTTGTAGTGTTATGTACTAACATGATAGTCGCTACTTAATTACCTACCTTGCTCAACTAAATTAACTAGCTAGGCTACTTTTAGTGACTAACTTTTCCAACTAGTTTAACTATCAAACTTTTCTAGCTACCATAACTAGGTAGCTTAACTAGCATGCTTAGCCACACCAAATACTATCATGTAAGCTAACCTAGCATTTAGCTCATTGGCTAGCTACATAAACTAGATATTTGATAAGCAATTGTCTTACATGATACAATTGGGGCTAGCTACCAAGAAACTAGCTAGCTATTAGCCAATGCTAGAGTAGTTATTAGTAACTACTATTAGCACAAAGCCTAATCAAACTATCACAAATTTAGTAAAAAATCAATCACAAACCATCAAGTAAGGTGTATCTTACTCTTGGGTGTTTTGAAATTACTACTTGGCTGCAACATCAAAGTGCAAAAAAAGTATTTCTTTTTTTTGATATGTGCTTATCGCAACCTAGCTTAGTGCATTGGTCCCCCCTCCAACACAACTTACCAAAACAATGCATATGATAAGGATGTCTCCAAGGCAGCATGCATACTCCTACAATATCATCATTGGTAAACTCTTAGCCACAAGCTGAGCACTCTGTAATCTCAAATATAAACATTGTCCTAATAGACACTTTTGGTGCAGGAGGGGTAATTTGTACGGAGAATGGTCTGCAATCACTCAGATGGATCAAGAAATGAGATTTCCCTTTTGACCTAGCCAGCTCTTCCTTGCTATTTTTTAGCTCATCCTTCATAAAAAGTAATACCATATCAGGATTTGGTTTGTACCTTCTTAACATGGACACACACACACCAACATATTAACACTACTAGTTATACCTACACATTAGAAACTAAACATTTTCATCTACAACATCCTCTTCAATGTCACCAAGTTGTTCCTTGTGAGGTTCATTTTTGCACATGATCTTCAATCTGGATGACTCCTCTATAGTCATTTCCAAGGTCTCCTCAAGATTTTCTAGCTTCAATTTCAACTTGTGCATTACCTTTAAGAAACCCTCATTGGCATACTAATTGCATTGTACCTTTCCATAAGCTTCTTTTGCCATCATGATCTGTTTTTACATTATTTCATCATCTCCATTATCTCAAAAAAAAGATACTACACTCATTCCCATAGAGTCAATATCATATCCAACTAGCTAGCAATAGCCCATGTCACATGTAGAGAAGGTCCTTACCAAGGTATTATGTTGGTTTTATTGCTAATATGCTCCAAGCTTGTCCCACCACATGCAAGGCTTGTCGATAGACATCTTTTTTGTTTCTTTTCAAGTTCCCCTCACATAGTTGCCATCTTCTCTTTTTCTTTTCAATTTCCCCTCATGCAACTCACCTTTGTGTTATGTTGGTTTTATTGTGAATCTGTTCCCGATGGCCCTTTCCCAAAGTGTTGAATATTGCAAGACAAAGCTCTTTTGGGATAGCTTTGTCTTGAAGGTCTCACAGGTTCACCCAAACATTGTGAGACCATGTATATCATGAAAGTCCTCCTTCTTGATGCAAAATATAGGCTACTTGTTGCTACAAGCCATTTTCTTACTCATTTGCAAAATTATTGGGAACATTGAACATTCACACACACAGATACACAAGAGAGTAGGAGAGAGAGAAATGGAGGGAGGGAGGGAGGGAGGAGCCCCTACATGCAAGTTCTCCTTCACCATTGCTTTCAAAACTTGCTTGGAAACTAGAGGGAGAAAAGAAAAAGTTCCGCATTCAAACTCGTATATACATATATATATAGAGAGAGAGAGAGAGAGAGAGAGTGTGTGTGTGTGTGTGTGTGTGTGTGATAATCACCTACATGATAACCACCTCGCTACTAATTATGATGACAAGTTATTCCCACATTTTTAAAAATGATTCTATACACATTTTCCACACAAAAAAAACCCTTCCCTCCAAGCTAGAACAACCTAGCTAGGAACTTACTAAGTAGCTCACCTAGTGTTCTACCTTACCATGCTAGAGTCCAAGAAGATTAGGGTGCTATAGAGTAACTCCAAGTGTAGCATAGTTTGATTCTATAGGATAGTGGTGACAATAGCTAAGGTAGCATTAGGGAGGTAGTCACTACCATTGGTCGATAAGAGTAAACCTTGGTGGATAGTTCAAGCTAACTAGATGGTGTATTCTAATGTGAGGTGGTGCTTTTGGAGACAAGAGTGGTGCTATTCATAGCAACTAAAGGCATTGGTAGAATGTGAAATCGATTTTTGAGAAAATCGTGGAGTGATTGAAGGAAACCATAGACAACATCATTGGTAGTGTTCATGCTACAGCAAGCATGGTCCAAGGGGCACTTTATGGTTGATTTGGTGAGCTTGCATGTTTGGTCAAGGTCTTGTCAACATAATGTTGTTTTTGTACTCTCTCCACATTCTAACTATCGCATCTTATAATAGTACAACCACAAGAGAAAACCTTATATTCAAAACTCTAGGGTTTAAAATCTTCCAAAAGAGACTCTTCACATGCCTATTAAATATTATTCTAATATCTAATGTGGTCTTTAAATGTGAAAACTTTGTTCTTTAATCTTGCTTCCCTCATAGGTAAAATGTGAAAACTTTTTACCTAAGAGGGAAGCATAGCTTGATAGGTCCAAAGAAGGCATAATTGATTGTTACCTATAGTAAACATAAGTTCTTAGGATTTACTTGCATTATGTTAATTGAGTCCTTGGTTGTTATAGTACTTGCCTCTCTATTGTTCTTTCATTGTAGACCCATTTCCTTGGTTGATGGTTTCCCTTAGAGAAGCTAGATTCTATTGAGTTTTCTTGTCACTAAATTGTGAGGGCCTCTTGAACTTTGAGACATTTGATTTTGTGGGTTTCAAATAAGAAAATGCTAGTTATCATTGTTGCACTACTTTTGTAGGGATTTGGCTTGGTTGTTTGAATATATAGACCACCACTTTCTTATGGAGTATCTTGCCTCGAATGAGCATATTTCTTTTTTGAGCCTTCCTTTAGCCTTGAGGAGCATTTTGGGCACCCATATTGGGCTTGTGGTCCTCTACATACAATATTTCCCAAGTACGTGTTATTTTAAATGGTTGCATTTCCACATCCTCCTTATGGAAATGTAATTGAAGTATCTTTTTCATTTCATACTTCTTCTAGGTTTTTAAAGGATCAACCAAACACACATAAAAGGACTAAGCAAACATCTTTGGGGTCAAGGCTTGATTTATTAGTTTGATATTTTTTTTAATGATTCTCCTAATGCTTTCAACAAATTTGTACCCATCCAGATATTCAAAGTTGTGTATTGAGGAACAAGAGTGTTTTCCTTGTTTTTTGTTGGATGCATATTTTCTTCCTATGTAGAAGTTGCAAAATCTTTGCTCCAAGAAGCCTTTTTATCATACAAGAAGGCATATTGTGGTTCGTTTGGTATTGGATATGATTGGAAAACATAATTTTGTTCCCCACATCCTCAAGTTCAATAAGCACATAGAAGAACATATACATGCATTTTGTTTCAATAGATACTAAATTCTTACGCTTCCCAAATAGTGTGTGTGGTTGTTTCCCATGTAGTTAATCTTCATGTTTTGTTGGTAGTTAGTTTGGCTTAGTCCAAGCCTCATACATCATAGTGTAGTAATTGGTCCTTAGTCAATGATCATGTTCAATGTATATTTTTTATAATCTATTGCTAGTTTGATCTCAAGATAGGTATGAGGCATGGTCCATTTTACCCTTTACTTCTATGACAGTTATATGGACAACTCTTACTCTCATTTTTTTATCCTTACAATTCAATGATGGTTCATGCGAGGCGTTTCTTGGATGATAGTATTTGCTTATATGGTTTGAATTAAATTTTCCAATTCCTTCTCTATCTAAAATCTAGTAGGATGGATGAGGCTTTCTTTATCAATATGCTAATGAGAGTTTTATCTGTAGAATCTTCCCAACCATTCACTTCCATGTAGTATGGAGATGACTTGTGGTAAATGACCAGAAAAGCTAATAAAAGTTTCTCGATCAATTTGTTTAAGGAGTATTTTCCTTGGTCATTTATTAACTCTAAGGGGTGGTGAAACTAATTTACAAGAATGAAGAAAGGGACTAGAGGATGATCACATGCCTAAATACGACCTACAAAATATTTGCCAAAACACTTTCACGTCATCTTACTAAGCATATGGACGAATGGATTCGCAAATAACAGAAAGGGTTTATTAAAGAAAGATATAATCTAGATGCTATCATAAGTCTATGGGAGGGCCTCAACTATGCTCAAAAATAGATTAGGATCACATATTCTTGAAGATTGATTTTGACCATGCATATGATCTGACTTGAGTAGGAATTTATTTTGTAGTTCCTCCTAGATATGGGCTTAGGTAGGAGATTTATTAAGTTCTTCTCAATTTTCATGTGGCAATGCCTTCACTGGGATCTCTATTATGGAGAACTAAATGCCTTTTCCCTCTCCACAAATTCATTAGGCAGGATGCCCCCTTGCTCCCCTATTGTTTGCCATAGTAGTAGATGGTCTATGTTGGCTAATAGAAGAACAAGTCAGATAGCAAAATTAAGGGGATCATTCTCCCCAATTGGGGCCAAGGAAATGATCATCAACCTTTTTGTCGATGATACCAATGCCAACTGAACAATGACTAGACCTCTCTAACTACCTTCGGGGAATGCCTTGAGATTTTCTATCAAGCCTCTAGTTCAAGAGTCAATCATAGGAAGACAAGAGTCAATACCCTACTAGGTAACCCACCAAACTAGCTTATAAAAGAAGGGTGTTAAGTCATTGAAGAGGGTAAATTCTTTAGGCTTCTCAATATTCCCATGGGATTTTCAGTCACATTAAAGCAAAGATGAGAATGGGTCATGTGCAAAATTCAAGGTAAAATTGATAAGTGGAATGACCTTAAGATGAATTTAGTCTCTCAGGTTGTTATAGTTTATCATATTTTATTCCCCTCATATATTGATTTTCTCACCTACTAGTCCCCCCACTCCCCCTAACAAAGCCTCAAATAGCTAGAATCTCTAGGAAGGAATTATCTCTAGGGCCATGACTTATGTTGACTGAAGTAAATTCCAAAAAATGTGTGGCATACTTGCACTTTGTCTAAGAGGAAGGGAGGCTTGGGTATCATGGACCTTCAATAAATGGTTGAAGAACTTGTGGACAAATGGGTATTGAAATGTTGGGAACAACTTGAAGAAAATTGGGCCCTCCTATTCTTTTTTAGTTTCTCCACCTTTTAGAGCCCTAAAATGTCCTAGATTAACCAAGCTATCTACTCACTCTCTTATATTCTCAAGAACACTCTTCTCTCCCATGGGATCCTCCCCCCTCATAAAAAGTATTTGGGAGACTTGGCAAAAGTACACCCTAAATCAAATTCCCTAATAAACTTAAAGACCTGGATTGGGCAAGGAAAGATGCAATTTAGTGTAGCATAGTAGTTGCCCTAATAGAAGAGAAATCCCTTAAGACAATAACCCAACTTAATCAAAAAGGTGTATGTACTTGAGGGGACTTGTGGGATTTTATAAATAAAGGTTGACTTCAAGATGCTATAGTTAAGGCCAAGTTTAGACTCAATGATATGGATATGCAAGTGATTATGTCATGAAAATACTTCTAGTGAGAGTCCCAACCTTGAAATTATTTTTTGATGCAATATGGAGATCAATACTAACAAGTTTGTTGGTCTATTCAAGCTAAACTCTTTCCCCCACCCTCTCTTCCTTCTAGCAATTCTTCACTCATTGTGTAACTTAGTAGTAGAGGGCACCTCTACTGGGACCAAAGACAGTCAGAATACATGTTCCAACTAATATGGTCTCCTTGTCTTCAACACCTAAGATCTCCTACC
The DNA here is from genome assembly GCF_053477565.2 of Lygodium microphyllum. Classification (NCBI taxonomy): domain Eukaryota; kingdom Viridiplantae; phylum Streptophyta; class Polypodiopsida; order Schizaeales; family Lygodiaceae; genus Lygodium; species Lygodium microphyllum. The sequence goes on from NC_141164.1 coordinate 40,598,403, forward strand.
TCCTATGGCTTCTTCTCCATAAAAGCCTTTAGACTCAAGAGAAGGTGACTAGCCTAGGCATTGGCTCCGAGCTCTGCCCTCGTTGCGAGAAGGAAAAAGAAACAATCTTACACATTCATTGGTTGGCTTGACACATTCATTGGTTGTCTTGATGCTAAAACTACTTGAATTGGCTAGAAAAAACCACATGGCACTATTACAACTATTCCTTCAATTGAAAAGTGTTAATATTAGGATAAGTTAATGGTTTGCTTCCCTAATTTGGACTTGCATACATGATCTCTATCTTTGACAAATTTGGATTCCAAGAAAGGAAAATATTTTCTTAGGTGAGATAGTATACAATGCTAAAAATCTAACTCATGAATTCTATTTGCAAATCTTGCACATTACTTCAAAGATATTAAGGAAAGGTGTTGAAATCAAAATCCAAGGGGATCAACTCAAGCCAAGCAAGACCGGAAAGGAAGCTATCCTAGAGCACAAGAAAGAAGTTACCCAAGTCCTAACCCACATGGAGAACTCCATCTCTATGCCAGGGTACCCCAAGAAGAGATTGCTCAAGACCTCTCACAATTTGGATGGGACAAAGTCATTGAACAAATTCAAGATGCATGAGAAATGAAGAATCCAAATGGAAAGACACAAGGCTTTCTTTACTACACGATGAATCAGCCTTAGTCTTGTATAGCTTCGACCCACCTACCTTCTAAATAAGCACATGGTACCCACTACGGCTACTCTCAACATATTTTTGTAATTGTCCTTAGTCTACAACAAATCTAGCCTAACCACTATGACTTAACTAGCTCCCTTGTACTTTCACCCCACTCTCATTGTAAATTTTCATACATTTAATATAACTTAATGCTTTCTCCTTTTAAATAAGGAATAACAACAACCATTGTGCAATTTATTTTGTAATGCATAGCTATGCTACAAGGTAAATAAATTGTTCATGATCTAAAGAAAGTGAATGGGATGGCCAAAAGAAAATGTCTAAACTTCTTAATTGCATACACCATCCCTTATGCTTCACTTAATTGTAGAATGATTTTTTTTAATGACAATAAGCTTTTGACCAATAGAGCTTCTTGGAAATCAAGGTTCAGCTCACTATGATGGCATAGTACTTCAATTGCAATCTTTGATGTGTCAATATGTATGTAGTGTTGAGATATCGAGCTCCACTCGTGATGTGCCAGGGTGACCGTTGTGCATTTATGTCACCGACTTGTCAGTTGTTGCAGATGCGGTTGGTACACCACCTATGAATAATAGCTAGATGACAGCTATCATTATCTACTCTAGTTCGTGGCTCAGTTAGTATGCCACCTTAGTTAGTTGAGTTTGGTTTGAGACCCATATATAGGGTTCTCTTCTATTTCTATATACTAGAGTTCTTTTTTTGGCTTACACAACTAAGAAGAGGAAAACTGTTTTCAGCCTCCACCCTTGTGTGTATTCCCCCATTGTGCAAGCAAGAAAGCTACAAGTGAGACTCCTTCCTTCTCTCCCACAATCTTGACATGGTATCAAAGCCTTGTTCGTGGTAAGGAGCTCAAGAAAGCAAGTCAAGCTCGTAGTTTTCTGGTAAGAGGAGCAGTGTTACTTTCATTTTCTGTTTTGGGAGCAGATCTCTACAGGTAGCACAGCCGAAAATTGCAAGAGTGCATTGTCTCAGGTTGAGACGCCCTTCGCGATGAAGCAATTTGAGGCCATTTCGGGGCCTATTTTGGAGGCCGAAGTTTTCTGCACACACTCAGGAAAAGACCCAGTTTTATGCTGTGCAACCACTGTTCTACAGGTCGGTAAAAAGTTACTGTAGAAATTGCATCGTATGCCTGTGCGCAGAGACATTGGGAGTTACAGAATCATCCTTGGTTCCTGTTTATGCAAAATCGTCACTAGGAAGTGACGGTGTGGTCAAATACCACTTTCGCCAGTTTTGCAGATTTGCCCTTGTGAGGGTGAAGCTGTGTTTTTTGCAGTGACAGAATTTTTTGCAGTGTTCTGTAATGGCGTCTGATTCTCTTTCACAGATTGTAACTGAAAAGCTTGACAAGAACAACTTCCAGGCATGGAAGTTTAGAATGACGAATTTCCTTATGGGAAAAGGATATTAGGAATTTGTTGCAGGAAATGAAGAAGAACCAGTTCTTCCTGATGTTCCCAATCAACAGCAAATGCAAGCATTTAAAGCATGGCATGAGAGAGCTAGGAAAGTTATGTACTGGCTGTCTATCAGTATTTCAGACTCTATGATTGTGCATATTCAGGATGCAAGTATGCCAAAGGAGGCATGGGATACTTTGTCAAAAATGTATAGCACAAATACGCAAGCCAGGAAAATGCAGCTCAAGCAAGAGTTGCATAATGTGCAAAGAGAAAGTATGAGCATCAATGACTACCACATGAAGGTGAAGAAGATTGCAGATACACTTGCTTCCATTGGGTCGCCAATGAAAGATGATGATTTAGTTTCTGTGACCTTGAATGGTCTAGGAAAGGATTATGCACAGTTTCGGACATCCATTTCAGTTCGTGAAAGATTTCCTGATTTTGAGGAGTTGATTGCTCTTCTAATTTCTGAGGAGCAGAGAAATGGTGGTGCATCTTCTTCAGGAGGAACTTCAAAAGAAGCAGTCTTCTACTCAAATGCTGGAAGAGGTAGAGGCAGAGGTAGAGGAGGCCGATCTGGAGGTCGTGGTAGAAATCAAAATACGCAGCAAACTCAAGAAAACCAGTCCTATGGAGGAGGACGTGGTAACTCTAGAGGAAGGGGGAGCCAAAGAGGTTGTGGTGGATGGCAAAGAGACCAAAATGCAAACAGTAATATTGAATCCTACTACTGTGGTAAAATGGGTCATATGGCTAAAGATTGCTATAAAAAGCAGAATGACATCATGAATGGAAAATTGCAACAAGGGAATTATGCATCTTCTAGTAGACATGGTGATGACAGAAATGAGCATTCGTTCATGGTGCAGCACATGAACAATTCTGTGACAAGTGTAGAAGAAAACAACGATGTATGATATGTTGACTCAGGTGCATCAAACCACATGACAGGTCATGCAGAATGGATGGAGGATGCAAGGAAAATGGAAAAACCAGGATTTGTGGAGATTGGTGATGATACTACACATCCTATTGTGCAGATTGGAAAATTTCATTTGTCTATGCAGGATGGGAAAAAGAAATACCTGTCTGATGTGTTTCATGTCCCGAATATCACCAAGAATTTGATTTCTGTTGGTCAAATGGTTGAGCAGGGCTTGCAGGTCAGATTTAATCCTCATGGATGCTTTGTTGAGGATATGAAAAATAAAGGTCGCTTGATAGCAAAAGGAAAGAAGAATGGCAGAATGTTTACATTGGATGCAGAAATACCTGAATTGAGTGCAGCAATGTTTACACATGGGACCAGTGTAGTTGCAGATATTGATATCTGGAATAAACGCATTGGTCATGTTAATGTACAACGACTTAAATCAATGCAAGCCCAAAATATTGTTGTAGGATTGCCTAAATTCAAGGTTGCAGAAATGCATAAGGTATGTGAAGCCTGTCAGTTTGGAAAACAGGCAAGGAAACCATTTCTTAGACATGTTCAAGAGAGTAAGAAGCCATTGGAATTAATCCACTCTGATGTGTGGACTACTAAAGCTGCATCTCTTGGAGGCTGTCATTATTTTGTCACTTTTATTGATGACTATAGCAGAAAAGTTTGGGTGTATTTTATGAAAAAGAAAAATGAAGTTTTTGGGCATTTCAAAACTCTTAAAGCTATGGTTGAAAAAGAAACAGGCTTGCAGATAAAATGCCTAAGGTCAGATGGAGGGGGAGAGTACCTCTCAAATGAGTTTGCAAGGTTCCTGCAGGAGCATGGCATAAAGCAGCAATATTCATGCAGTCATACCCCACAACAAAATGGAATTGTAGAAAGAAAAAACAGGCATATTGGAGAGGTATCTCGTGCCATGCTCAACGAAAAAGACTTGCCAGATTTTTATTGGGCTGAGGCAGTTGCTACAGCAGTCTACATAATGAACAGGACTCCCACTACAGCAATACATGGCATGACTCCAGAGGAGAGGTATACTGGTAGGAAACCAGATATTTCTCATTTAAAAATTTTTTGCTACATTGCCTATGTTCATGTGCCAGATGAGTTGAGATGCAAGTTGGATCCAAAAGCTGAGAAGTGCATCTTTATTGGTTATTCTCTGCAGCAAAAAGGGTATAGATGATATAACCCTTCTACTCGTAAGTTTACAATGAGCAGAGATGTTTTTTATGAGATGAGTAGCTGGTATAAACCAGTAAATGTGATTGATAATGTAGATGCACAAAATGGTAATGTTGCACAGAATTCTCAGCAGCAGTCACAAGATATTAGTGGACCTAGAGCGTCCTCTAGTAGTGGTTCACATTCTTCGCCATGGACAGGCAGATTGAGATCAGGAGAATCTTCTCAAGGCAGTGCAAATAATGGTATGCAGGTATCACGAAAAGGAAAAGAGAAGGTAGATCAACCCATGTTTGATGTGAATGCAGGTCACTCTTATGTGGATGGTGAATCCAGTGGCTCAGAACAGAGCATTGATGATGAGTTAGGTATTCCTTCTATTGTTACACCTGGAGTAAGGAAGACCAGGGATGTTTTGAGAGCACCTGGGAGCGAACCTACTTTGCGCAGGTCTACCAGAGCTAGGTATCCTGTGGATAGGCTGAAATATGATGGATTTACAGCCATTCACTATGCATATATGGTCAAAGTGATACAGGAACCAGAACCCACTTCTTTTGAGCAAGCCATGGAAAAAGAAAAATGGGAGAAAGCCATGGATGAAGAAATGGATGCCTTGGAAGCAAATGCTACATGGGAATTGGTACCTTTGCCTAAAGGTAAGAATGCAATTGGCTGTAAGTGGGTTTATAAGGTGAAGCACAATGCAGATGGTTCTGTGAACAGATACAAGGCAAGATTAGTAGTCAAGGGGTATGCACAAACATATGGCATTGATTATGAAGAAACATTCAGTCCAGTTACAAGGATGGCAACCGTAAGAGCAGTCATTGCTATGGCTGCATCAAAGGAATGGTCTTTACATCAGATGGATGTAAAGAATGCCTTCTTGCATGGTGATTTGCAAGAAGAGGTCTATATGGAGTAGCCACCAGGTTATGTGCATGATGTTCATCCTGAGTTTGTTTGCAGGTTGAAGAAAGCATTGTATGGCTTGAAGCAAGCACCTAGAGCATGGTCTAACAAGATAGGACAATATCTTGTCACTATTGGCTTTCAGATTTCCAAGGCAGACTTCTCACTTTATGTGAGAAAAACAGATAAAGGTATTATGCTACTTGTCATTTATGTTGATGATTTGATTATGACAGGTGACAGTGATGAAGATATCCTTCATGTGAAAATGCTATTGAAGCAGAAGTTTGAGATGAAGGATTTGGGAGAGCTGCGTTATTTCTTGGGCATTGAGGTGATTAGATCACCAAGTGGGATACAGCTCTTGCAGAGGCAGTATGGATTGGACATGCTGTCCAAATATGGGATGACAGGCTGTAAGCCTATTTCAGTTCCTTTGGAGCAGAATGTGAAGCTGAGCGCAGATGCAGGTGAGCTTCTTGAAGACCCTACTATGTACAGACGCATAGTAGGAAGTTTGATTTATATGACTATTACTAGGCCAGATTTGAGCTATGCTGTTGGATTGGTAAGTCAATTTATGCAGGCTCCAAGGAAACCGCATTTGGATGCGGCTAGACGCATACTCAGGTATGTGAAGTCCACATTGCAGTATGGACTATTTTATGAGATTGGGGTTCAGATACAGTTGCATGCATACACTGATGTTGATTGGGCTGGTAGTATTTCTGATAGACGATCTACTAGTGGATATGTGTTCTCTTTTGGGAGTGCTGCAGTCACTTGGAGCAGCAAGAAACAGCCTACAATTGCCTTGTCGAGCACAGAGGCTGAGTACAGGGATGCAGCAATGGCTGCATGTGAGATAGCTTGGTTGCATAAGCTACTTTATGATATGCATCAGCCTACAGATGGGCCAGTTGTCATTTATTGTGACAATATGAGCAGTATACACTTGGCAAATAACCCAATCTATCATGCTAGAACAAAGCACATTGAGGTGCATTATCACTATGTGCGGGAGAGGGTTTTACTAGGTCTTATTGATCTAGTTTATGTCAGCACAGAGGATCAGGTAGCTGACATATTCACGAAGGCATTGGGCGCAGAGAAGCTGTGCAAGTTCAGAGACCTGCTTGGTGTGCAGGAATTGGGATTGAGCTCGAGGGGGAGTGTTGAGATATCGAGCTCCACTCGTGATATGCCAGGGCGACCGTTGTGCATTTATGTCACCAACTTGTCAGTTGTTGCAGATGCGGTTGGTACACCGCCTATGAATAATAGCTAGATGACAGCTATCCTTATCTACTCTAGTTCGTGGCTCAGTTAGTATGCCACCTTAGTTAGTTGAGTTTGGTTTGAGACCCATATATAGGGTTCTTCTATTTCTATATACTAGAGTTCTTTTTTTGGCTTACACAACTAAGAAGAAGAAAACTGTTTTCAGCCTCCACCCTTGTATGTATTCCCCCATTGTGCAAGCAAGAAAGCTACAAGTGAGACTCCTTCCTTCTCTCCCACAATCTTGACATGTAGAAAGTGTTCTTTTAGTGTGAAATTTAGAGAATATTTAATCTTTTTGTATGATTCTTGTTATTCCTTGATCCAATGGGTAAATTAGGAGCATGTATAAAGGTCTTGTGATGATTCTATAGTTCAATACAAAGTGTTCTAATATCTAATATGTATGAGGAAGCACTTAACTCCCTTGATAATAGTAGGTGGGGTTAGGGCAAGCATTAATTTCACCTTAGTGATGATTCTATAATTCAATACAAAGTGTTATAATATCAAGTATGTCCAAGGAAGCACTTAACTCCCTTGAGAATAGTAGGTGGGGCTAGGGCAAGCATTAATTTCACCTTAGTGATGTCTATAGCAATGCCATTTTCGACACCAAATGCCTAAAATCTATTTACCTTCACCAAAAATAGACATTTTAGGGGACTTAATGAAAGTCTATATTCCATGGATATCTCAAATAGTCTTCTCAATTTCTCAATGCTCCTACCAATTGGAGAAAGAACAAGTTATCCACAAATACTTCAAAGAAATCTCATTACATGTCCTTAAATATCATGCACATTAAGAGTTGGGATGTAATTGGTCTAGTCAAAAGACATGTAAAATGAACAATCCCAATTGAATAGAAATGCAATCTTGTTGTTAACTACACTTGTGAAAGGACAAATTCAAAGCAATTTAGATAGCAAGTATCAAATTTTATTTTTTGGAATGAGTATTATTTTTCAAGCATCGTCATATTAGGCACTTGGAATGAGTATTGTTTTACATTATTTTGTGAGAGCCAAGCTCACACTTATGAAAATTGTCATATGTTTTTGTTGATGTATTTGACAAACTGCGATGGATGTGAGGGTTGGGACAATGTACTCTAATTGCTTTTGGCCTAGATTAAGTCAAATTAACTTAATGTAGAAGCATGCATCAAGAGGAGGACCGAAGGTGGCTAGGGTACCAAAAAATGATGAAAACACTAATTCACTAGGGGCCTAATCCTAACCCTAATTCAAAGGGGGGGGAATTTCCTTACCCTAATGCATTAGGGGCCCAAACCCTAAACCGTCCGTGTGTGTGTGTGTGTGTGTGTGTGTGTGTGTGTGTGTGTGTGTGTGTGTGTGTGTGTGTGTGTGTGTGTGTGTGTGTGTGTGTGTGTGTGTGTGTGTGTGTGTGTGTGTGTGTGTGTGTGTGTGTGTGTGTGTGTGTGTGTGTGTGTGTGTGTGTGTGTGTGTGTGTGTGTGTGTGTGTGTGTGTGTGTGTTGGAAGTGAATAGAGAAAGCTATCCATGTGTGTAAAATCTTTGAGCTACTACTCATCTTATTTATATGCTTTCACCTTGTGTAACCATTTCTTGAGAGTAAAGGAGAGAGGGAGTGAGAGTATGTGTGTAAGCAAGGGACCAAATGAACTAAAGCTCTTCACCTTCTTTTTCTTCTCTTGTCTTCATTCCATCTTGGTAAGAGATTGAGTTTGAGGTTATATGCGAAGAAGAGTTTGTGAGAGAGGAAGAAGCCTAGAGAGGTGAAGCTTTCTACTACTATTACTACTACTACTTATTCTTATTCCCTATCTTTCTCTCACACAATGGTGGGCATGATTGATGTGTATGCTAAGTAGTTGAGGCATTTGGTTGTGGAGAGTGTATTGGTTAGATCATGGAATCATCTTTGAGCCTTCAAGATTTAGACTATAATGTGGGAAATTTACTTAGCAAGTTCACTACACCTAGAAGCTAGTCTTGTATTCTTTAATTTCTTTGGGTAAAAAGGAGGGATATATGGTTGGTTTGGAGCAAATAATGAGACAAATATGTGAGAGATAGTTGGTTGAGGAGGCCGAAGCTTTTGAAACAATAGAAGTTTTATCCAATATCCCTACTATTGGATTTTTAGCCCAACATTTTAGTTCCATTTTCAAGACAAAAGGTGAAGTCAACTATTGAGATTCTCATAATCTTATCATTTGGCAAAATAGGAGGCTTCTCTACTTGAGTGTAGAATGGATTTGTAAGGAGCTAATCATTTGCAATTGTGACTTGCTTGCTCTAGAACTCACATGCTAGTAAAGGAATGCCAAAATGGAAGAAATTGGTTCATTGGATTGAGATTAAAGAGATTACAATAGGTTAGATTAGCGGTAAATACAAAACACAAATTAAAAAACCTAAAATATACAAAAATGCAAAAACTCTTCTTATTACCAGATTATGCATTGTTTACATGGGCTAGATTGGCATCACAAAATGTTAAGTTAAGAGGAACAAGGTTTCAGGCAAGTTCTTGAACGTTAGGCTTCCCAAGTAATAAAACTATTGAATAAGGGGTGGCACTCATCATACAAGCTCCAACTCATTAGACATATTCAATCAATCTAACCATGAAAATTTGTAATGTGCCGATCTAAGAAGTCTATCAAGGGAAATGCCATCCCGATTCCCTTGGAATATTGCAGACTTTGCTACCTAGGGTGCTTGAATCTACCTTACAGGGGAAGTTCTACCCATTCCCATGAGGATTGACCTAAAAATAAGGTCTCTAAATAATGTTAAGGTCAGCTTAATAGTTTATAGTGTCAACAGGGGTAGTTGCTTGTGCAAATCAACTCAAACCAAAGCAGACTTGTATTGCACTTGATTCAAAGTGAATGAGAAACAAGGGGGAGCTAGCACATTGACCCCTCTACCCATAATGCAAAGTCTCACCCAAGTCCCCTAAAATGTCACAAGGTTAGCTCTATAGCAATTTTTTATAACAATCATTGTCAAACCCTTCTTAATTTCTCCTAATCTATCATTCTTAAGGGAAAGCCTCTCACCTTACCAAGACCTCCCAACCAAAGGATGAATCTATCACATCCACCCTCCCCCTTCCTTTTTCATGACAGGGTTCCTTAATTGTCTAATTGCCTAGCATATTTAAATTGACACACAAAAATAGATTTGTTGATTATCCCACTAGACACAAGCTTTATTCATGTAATTTAGTCACACAACATGAAAACAATTTGAAGACAATCTTCTCAAAAAAATATTTGTTTATTTCAATTGGATAAAAAAATTTCATTCACATCAAATCAATTGTGTGTATAGGACTAGCCTTGGGGGATGCCTATAGTGTATCCAAGCTCAACTTGGTTTAATTCAAATCCTAATTAGAATGCACAAGCACAAACAATCTTTTCCAATACATTAAACAATCCTTGAGATGCAATTTATGCAACTTGGAATTTGCTCTAGGTAGCATCCTTCCAACTTGAAGTTCAATCGGTCTTGTAGAGATTGTTGTAAACTTAGAGAAAAGTGTTTATTCTTGCCTTCAAAGTCCTTTGTTACCCTAAGGCCTTTAAATACAAACTTGATCTCTATTCTTGAGAATCTCTAGTTCTCTAACTTGAAATACTTAAAGGTCATCAAAAGATCTTGCAAATTATAATCTCTTGAAGAGTCTAGGGTTTAGTTTCCATGATTTGTAAGGCTACAAATATCCTCTTTATGTGAGAATATAGGGTATGGATAATCCCTTTTCTTTTTAACAAATCAATTTACTTAATCACCCTTATCTCTTAATGTTACGAATTTCATCATTGTCAAGGAAAAAGACTAGTGTTTCCGATGACCAAATTGAGTAAGCTCATAGGTCATATTATACTTGTCCTAACCTACTTAAGGCTAGCTTTACCTTCTCCTATCTTAGATGAAGGTACCATCAATTTAATTTCCTATCTTCAAATTAATCCCATATCTTTGTTGATAGTAATTTATATCAACTTTTGTATCTTAGCATCTAGAGATTTTATCTGATATTCATTGCAAAGGAAATGCTCCTTATGGAAACTCCCCTCCAAGATGCTCATAAATGGGGTGGCTATAGGTATAGCTTAATCTATTGAGATATAGTAGCAAATTTACTAGCTATGGTCTTGAAATGTATTACGAGCACAATGAGGAAAACCTAGGCTTGGTTCAATGTAGGTGTGGGGCATCACTTGCATGCACGATCTCATTCCCAACTCCTGTGCTCCCAACTCTAACATTTGTTTGTGTTGGGGCCATCGTACACGAGCTCTACACTTCATCACACATCCTTCTCCTTATGCTCTTCATCAATCTTAAAATCCAAGCATCCAAATAGGACAAGGCAAGGAGAAGGCAAGGATAGTAGTGGTGATGTTGAAGAAGGTGGCAATTGTGGTTCAAAAGAGGAGATAATAACATTGATTTTTTAGAAGAATGGAAGAGGGGGCAACAAATCTTCCCAAAGGTGAGGAAAGGGTGATCACATCAAGGATGATCCGTGGAAGGGAGATGGTGATGAACAAGGAATCTCAAAGGGGTTAAGAGATTAGGGTGATAGGCTTCTCTTGCACTGGACACAAGGATCTTAGAGGGTGGTGGATGGAGGATCCGATTGTGAGGGAAATGGTTGGATTGGAGTGGATGCTCTCTCTCTCTCTCTCTCTCTCTCTCTCTCTCTCTCTCTCTCTCTCTCTCTCTCTCTCTCTCTCTCTCTCTCTCTCTCTCTCTCTCTCTCTCTCTCTCTCTCTCAATGGTCTTAGTGTTGTGCAATATAGTCCGTGATTGATCACTTCTAATCTCAAGGTGAGGAAAAGAGGAAAATATAAATTATGTTAATCATAATGGTATTGTAGTCATGAACTATGACGTGATGATGCCAACAAAGATTACAATAGTGGTGTGACAATTGTTACAACTCTCTCTCTATCTCATGAAGAAGATGATGAGTTGATGATCTATTTGATGCCCAATTTGTTGATCCATTCAATGCTCAATTCAACGATGGCCATGGTCCAATGAAGTGTTCAATGAGGTTGATGACGATAAAGTTCTTTGAAAATGGTGGTTGGAGAAAAAAAAGAAGAGAATTTTTAGGGTTTTTATTAACCTTTGTGTTATAAACCCCCCCCCCCCCCCCAACTAGTCTTTGTTCATGTGCAAAGGGCAAGGATATTACATCCTCTCCCCCTTAGAGGAATCAAGATTGTTCTCATCTCAAGAGAAATTGGGTATATTATTCTCTAGAGTATGGTATATTTTAGGGCCTATGGGTTATGAACCAATGCACTTCCACTACAATACTCAAATTACACACAAGCATTTAAATTCTAGAGTGATTTAATTAATTCAAAATTTATTATATTACAGTGTATTTTGGCTCGATTGTTGTTACAATAGGGCCCATCACAAGTATAAGGCTTATTACATGTCATAATGATATTTCTAGGGTTTCTATTCATCCTTATCGTCCTTAAGGGAAAATCTCTCGGCTTACCAAGACCACCCAACCAATGACAAATCCATTAGAGATCCACCCTCTTGCTTCCTTTTTGTGACAGGATTGCTTAATTGTCTAATTAACTAAAATATTTAATTGGATATATAAAAATATGTACCTTAATTACCTCACTAAGCACTAGGTCCATTCATGTAATTTAGTCGCATAACAAAAAACAATTTGAAGACTATATTCTCAAAAAAATTCTTTGTTTTAATTGGATAACATTATTTTATTTATATCAAATCAATCATTCATATAGAACTTTGTTTGAAAGCAATACCACCAATCCACCCTCAACTAACATCGAGGCCATCTAGAAAAGCCATAGTGTGCTCACATGGAGGTAGACTAGTCCTCGATGTCTAAGGAATTTATAGCCAAAACCTCTCTAGCACTCTCATCATCTCCTAGCTAACATTTAATCCCCCAATGAAGAGACACATCTAAAGTTGATCCTAGTATTCGAAGTGGACAAGAGTAGCTTTGTGAAGGGCTGTCATGACTAGCCTTGGGGGAGCCCTAGCATGTATCCAAGCTCAACGTAGTTTAATACGAACCCTAAATAGAATACACAAGCACAAACAACCTTTTTCAATGCATAAAACAATGCTTGAGATGCAATTTATGTAACTTGGAATTTTCTCTAGGGGAAATTTTGATGGTTGTGTGAGATACATGCTAAGGTTTATTTGAGAGCACATATCATAGTATGAGAGAGAGGGAGGGAGGGAGGGAGGGAGAAAGAAAGTGTTCTCAACAAGTTTCATAAAACTTTATGATGTCATTGCAACTACCATTTAGATTGGATCAAAGTCTAGGGCTTGGGTTGTAGCTTTGGTTCATAGAGATAGAGAAGGGTGTATGTTTAGAAGAAAAAGCATATAAGAAGAGATTGATTTGAAGTACTCAACAATGATTTTTCATGATGATATAACTCTATGTGTCTGAGTATGTGTGTGTGCATGCGTGCACATACTTTTAATGCACAAAGCAAGCCATTCATGTGTTTTGGGAGCAAGAAAAGTAATCATGGGAGATTGGTGATACCCACATGCCATTTGTCTTTTTTGTGAGCAAAAGAAAGCAATCAGGAATTTTTTTGGCAAAGGAAAGGAGTCATGCAATAATGTAATTACTTCCCTTACAACTACACAAAGCACAGGTAGGAGGCCTATCTTGGCCATACTAGCTAGTATGGCTTAACAAAATATACCTTAAAGGCTTTGACTTCCACTTTGTCATGTGATGTATCATGTGATGTATGTTCAATATTTGCTAAAAGATCCTTTGTATTTAAATTGATTAGCCTGATTCTATTAGCTCCACCCAAAATATCAAGATAGTTTTGTTGTTTGAAATAGCCATCCTACTCAAAGTGAGCCAAGGTGTTTATCTTTTTCTTTCCAATATTGTATAGCAATCTAATGGGATCATAGTTTTATCCCAACCATTTTAAAGCTTCCATGTATTATTATGTGAATTTTTCCTCCATTTAAGATATTCAAAATTCACTTTATAATTAGATAACTGCTTCACCTTCCTAAGCCTTTTGAGTCTACCTTGTTTCCTAAGGGAAAGCATCCAAGAAATCCCTAGTGCCATTTTCATGAGACAGCATCTTCTATTGTTCTCTTCATTGATCAAATGATTATGTACCATCATTTTTCTTAAGAACTATATGTATTTTTTCCACCAAAAATATACACATTTGCTAAATGAAATTATTTCGGTTTCCTAACAATTTCTTGAAAAAAAAATCTTTTTTAGGATGATTATTTATCATAATCATTCTCTCTCCAAACACAATATTTATTTCTGCATGAGTTGTTGGAACCTTTGGGTGTCTTCTCTATGAGTAACTCTTGATTTGAACTAAGGAATGGAACTTGAATTAGAGCAAAATCTCTCTATCGCATTATTTGTGTTTTGCTTTGCTATTTGAGAATTCTAAAAGAAAGACCTTGCATCTCTCAAAAGAAAATGAGCATGTGTCTTGATTGAGAGATTTCGAGAAAGATAATTGGACCACCTTGCTCAACAACTACATTTGCTTGATCAACCTTTCTAATCCTCCAACACAATGGCCCTTTACGAGCTAAAAGCACAAGATAGTGCCACTACTATCTCAAAAACATTATATCTTATCACAAAGAAAAAAGGTGAGGGGATGCACAAGGGGGGAAGAGAGAGAGAGAGAGAGAGAGAGAGAGAGAGAGAGAGAGTACCTATTCTGAAAGAAAATATAATCTAAATACTAGCGCTCTTTTCCAAACAACCATTAGACCATCAAGGTAATATGTTAGCAAGTTGTAACTAAGAAAATAAGGTAATATTGTCTATTAGACCATCAAGGTGTTAAAAATGCTCAATGCCTCACCCTTGTAAGGTGTTACCAATGATCCATGGTGCTTTTTTGTGGATCCTAACTTGGATGTCAAATCTATGTGATTGAATGGCAAAAAGGTGGCCTTTGTAAATCTAACCTTTGGATTGTAGTTAAGCTCAAGCTCATAGCAATTCTCACACTACATCAACATATGGAACGTGAGGCATGGTAGTCAACAAGGACTCCTATTTTGTATCCCTTAGGCCATGGAGGCAACGTGGGGCTTGATGATAACACCTCTAGCTTAATGATATGCAAATATTTCTTTGGCAAAGGTCAATAAGTATGTGGATTACGCCAACTTGACCACTTTCGTAGACTATAAAAAGACCCCTCGAAACCACGACCAATACCATTCACTCAGTGCCATCATTCTATCAATTTGTTTGCAATTAAGGAAATTTCAAGTCTTGTCCAATTTGTTATATGCACTCTCTATTCTTTGCCCAGATTCTATTCATTCTATCAGGTAATTTTACACCGGAAACACTTTTCTAAGTAAAATTCAACTCTCAAAGCACAAGATCTTGCATGTTAGCTTAGGCCAAATTGAACACTGATGTATGTATCTTGCATATAGAGTTTTATAAGAAAAGTACCTTTTGTTCTACTCACTTTGGTGCCACTACAGAAAGCTATATTGCATGCTTACTCGAATTTCGACTTCTATGCTGCTACCCACGCCTTCATCTCTTTCATGTTAGTTACACGTGCAGTCTTTGCACCCACAGTGTGAAATTCAAGCTTCCAAACACAGGGGTTAGTACTCGCGAAACCTGCCTGTATCATTATAAATGTTACACATTAGAATATATGCGGCAGCCGACTCAGGCTCTACACACACTGCATGATCAAAAGCCAATCTTCCAAGTTCTACCATGCCATGAATACGACAAGTTCCAAGTAAACACGACCAAACAGTTCGATCAGCGTCCATGGGTGTTCCCCATAAAAGCTTTTCGACCCAGTCAAAATTACCGGCCCGTCCCAGGAGGTCTAGAAGGACAACATAATGCTTCAACTCTAAACACGTCTCTCTCTTTCCAGCCATGCATTCAAAACACTCAGCACCTTGATCAACAAGACCTGCATGGCTGCAAGTCACCAGAAGGGATAGAGATGTAATGTCGCCTGGCTGACAACCTGCACGGCTCATCTCCTCAAACAGAACAAAGCTTGCTACAGAATTTCCTCCTCGAGCAAAACCAGCAATACAAGCACTCCATGACACAATATCTGGCCAGAGCAATTGATCGAGGACTGACTGCATATCTGCCATGCTTGCACAGCTCCCATATGTAGATAGAAGCGTGTTCACTACAATCGGATTGAAATCATAACCACTTGAAACAATAACAAAGTGAAGTTGCCAACAAGTATCCACACTTCCAGTTTCACCACACGCTTGTAGAACACAAATGACTGTGACACCATCCAAAACTGCATGCTCCTCTTGCATCTGAGCATACAAGTTCAAAGCCTTCTCAGCTTCACCCCACTGCACGTATGCAGATAACAATGCATTCCATGAAACAACATTACGAAAGGTTAATGACTTGAACATGATTTCGGCTTCTGCAATGATTCCACTCTTGCCATACATATTAACAACCAAATTAGCTACAAAAACATCTGAACCGAAACCCTTCTTTTGTGCATCAGCTTGTAATGCACAACCAACTTCCAAAAAGAAATTCTGAGCAGCCTCCCCAATTATGTAAGTAAATTCTGTCCTCTCCAAAATTGTACCACATAATTGGAGAGCAATTGCAAAAGCATGCCGGTCTGGACTGATACCCTCTTCTTGCATGTGCCTATATAACCAGAAGGCCGTAAGTTCTTGGTCTTGCTCAGCATACCCTGAAATCATCGTACTCCATGACACAATATCACACTGGGGCAAACCAAGGAACAAGTTCTCAGCTTCCCTCATGCTCCCACATCTGCAATAAAAGCTCAAAAGTGTGTTATAAACAAACACATCTGCCAGAAAGCCTTTCCTTCTCGCATCACTATGCAATGCCTTCCCAATTTCCGCTATCATATTTTTCCTTGATTGCCCTTCCAAAGAAACCCCTTCAATCTCTACAAGGCTAACACATGACTGAATGGTGATTGCAAATGTCTGCTGATCTGCAGTAACACTTCCTTCTTGCATCTGTCTGTACAGTTGCAAAGTTTTCTCTCCTTTTCCCTGATCAACATACACTGAGAGCATTGCATTCCATGATGTGATATCGAGCTTCAAAAACTGGTGAAAAGCTATTTCTGCCTCTACAATGCTTCCACACTTGCTATACATATGTACAAGTGCATTATTCAAAAAGATATCTGAAACAAACCCCTTACTACAAACATCACTGTGTAATGCCCTGCCAATTCCCAAAGGCAGTACTTGTCCTTCCATGAAAGTTATATCTTCCTTTTCTGCCAGGCTACCACAAGACTGAAGGGCCATCATAAAGGTCTGTGGGTTTGGACTCACACCTTCAGTTTGCATGTGTCTAAACAACCTCAATGCCATATGTTCTTGGCCATTCTCTATGTACACGAGCAACATTGCACTCCATGCCACTACATCACAAACAACCAATCTGTTAAACACACACTCAGCTTCAGTGATGCTTCCACCCTTGCCATACAAGCTCAGAAGAGCACTACCAATACGGACATCTGATGCGAAGCCCTCTCTCCTGACAGAAGCATGCAATGCCTGCCCAATTTCTCTTAATCCCATCTTGGTTATTTCTTCATCCATAATGGTGGATCTTCCCTCTTGTACAAGACCCACACATGCTTGAAGAACCATCAAAAACGTCTCTTGGTTTGGCCTTACATTTTCTTCTTCCATCTGCCTGTACAACTGTACAGCTTTTCCATTGTTGTCCTGCTCAACATATGCTGAGAGCATTGCATTCCATGATACAACATTACGTCCAGTTAATCCATCAAAGACCATCTCTGCCTCTGCCAAGCAATCACACTTGCCATATACACTCACAAGTGTGCTACCAATGAAGACATTTGAAGCAGCTCGCTCCCTCCATGCATCCAGGTGCAGGGCCTTACAAGTTTCCAAAGCCATGGTTTTGGCCTCAACAAAAGTAGCCCCTTCCATCTGGGCAAGGCCACCACAAGCTTGTAAGGCAGCAACAAAGGTCTGCTGATCTGGTTGCATACCTTTCTCGAGCATGAAGAGGTAAAACTGTAGACCCTTGTCAAATTGGCCCTGCTTCATATAAGCCAGAAGCATTGCACAAAATGTAACAATATCACACTCAGGTAAGAAACTGAACACGTTCTCAGCTTCCACGATAGCTCCACACTTTCCGTACAAGCTCACAATGGCACTTCCAACAAAAAGGTGTGAAAGAAAACCTTCCCATTTGGCTTGGGAATGCAATGCTTGGCCAATCTCTAAAGGAAGTGTGGTCTGTGCGAGTGGTTCCTGAACAGCACGTGTCTCTGCATTATCCACAAGGGCAATACAGGATTGAAGAACAATGACAAACGTCTGTTGATCTGGAGTCACATTTTCGTCTTGCATCTGTCTAAACAATTGCAGAGCCTTATAAAAGCGGCCCTGCTTCACATATGCTGACAGCATTACGTTCCATGAGACAAGATCACGCTGGGACAAATTTATAAAGACATCCTCCATTTCCAAACTGCTTCCACATGTAGCATACACACTCGTGAGTGAGTTATTAATGAAGAGATCTGAATCGAAACCCTTGGAGCAGGCATCAGCGTGAAGAATTCTAGCCTCATTGAGATTCGATATGCTGCTACAAGCTTTAAGAAGGCTGACAAAGGTGTACTTGTCGGGTTCCACACCATCTGCCAACATAAATTGATGCATTCTCAATGCTTCTGAACCTTGTCCGCACTCGGTATAAGCAGAAATCAAGGCTGTCCAAGAGAAAACGGTACGAATCGGTAGTGCAGAAAACACACGGGAAGCTTCTTCGAGGGCACCGCATTTGGCCAATGTGACAGCCAAGTAGTCACCAAGGGCGCCATGGACGAACTTCCTGTGAGCAAGGAGATGGGCATGCAATTGCTTGACCAGCAAAAGGACCTTTTTCTTGTGACATAGCTTCAGAAGTGCGAGATAAGCACGGTCTGACAGTCGCTGATCACGGTGTGAAAGCCAGTAATTGGAAGCCTTGACAACCTGCCCTTCGTTGCAGAGATCTTGTAGCTGAGCTTCTATGGTAGACATGCCGCCACCATCTTGAGGATGGCAAACCAAAGAGAAGAACCTCCATGCTGGAGGGGGCTTGTCTGGATCGCTCCACCAGAGGAGGGAGCCAGCCCCTCTGAAGATGCGCTTGTGTGGACGTTGATGGGAGGGAGCTTCCATGTCCATCCGTGAGCGTACATGGAGGACGTCCCATGCCTGTCGCTTGTGGGGGCCGGCCATGTCCTCCGCTCTCGGAACTCGGAGTCATCCCTGCGAACAATCATCACGGGGCTTCCTTGACAAGGCGTTTCTAATTTATACGGCCAAACAAAACACAATGATTTTATTCAATTTTAATCACTATTATAAACGAACATTTATTGTTATAGTAAAACAATAGGAGTTTATTTGTATTAGTTATGATGAACATTAATTATATTAATAAGGGAGGCTAATGAGCATACGGGCAAGAGGGGGTAATAAAGAGCAATAAAGCCCCCTTATAATGACCTGGAGATGCCACCTGACACATGGGGGCTCCATCCCTCGTGTCTATGGTAAGGGGGGGTCTTTAAGGAGGGGAGAGTGGTGATCGACGGCCCCCTTTTTGCCCCCATCACATCCGATCATCTGGGCCGTCGATCACCGTTGACTGCGAAATTCAATTGTGAGAATGTCTTGTCTCCCAAGTGCCCGGCTCGCAAGTGCTCTGCTTCGAATCTGCCGGCCCCGAAAATGTCCGGCCTCGCGCGTGGCCTCTCCGAATGTGCCCGACTTTGGAAGTGCCCGGCCCAAAATGTGCCCGGTTCCGAATGTGCCCAGATCTTGGCGTGCCCGGCCTCGGGAGTGCCGCTGCCGCGAGCTTTGCATGTGGCAAAAAAGCCAGCCATTCTCATGGTTTGGAGAGCGTCGCGCGTGTGGAAGTTCGAGGGGATTTTGCAGGGAATCGGAAGGATGCTGTGAAAGGGGGAAAGCATCATCGAGGTGCCAGTCCTGGGATTAGAGGTGGTGCAAGCCACGAACTCCTATATCATGGACATTGACGATGGAGCAGCAGCAGAAGGGTGGTGCGCGTAAACTCTGGAGCAAGGAGTGTCGACCCTCAGTATCGACGGCCTGCGAGACGAGAATTTGCTCAGGTGAGTTCCTCTATAGCTCTGATGCATGTGGCGTCAGCATCCCTCGAGGCACCCCAAGCACGCTCACCAATGAAGCTCCGATCACAAGGGTAACAATCACCATCTCCTAAGCAAGCCATGCATGTGGCCTCACCATCTCCCGACGTACCCCAAGTCCCCTCGCCAAGGAAGCTCCGATCGCAAGGGCAAGAAGCCATGCATGTGGCATCACCATCTCCTCAGCTAGCCATGCATGCAGCATCACCATCCCCCGAGACACCCCAAGTGCCATTGCCAAGGAAGCTCCAATCGCAAGGGGAACAAACCATGCACGTGCCATCACCACTCTCCCCTCAGCCAGTCATGCATGTGGCATCGCCATCTCCTGAGACACCCCACGTGCCCTCACCAAGGAAGCTCCGCTCTGGCAAGTTTGTTCCTGTGCGCAAATTTGTGGTGCCACCGGCTCCCAGAAAGCAAGCAAAGGCGCAACAATCTCCAACCAAGAAACGACTGCCATTTGTTCACATCAATCGGATGCTTTCAAGGAAGTTCACTTGTAAGTTTTTATTTTTCACATGTAAGTGGTTTCAATTTATTTTAGCACCGAGGTTTTGCATTGCCTAAACAACAGTTAACCATGATGCAGGTACGGAAGAGCCTGCAGACGATCTTGCCCAAGAAGAGGATCCTATCCCTGACAGGCCTTCGGCTGATCTTGCCAATGAGGAAGATCAAGCCGTTGCCAGGTCTGTCGATGATATTCGTCATGAAGAACATCAAGTCCCTACTGCTGACTCGTTGGCCGGTTCGGGGTTGGCACCAAGTGAGTACATTGCATGCCCATTTGGGATGATTTAAAAAACGTACACTATGGATTTCTCATTGTTCTTGTCTGCAGATCAGAAACTGGCGTCAGAAAATATTGCGTATGAATGTTGTCATCAAGTCAGATTGAATTCTGAACATTGTTGTTGTGCCATTTGATGCTTTGCCAGGCGAAACGACGGCAAGTGCAGACACACATGGCATTGATAGAGGTGGTCCTAGAGCATGCCCTGGGCCTGTGCACCCCACGGATGATTGTATCGTCCGAGCCTTCGAGATTGTCTTTGACAAGAATGGTCAATTGGCTCGCCGATGCACTTGTGACCAGTTCTGCAGCAAGCGCACACACTTCTACTATTGACGCTCAGCCATGGAGGAAATAGAAAAAAGCATGAGACTGATTCAGTGGTCAAAGGATGGAGGATATACAGTGAGTTGCCAAATTCTCAAAGGATGGGAGGTCCGGAGCAATGGGTGGCCGCGTACATGGCAAAACATATGAAAAGATACGATGCAAAGAAGGATGATCACATAAAGAGGATCCGTGCTCGCATTGCCGTAGGATTCGATAGATATGTAAGTGTATCTCTGTTCTTCAGTTTTTCTGCAGTTGACTTTGCTAGTTTCCATTGGTTTTTCTGCAATTGACTTACTTTTCTGCACTGCCAACAGCGGAGGACTGCAAGCACAGATGTTGGGGGCCCAGCTCGAACGCAGTCATCGCACCATGCACAGTCGATAGACGCGGCAGATCAGGAGGATGCTGCTGCAGAATACATTGTTGCGGACACACCCATAGAGCTCTTATCACCAGAGGGGCCTTCATTGTCGATCGCATCTTACGACATTACTGTTTTGCCTGGTCGTGTGCTATATGCATTTTTTGATGGTGACAGGGACACACGCAGGATCATGTTCGTATACGATTGATTCCGCTTGTGGATACCTATTTGCTTGCTTCTTTGATTTAACACTTTGATTATGTTGTGCAGATATCGATTCAAGTCAACACGCCTCCAACTGGAGTTGCTAGTACAAGGGGACTTCTTTGAACAATTGAAAGATCCCGCACAGCAGGCCAGCACCTTGGACATGAACTTCTTTGCGCTGTGGATGGAGTTCAGCCTGCAGGAGGAAATAAGCTGCAAATTCTGGATTGTTGATCCCCTATGGGTTGGCTTGGCATGCACTGCATCTACAAAGTCGAGCTTGGCCAACTTTATGTCTCCGATTGATGAGCTATGTGACATTGTGTTTTTACCCCTGGTCATGAGCGGTCATTGGACATTGTTTGTGTGCTTCAACTGTTCGGGGCATGGGATGACTCAGTTGCATCAGAAGCCAGGGCTGCTATTCTTGGATCTTATGAACAAGCCACCCACTCCATTGATGTGTGAGATGGCTAAGCTAGCCGTGGAGCAGATATGGGCTGCGGAGCATTACCATGAAACCATACTAAGCAACCCTCCTGTGCAGGCGGTGATACCGTGCCAACCGAACGCCATTGACTGCACGTATTATGTGATGCATTGCATGCGCCTGCTAGTGGAGGCTTGCTTGCAGGGAGTGGTTACGGCATCTTTTGTGAGTATATTTAGTACATGCACTAATATGGATTGATTTAGGTCGGCTCATTCTAATCTGAATCCTTGTCTTCATGCAGCTGACAAAGCGATGGTTCGAGCACGATGATGTTGTGCAGATGAGGAGGACCTTGAGTCAGTGGGTTTCTCGCGTGGCCAACAGCGTCTGAGTAGGTGTTGATCTTTACCCATAGTTTCATGGGATGTTTTTGAACTGTGGACCTGGGGATGGGTAGAATGCATTGTACATGTTAGGCCATTCTGGCGAGGCTCTTGTAAAGACTTCATGTTTGCATCAACAGCAGTTGACTGTGCATCCGTTTTCTCTTGAGGCGGATCAATTTTGGCTTTGTAAATTGTCAGCTTCCATTGACACTTTCATGTGGCTTGTAAACTGTCGACACTCATTAAGAAGACTACATATTTCTATTTGTAGCTTTGATGTCTGCCCTGAGTTAATTTTGCAATTCATGGTAAATTTTGACTACGCCATTTGGGGCTGTGACACGTCTATGTAAACGAGGGGTATTACGCAGTTTTTACTATGGTTCCATTTTGACTTTAACTTTGGTTCCGTTTGTGTGGGCTTGGCAACCTCTCGCTGGTTGATAGTCGATAGTAGGAATGCGTGCTCGTTTTCATGTAGACCAGTTGCAGCCATTGCGGGTGACGGGGTTGGAAAGTGGGTTTGCTTGAGCGCACGCGTTGACGTGCCACATTTGCGATATGTGCAGGCTGCGTACGAGCTGTTTCTGCAATTGCATTAATGCCACTCTGCAGTTGCCCCCCTTGCAACACGGGCACCAGACATGTATGTTGAGGGACGAGGCATGTAATGCATGCCTGTACAGTGCAATCAGCTGCAACATAGCACATTGTCATCTAGCATATCAGGGTGTTGGTCTTCACAAGTGCACCTTTCGCTCTCACCTATGGAATCCGAAGACCTACCAAACCTTTTTGCGATCAGACCATTCTAGTAGTTCACCCTTACCCTGCAGAAAACATACTTTCTAGATATAACGCATTGAAACAGTGTCCATAACAAAGTAAGACCTGCTTACCAAACATAAATGTCAAATCAATGTCCATTACGGCATTTAATCTGGTGCATCGGCAATATGCTAGCATCTATATTCAGGTGGCACTAGGTAACTTTACTTGGGACTGCCACAAAAGAGAAATATCAAATGCTTACTAATAAGACAAGTGAAACACTCAGAGTTGAAAGTGTCATCGAGGGACATCATCAGGTGGCATCACAATGGACAGAGCTACATATAGGTGATTCATTGGCGAATCGCGATTGTATTGCTAGGGAGGGGGCTCGGTTGATTTATTTAAGTT
This sequence comes from Lygodium microphyllum, assembly GCF_053477565.2. Classification (NCBI taxonomy): domain Eukaryota; kingdom Viridiplantae; phylum Streptophyta; class Polypodiopsida; order Schizaeales; family Lygodiaceae; genus Lygodium; species Lygodium microphyllum. Next base: position 40,621,833 of record NC_141164.1, read on the forward strand.
GTCTCACTAACTTTGTCTCAGAAATGGCAGTTTAACCTTTTTCCTATGATAACCATAAGTTTATCCTCAAGTCGAGAACACCAGTTGTCCAAAGTCTAACAGCCAGTTCTATTCTTAGCCACACCTCAACCTTAACATTGGCAGAGATGTAGAATATCATGCTCTAGGAGGACCTGCAGTGAGACCCACTACACCTATCAACACCATTTCAAAATAGACTACTATTGATTGCAAAAGTGGTCTCACTGAGAAAAAGGTGCCAGCATACGTATGTTAATAGGTTAAAACAACACGTTGTAAACATGATCCAATCTTTTAACTAAGAGTCTACCAAAATGGCAACAAGTATGAAACGTGTTTGGCAGATAGGAAATATACAATTGTTCAGGGCACCAAAATAGACATCATGCTTAATAAATGGATATCCCAGCTCTCGCATGGCCAGAGGCAAACCTTTCAGAAAAAGTTTTGTTTGTAAAATCATGATCTTCAATAACAGGAATCATCTCATGACAAACAATTATTTTTGCAGGCAACTTTATGGTACTCAGGAATTGAAAGTTTAAAAGCCTATGCTGAGTAGATGTCTCAAGAGTCAAGAGATTTAGCAAAATATTCAAGCACCTCAACCTACCTAATATTGCAAGCAGTACACACTTACATGGTGCACATTAAGGGTGTGTATGTATGCATGTAACATACATGTGTGGAGTGCACATGGTATACACATGCATGTCCCGCAATCAATTCAACAGCCTTTGACAGTGTCAATCAACAGAATCCTTGTCAAACAAGCTCACAGATTACCATAGGATTGTCCCAATTTGTTGCTTGCCTACAAAGAGACTATAAAGCTGATGGACACAACAGTTTTAATTAGGGGCAACCTGACACCACAAGGATATGGCAGGAAGGACATTGCCAGAGCAGCAGCACCCATGATGCATAAAGTCTGGCATGCATCACTGAAACTGGAAGACAACAAACCGCCAAGCCAGTGTCTCTATGAATTTATGGCTAGCTCAGAATTTAGTCTGAAATGGTACTTGTTTCTAGATCAACTATAGGTGTTATAGGCAATATCAAGCTGGAGCAGCCAGATAGATGCTAGGAACAGTAGCTCAATGGAAGCATAGGGACCATTTCCTATAGGTGTATCGTGTTTCAAACCTTACAATTTTTCTCATGTATGCAATGTTTTGTCTTGCCTGCTATTTGTTTTGCCCCTACCCAGCAAAATAGGGAAAGAGCAATAAGCACATATATATTAAACAAATACACGCATGCTGACTTGTCTCAGAAAATCCACCAACACCAGTCCAAATTTGATGCAAGAATCTATAAAATCACCTATAAGAATCAATTACTCATATATATGCTGTCATTCGACATGTTCACAAAGACAATCAAAGTTCAAATCACCTATAAGAACCAATTAGCCATATATAGATGGCGTCATTCCACATGTACACAAACAGTCAAAGTTCAAGCTTGAATCACATACATATTATATCCGAAATCCAAAGTTTATGGCTAACATGTCATGAAAAATAACTCCACTGTCAAACCAAAAATTTAGACTGAAATGTAAAATAGTAAAACTCTAGAATCCCAATAGACAATCATCTTGTGTTCTTGAATTTTGACATTGTGTTCTTAAAAGCATATTCTGACAATCGGGAAAGAATTTCTGCCTTTAAGCTTTTCATTAAATGTAGAAACACTCCAGTGCATAGAGATTGACCACAGAATATATTAAAAGATCGAAATAGACCCAAAGCCCTTCCTCAGCATCATGCTGACAAAATAGCAAGGCTTTGAAAAAATTGTGAGGGATGATACAACACTATGTTGCATAGAGCTGTCAAGCAATCTGAATGCAGAAAACTGCTGACTCTCACACACAGGAGCAGCCAGCTTTAAGAAGGGCAGTCAGCACTTTTGAGATTTACAAAACCAAGGCATCAGAAACAGAAGGAATCTTAAAAGTAATTTTGGAGTTACTGTATACCAAGTCCAGCAATATAATCATAGCAATCACCTCAGCATTGCCGAATGGTTTATCTCAGCTTCCACTAAAACCATGCATAGGAGTGGACTCGAAGGAGTCTTAAGGACCCTCCCAGAAGTTCATGAGGCAGTTGAGGTCCTTCAAATTGATCAAAATCGCTTACAATGAAATAGAGAGCTCTCTAAAGGTGCAGTACTCTTGAAGTTCAAAAACAGTCAGCAGAAAATGACCTAACCATAAACATAACACTCATACTTTGATAATATTAGGCTAAGATTAAATGGAGTTTCGCAAGGGGTAAACCACTAGGTTGGACTAAGCAATCACCAAATATGTGATAGATTGACATGCATTTGTGAATTCCAACATATTTGATGATCATGTGTACATTCTGTTGTGTGTCAACCCACAAACTTCACCACTTGTCTCTAGCTTGGACTGTTAAACTTTTTTGCAGTACATGCACCTATCCCAAAAGAACCTAATGTTTTAATCTTAAAATATATTTTTACTCATGTAGGCCTTGCCTAGGTCTAAAAAGGATGCATACAAATCCAAGAGAAGCCACAAACATAGCAGCGCCACTAAAAGCATCCACAAACAGCCTCTCTGCCATAAGCATTGAGAATATATAAGCTTCTGGCAAGAGTCCCATTAAACACTATACCGCTATCATGCATAAGACATAGACCAAGCAACAGGTACCATCAAAAGTAACTTGGCATCCAACTTTGGCGATGCTAAACAGAAGCTAGATTTTTCTTTATCAGTGAGACATAAAGCACATGCAAATACACCACCAAAGTCTGACCTTTCCAATGCCTTTGAAAACTGAGAGACATCATTCGCACATGTGACCGAACCCCCATTAGGTGTACATTTTAAGAATATAAATAGGACATACCATGATGTAATGTGCTTCACTGCTTAGAAGCAACACTATCAAAATACTTGGTAGACACGGTATCAGTGGTACACATAACACATCATACTCAAAGGGATCATAATGATTTGCCATTTTTGATCAATGGTTGCATTGAGTTCAGCACCAGGAGCAGGTCCACCATATTTTTGACATCTCCTTGCAGCAGTCGACTAGTTTTGGTAATTTCCAGCTATTTATAGCTAGCCCAATTTATTGGCAGATACATTGTCTTGCAAATTTCAGCACTCTCCGACATCCAGTGGCACTTCTCCCTCGTCCGGTGCTTCTCTCTGTCCTCATCAGCTTCATCCAGTGCCCTCGCTCTGTTGATAAACATGGATCTAGAGCTAGTTAACTATGGTGGATGCAAATCAAACACACGATACATTATCCAAAATGAGAGATTGTAACTCAAGTGAATTAGGTTCCAAGATAGATTAGCTTGGACTCATAAACACAATCTTGAGTGAATCAAATTGATAGTGCCATTACATTGAAATGAGTGTCAAGTACATGCTTATATAGCCTTTTTGGATAGTACCACTCTTCCTCTCTGTGCTTATGGGATTTTGGACATCTCTTCTGGAGCATACAACTTTTGTCATCTCTCTTATACAAAGCCTCTTCTAGGCATACATCATTTGATTTCTCAACATGCTCGACGCTGATGGTTTGGGCTGCGTGCAGGACTGATCAGTCCACATTGTATTTAGCATTCTTTTGGAGTTCAATGCAGATCTCCTCATCCATTCTCTTCTCTCTTTGCAGTCACTCTCTTCCCTTCTCTCTCCGTGTCTTCTTCCATTGTGCACTCTCACATGGTATCATCACCAAAAGAGAGGACCTGAAGGTTCTATGAAGAGAAGACCGCACTCTATTTGCTGTTTGGTGCAGATTTGTTGCAAAGACATAGATTTTTTTTGCTTTGTTCAGGCCTTCCACGAAGTGTACATGGCATCTACAACTTGTTTTGTACGGATGTAGCTGATTTCTCCTCCGTTCGGGTAGCCCAACACCAAAATGCAGCAGTTTGTTGTGTTTGCAGACTTCCTTGAAGAGATATGGATTACTAGTTCAATGCGTTTGATGACTCGGACGATAAGTCAATCCATTCTTCCGAAGACAAGCAGTCTCACCAACAATCAAAGCATCATGAAGAGCGACGCAAAGATCAAAGATCAGAGCCACCATCATCCAAAGATCGTCACTTTAACATGTCCAGAAGATCAGAGCGGCCTTGTCCCCCCTGGCCTCCCCCCGCCCCCTTTGCTTCTTTATATGTTTCTAATAGGGCACCTATTGGAGGGCCCCACATGGCCATTCTGGCACCATCTGTACAGATGTTTGTTCTTCCATCGTTGCCCAAAGAAGATCACCTTAATGGCACTAACTACTCCCTTTGGTCTTACAAAGTGGAGTGCATGTCGAATACCTTCAACCCTAAATCCCGCTACCTTGTTCAGTGGAGGACAAAGCTAAGGTTTGGACAAAGCTATCTTCTCTCTACCAGTTGAAGACCTTTGCCCACCGTATTACCACAGAAAAGAAGCTCTAAATGCTTCTTGTTGATGATTCTTCTTCTACGAAGGATCACATCAACAAGATGGAGGAGTTGCGGGATGCGCTTGCATCCCTTGGCAGGACGATATCATCCAAAGGTATGGTGATGATTCTCATTACTCATCTCCCATCTGATATCTTCTACACTAGCTTATTGACCTCTAGAGTTTGGGAAACCATTTTGTGGGAGGAGTTAATGTTAGTGTAACACCTCTTCTGTGAGATAGGGCCATGAAAGTATTATCACATGTCCTCTGAAAGCATGAAAGTATTATCATCTGTAGTCCAATATGTGAAACCCTGATGCATTGTTTCCATAAAAAAGCGGACTATGCATACCAACATCACTAAGCATTGCGAGCGCAAATTAAAAACCACGCTTTCACTTGTTGGAACAATAAAAAAGGAGCCAGCATTGTGGACTATGTAATGGGGTCGCTAGCTTTAATTCCAAAAATTAGGCGATTTGAGATATTTGCCAAGCCCATCAGTATAGCAGCCGACCATGCAATCCTGAAATTTACCCTGGCATGTGGTCAAATACAAGAAACATGCACACAAGCACACACATTTCCGCACTATGAGTTTCTAGAGCAAACTTCGCATATCCATGGTGATGCAGTACAAGATGGCTTAAGGTAGCTAGACCGGCTTGAACCTCTTGTGGATGTCACTAAATCTCTAGCAAAGGTGTTACATACAGCAGCTCACAGAGGCATTCCCGTTTAATCACTAAGCTCTACTACACCATGCAGATGCACTGCCCCTCAAAATGCTTGGTATGATGATGAGTGTAGATAGACTAGAGCCCGCCTGCAGAGGCGTGTGACACTGGGGACATGCACACACTGGAAATAGCTTTCTTTACAAACTCTCACTAGAAGATGTGTACAAAACACCCTCCTAGATACATTATACATAAGAGTTTGAGGTATACATCTGTAGAGCCATGGATTGCTCTTGTTGAACAAGAGCTACTTTTGTAGGTGGCTGATATCATTTTTCTGGCTTAAGTCGTATCTCGAACTATTTCCAATCAGCCAAAATCAAAGATATCTCCAAGTTAGTGAAATCCAACATGTCCAATCTAAGTCCCCTTGAGGTTCAATTACTATACCAATGTGAGATTTTCAATTCATTGCAAACCCAAGTCATGAATTGGGCACATCTAGACATTTGAACTACTTGAGTAGAAGCACAGGAGACAAGTGCATGAGGGCATTACAGTAGAAGGACCCCAGGCACCAGTGGCAGTGATGAGAAGCCAAGGCCCTCGATAGCCTTGTTCTAAACAAGCTACTTACCCAGTGGCCCCAATTTTACATAGGCTTTCCACCCTCTGGGAAATGCAGGAGTGTCAGGCAAAGTAATATGGTAACCATCTGTTTCGAAGACTAGGGCAGTTGATGCAATGGATGTACCTAAAAGCAACATGACAAAAAGTGTTACCATGATATGGATCAAGTAAAAGCAGCTCCTCAAAAAGGAGCAGAACATGCTTTATCTGTTTCAATTATTTTATCATGCTCCCACTCTTTGTTTGGATTGTACATTGGCAAGATTTCAGAATGCGTATAGAAATGGGGTGGTATGGGAGCCAGCCGGGTAGGGGTATTGATACCAATTTTGTTATATGTAGATGATCTTTTGTTCATCTCAAATTCACATGGTGGGCTTCGAGTTGCTATTGGACAGATTGGCACCTCATCACATCGGCTAATGATTGAGAGAGGTCGATGGAGCCATGTTGCAGCAAACGAGAGGATGTGCCAACTTTGCGGATGGGAGCCGAAGAGCAATTACAGACCTTTTCAATATGGGATCAAAGCCAATCCCAGCCACATCCACCCCTCCAGAGAGCAATTACATACCACAACAAAGAGAGCCGCTCTAAATAGAAACCACAACAACAAAGAATGGGTTGCACTACATTCATTTAAGCATGGGTGCCACGAAGAGACGGAGATTGGAAACCTTTTACCAAGTAAGCTGAAAGCTGGACACTGTACAATTTCCCTCAAATATGCAAATTCTCAGTATCAAATTCCATTGCCGAGCATTGAGAAACTTGCATTGCATAAACTCTTGTAACAACAATCCAAAAGACTGGAACTGAGATGGCCAATGTACTATAGCGATACTAGGAAACATAGCTGACCCATCATTTTCTGCAAAGCTGTGTGCTCTGACTATGGTACTGAATGATAGAACAGCATCCTCTGTAAGGACATGTGGGACATCAATGTCACCCAAGGCAAAGAAACCAATAAGGACATGTGGGCAATCAACGAGGACGTGTGGGCAATCAATGCCATGCAAGGTAACAAAATCAGGAGATCCTAGGCATCTCTCTCCACAAGATGGAAATTGGACTAAGGAAAGCCGAACGATTTTGTAAATACTTTCCAAAAAACCTTGGAAGCACCAAATCCTGTCACCAAGAATATGCACAGACCAGTCAAGATCTCTGAGACCAACAAGGCCTCCATTTGAGGTGAATGGTTTCATGTTTTCCTTTGCAGCATCAAAGACAGCCATTCCCTCCATTTCTGCGATGTTTGCCAAGCACCATGGTCCTGCTTGGAGAGTACTGCAAGCATTGCACACAGACTCCAGAGTGTGAGTGTAGCATTCCATGTCCATTGGAAGGCTGCTTATCACCTTCTCAATAAGCTCCATTAGAAGAAGACCACATCAATCTGGATCCAAGAGAGTTCTGCGAGAACAAGACTAACAATCAAATGAGCTATGCTACCATCTCTTATACTGAGAACCGTTAGCACCACCCTCACAGAAACCCGACGATGGTGCCTCGCAATCTGATCAGACAAAGCCACGTCTTCGATCACAGAAACCAAACAAAGTCATCACAATCCTTTGCAAGTTCAATATATGAACAGCCCAATGGCCATCCACACACCCAAAGATTCATCTGCAAAGTTTCTATGTCAAAGAGTCCCTTCCCACCTCTAACTGTCTCCCTCCCCCACACTCAGTACATTTTATCTCGTTTCTCAATCTTGTTTTCCCTAAAAAATATGCATACAATAGCCTTGGGGTCTACATAGTTGCCTTTCTGCTTTTCATTAGATATCAGAATAATCAACTGCTGTAGACCGTGTCACGCTCACATGATTATCACGCAATGCCAAAGAGAATATGCATACAATATGCAATTGATTATCTCGTTTCTCAGTCTTGTTTTCCCTCAAAAATATGCATACAATAGCCTTGGGGTCTGCATAGTTGCCTTTCTGCTTTTCATTAGATATCAGAATAATCAACCGCTGTAGACTGTGTCATGCTGACATGATTATCACGCAATGCCAAAGAGAATATGCATACAATATGCAGTTGATTATCTCATTTCTCAATCTTGTTTTCCCTCAAAAATATGCATACAATAGCCTTGGGGTCTGCATAGTTGCCTTTCTGCTTTTCATTAGATTTCAGAATAATCAACTGCTATAGACTGTGTCACGCTGACATGATTATCACGCAATGCCAAAGAGAATATACATACAATATGCAGTTGATTATCTCGTTTCTCAGTCTTGTTTTCCCTCAAAAATATGCATACAATAGCCTCGGGGTCTGCATAGTTGCCTTTCTGCTTTTCATTAGATATCAGAATAATCAACTGCTGTATACCAGAGGTAGCCATGCAGCTGAGAGAAGACTTGGCCGCAGATAGCCCCAGTATCAACTTTGCAACAGTGAGCACTCACACATAGACAATGCACATTTTGAACTACGATCAGACCCACAAGCAAACAGCTGGTGAAGAGCAATCAACTATTCAGCAGCTTGGGGGTGTGACAATCAGAAGACCCACATATCATCATCATTATCATCTCTCAACAAAGTTTCCCACCAAATGCAAATGATTGCAGAGTTTTCAGAATCAGACAACAAGCACAGGCTAGAAAGGCATACTAGACCTGGCACTTGCAGCCAGCTGAAATGCATGCCGTTAAAACATCAACAAAGGATATGACAAAAAGCTGTGGACTCAATGGACATCCCTGCCACCTTAGAGATCTGTGACCATATAGTCTGCCACAAAGAAACAAACTGACATGTTCATCCTCAGACAAAAGTTGGAACATAGCAAGCAGTGCGTGGCCCAAGGAGCCGTGCTCTCTACTTAGAGGCCATAGCGGGGGACCAACCTACATCTGGAGGCCCTAATTGCCTCCACTGAGCTGGCACCTGACATTTGAACAAGAAAGCTCCTTTCCCCCCCTTCGGTTGGATACGCAATGTCTGCAATTGTTCCATTCCACAACATTGTATCGCCATGGAATGCAGTAATTGTAAGACTAGTCAATGTGCTACGAGCAATCTCTGCATTGCAATCTCTAGCACCCAAAGGCAGCATTGCATCACATGTTTTGCAAGCAAATGTGGACTAGCAGTCAGTGATTAATGTTTTGCTACAACAATGTGGACACTGAATACGATCTTGCTGAGGAAACCTGATTCGTTTACGGCCTCATTGATGTTTTTTTGGCAGTCAGCCTGTCAGATTCCTTGGCCGCTTAGGTGAGATTCCAATTTTCGGATCAACATCACTCTTCTTTGCACCATGCCTGAGTCTTGTCTTCGTCACATTTGCTTGGATCTGCCGAATACTTCCCCCGGATGGCATCTCAATGGTTCCAGGGGCAAGCAATCCAGCTATATGGCTTTGCAATGCTTTCATGTTTTCAATACAGCCCCTGACATCAGCAGTAGCAGACAAAGAGGTTGCTACATCCTCAAGTCTTTCCAAACTCTGACGTAGCTCGCTGATTTCAGCCTGCAGACATGCATCTTTCTGCGGTTCCATGATATCCACGTCAGCATCAACATCTTCATGCACCCCAACTGCTGGCAATGCTCCTCGCATGGACATAACATGGTCAACCACAGGAAGGGCATCGTGAAGATGTGAGAATTTTGTATGTAAAATTTGTCTTAACCCAAGTAAGTGCTTGCATTCTGTGGTCTGGTCAAGGCAGTCACAGTAACTTGCTTGCACGGAAACATTGTACCAAATGTCTGAGTTTGACTCGCTTAAAACCTTAAACAGCATGGACTCCTCACTAACCACTAGGACAGTAGATGGGTCAAGTTCGAAGTGCTTGCATATACGGTATCCCCCTTGCAAGCGCTTTGCATGGTCTTTGGATGCCCCTCTCTGTGCATATCTGCCCGAGTCTGCGATCCCCTGCTTCATCTTGAACCATTCAAGAGTGGTTCCACCCATCCTTGTGCCCGTCTGACTATCACCAACCAATGCATGCACAAGCTCAGTTATGGATCGATTGATCCTTCCATCTAGCAAGGTGTACTTAATGTACTGCCACAATCGCTCTACCAAGTTTGTCGTGTCAACGTTTCCATGGTAAAACAATCGCCCAAATTTGGGCCACATATATCGCCACTGTGAGCTTCTACCACAGCAACCATGAGAAATGTAGCTTGTGACATCTGGAAACTGTGAGTACTCGCGCATGGTTGCATCAAACAATGTGTCAAAGTCTTTCCCACTTGTGCAATGCATTAATTGACTCATTCTCTGGTACATGCAATTTCTATCAGTGCTTCCAATCTTTGGCAACAAGTTTTCTACCCAAGCTTTCTTGACATGAAACCAGCATAGTAAAATTCTGCATGCTACCATGTGTCTTTCAGCATCATGGGACTGCCAGCAGTGTGGATCTTCAACAATGACATTAAGAAGGGCAGAGTACTCTGTAGGAGACTTGTCAATAACAATAGCCGCTGGTCTCACATAATCCATTCTTGCGAATACAGATTTGATGGTTACTATTAGTGCAGCAATCTCCTGTGCAGTCCCTGGATCAACCGAACACATCATGAGCCATAGAGGAATCCCATGTCCAATATGGTTTGGTGCGATGGCTGCATACAACGGAAGACTGAACATATTGGTTTTGAAAGTGCTATCTAGAGCCCATGCATTGTTAGGAGATAGACGCTTGCACATTTCCAACATCCACTCGTCTTGCAGTATCAAAATAAATGGTTGCTTTGCCACATTTTCAGCAGTTGGATCATATGGCTGCACATACAACACCTTGCCAGCCTCCTTCAACTTATATGCCTTGTGCATCATTGAAACCCAATCATTGTCAGACACCTGACTTCCCATCCGCAACTTGTATGCTAGTTGAGCAACCTCTTTTGGTATCATAAAGAATCTATGTCTTGCACTATCCAAAAGAGGAACTCTGGACATCTGCCATGTTTCTTTCTTTGAGCTCATTTTTGCTACGTGTTTAACTTAACCCACGTCAAACAAATCATCCACACAACAATACATTACATTCTCGTGCACGAGCAGATTGTATCTGTCACTATGAGTACCCGACTGATGCCCTTTGTGATCTGCGTATAGAAATATTGTAGCCCTGTCAAGCGCTGTTTTGTAAACCACATTCACACGAAAGGGACAACCACATTGCTTGGATTGTTTAGGTCTTTGCACAGTTGTGCCTCTTCTGTTGGGCTTACCGCTACGATGGCAATCGTACCGTTCATACCTGACATCTAGGCAGCTTCTCTTCCATGGCTTGCCCTTTCTTAGCTGACTATTGTGCTTGATCTGAATTTTTGCCAACACTTCTTGCACCTCGTCTATCCGACACTGAAATGTCTCAGTCGCATTCTCTTGGGCCAGCAAAGTATGTTTAAACTCTTCAGCAGATACGCGGCGCACTTTTTGACAAGCACAAGCAAGCACCAGGGCAGTCACATAGCTTGTTGGAATCCCATGATGCAAGATATCTGTACACCAATGCCTTTTCAGAAAGCTGAGAGTTTCAGCCAAGCTCTTGTGACATCCGTGATCTCTATCGAAGTGAGCATCCCAAACGATATCAGACCATTCTTCGACCCATGCAATGTAAAGCTTGTCTTTTGACTTCAAGCACAAACGGCCGTTCACAGCAATGCATACATTCTCTTTTATTTTTCGCCATCTTCGTATATCAATGCTCTTGTACGAACATGCATGCCTCAAGCTCTCGATAGTTGCATGATTTGTGCTAGTAATATCTTGAGTCATTGTCTCATACAGCGGCCTTGTAAAGGCTAAATATTTGGATGACAGGAAATCTTGCGCGTTAGGCACATTTGTGTGTGGCCATTTGTGGTTATCACTTGAAGCATCATGGTTGTTTGTGAAGGAGTTGTTCCTTGCATTGGATTCCTCGCTGCTTTCAGAAACAGAATCAACATCTGAGGAGTATACATCTAAAGACATGCAATCTTCTCCACTGCTATCAATGATGTCTGCTGGAATTTGATCCTCTCCAGAAGCATATGCCATGGAGCCTGCCATTTGCAAGGATTACAATGTGTTTACTTAGTAGGGGGGGTTGCCTTCTTTGCAGAACGCTTGATTCTATGCATCGCCGATCAGACCTTATCCATTATGTGCATCCAGATCAAGCATGAATTCCGTTGCACGAATCCATTGCCATGCAAACATTCAAAAGTACCTTATCCAGTCAAGTGCATCCATATCAAGCACGAATTCAATTGCATTTTGCATTCAAATGTACCTTATCCCTTCAGTGCATCCAGGACAAAGCACGATTTCAGTTGCATTCTCCATCCAGATCACACACAAATCTAGATCAAGGCATGAATTCTCCGTGCATATCGCATATTGGGTGTTTCGAAGGTGGTGCAGGCATTCAAATGTACCTTATCCATTCAATGCATCCAGATCAAGGCACGAATTCTCCATGCATGTTGGGTGCTTCAAAGGTGGTGCAAGCATTCAAATGTACCTTATCCCTTCAGTGCATCCAGACCAAGCACGATTTTAGTTGCATTCTCTATCCAGATCAAGGACAAATTATCCATGCATTTCGCATATTGGGTGCTTCAACGGTGGTGCAAGCATTCAAATGTACCTTATCCCTTCAGTGCATCCAGACCAAGCACAATTTCAGTTGCATTTTGCATTCAAATGTACCTTATCCCTTCAATGCATCTAGAACAAGCACGATTTCAATTGCATTCTCCATCCAGATCACACACGAATCCAGATCAAGGCATGAATTCTCCGTGCATGTCGCATATTGGGTGCTTCGAAGGTGGTGCAGGCATTCAAATGTACCTTATCCATTCAGTGCATCCAGATCAAGGCACAAATTCTCCATGCATGTTGGGTGCTTCGAAGGTGGTGCAAGCATTCAAATGTACCTTATCCCTTCAGTGCATCCAGACCAAGCACGATTTCAGTTGCATTCTCCATCTAGATCAAGCATGAATTCTCCATGCATTTCGCATATTGGGTGCTTCAAAGGTGGTGCAAGCATTCAAATGTACCTTATCCCTTCAGTGCATCCAGACCAAGCACGAATTCAGTTGCATTTTGCATTCAAATGTACCTTGTCCATTCATCAGCGCATCCGGATCAAGGCATGAATTCTCCATCCAAATCAAGGCACGAATTCTCCATGCATGTTGGGTGCTTCGAAGGTGGTGCGAGCATCCAAATGTACCTTATCCATTCATTCAGTGCATCCAGATCAAGGCACGAATTCTCCATGCATGTTGGGTGCTTCGAAGGTGGTGCGAGCATTCAAATGTACCTTATCCATTCATTCAGTGCATCGAGCTGGATCATGCACGAATTCAGTTAACTGCATTCTCCATCTCTGCAGATCAAGCACGAATCCAGCTGGATCAAGCTTGGCACGAATTCTCCATGCATATCGCGCGCGTACTGGGTTGCTTCAAAGGTGGTGCAAGCTCGGTTTTTTCATTCGAATTTAAACTCTATTCCCTTTTTTTAAAATAAAAAAGCAGGGCCGGGCACCCTAGGATTTGGGCACTTCCGAGACCGGGCACGCCCAGGATCGGGCACCCCAGGATCCGGGCACTTTCGAGACCGGGCATGCTCGGGGCCGGGCACATTCGGAATCGGGCACTTTCGAGGCCGGGCACTTTCGGAATCGGGCACATTTTGGGCCAGACACTTCCAAAGTTGGGCACATTCGGAGGTGGCCACGTGCGAGGCCGGGCATTTTCGGGGCTGGGCAGATTCGAAGCAGGGCACGTGTGGAGTCGGACACTTGGGCGACAAGACATTCTCACGATTGAATTTCGCAGTCAACAGTGATCGACGGCCCAGATGATCGAATGTGATGGGGGCAAAAAGGGGGCCATCAATCACCACTCTCCCCTCCTTAAAGACCCCCCCTTACCATAGACACGAGGGGCTCCATCCATAGCATACATGCCACCTGCGAAATGTGGTTTGGAGATGGAGGAATGAGCGGAGAAGATGCATAGAACCCATGGCGATGCCATCGAGCTTGATATTGACACAGTAGTGAAGAAGCAAGAAATTAATTTGGTACAATAAGAAGAGGAAGAGAGCCACACAAGACAACCACAAGACATTGTTAGCCCCAACACAAGCCTTCAACCTTACCAAGCTCAAGCTTGATATGCCCAATACATCATGACTAGGGTGTTCTTCTATTTTTGGGGGCACCTCCCAACAAAAGCAAAGTTCTTGTCATGGTTTGCAAACACCTATCGTGCAAAGGTGGAGCTCATTCAATATTGATTCATGGGTAAAGGTTTCTAATTTTGCCAACTAGTAGCACTAATGATTGGGACCTTGTGCAAGGGAGCTTTGTGGGGTTTGTAGACAACTTGGTATATGCACTCCCTTGGTCCACAGGTTTTGACCCTGACAAGGTCCTCAAGCACAAATGCCTTTTGTGGGTTCACTTCCCCTTGCTACCGGACTAGTTGGATAGTGAGGTGGGTGCTATGACAAAAGCTCTCAGACATGAGTTGTACATCCCCCCATGCCTTCCAAGTGAGATCAGATTGCAAAAAAGAGCATGTGTCCTATGGGATAGACATAAGGAGTTGTCGGACTTCTTGGAACTTGATGATGCCAATGGAATGGAGATCTACATGGAAGTCAAATTCTCAATGTTCCCCAACGCTTGTTACATCGACAAAGAGACATGGCATTTTTCCCATGCTTATTCAAAGAGAAATGAAGGTGGGACCTCCTTGAAGGGCACTAACCATATGCCCTGGCACCCCAGTCAACCAAAGATCAAGCAAAACCAAAGGTCAAGCAGATGAAGGAGCCCCAACCAAACAAGGTAGGCTCCTTCACCTCTCTAACAAAAGCCCCCACAGGGAGAGAGGGGACTATAGGGAGGGGACAAAGAACCTACATGAGGCCCCAATGTCATAGAGAGGACCTGAGGGCATGTTGGCAACTCCATCGTTGCCCAAGGAGGCTACTAACATTGAAAACTCAACCATGAATGATGGCTTCAATTAGAAGACCAAGAAGGGAAAGAAGAAGAAGCCTAACCTTAAGCACTTGGCATGCAAGCCCCTTGTGGAGAGAAACATCTATGCATCATTGGTGGATCAAAAGGAAAATTGTATAGCCTTGGAAGATGACTAGAGCATTGAGCAAGCTTAAGATGCTATCATGGAACATTAGAGGGCTCTATGGGTGGAGAGAAAAGAAAAAGTCTTTGCTTCCAAATGATCAAAAAATGCAAATTGGACCTGATAGCACTACAAGAAATCAAAAAGAGGCTAGATGGTTTTGAACCCCCCTCGGGTCATGATGTCTTCGTGGAAGCAAGATTTAAAGGAAAAGACAACATGGTCCTACTTGCAAGGAAGGGATTGAAACCCTTGTGGTCTAGTCTAATGGGAAGGGAGCTACAATAGGTGTCAAAATTATTTGGGAAGGAGAGAAGATGATAGTTGCCTCCATCTATGCCCTTGACACTTTGGCAGACACGATTACCTTGTGGAAGTGGCTATTGCGCCTAAGGATCAACGGTGCCCCCATCCTCCTAACAAGAGGTTGGAATATGACTCTAAGACCAAAAGATCACTCACATGGGGGGGAAAGAATGATCGAGAAGGAAAAAGTGGCCTTCGACCTACTAATGGCCATGCATGGATTGAAAGATTTTACACTTCTAGATAGAATGCCATCCGCTCTCTTCACTTAGCATAGTAGGCATGTTGGTCCTACCTAGTGAAGTGGCCCATCTCAATCGCAACTATGTCAATGGCAACGCATGGTGGCTTGGCCCCAAGCTCTCCCTCAAGCCCCTAGTAGAGGTGATGGACTTCAATCATATTTCTATTTTGTATTGTTTTAACATCATGTGTTATGTTTGATCTAAGAATGCCCCACCCCCCCCCTCCCCCCCTTCTTCAAGGTAGCACCCTACTGCAATGTAGTTGAGCAATTTTGGAAGGAGACATCATACCTCCTCTTCTAACCCAACAAACAATTGGAATTAGTGCATCAAAATTGTGATCAAGTTCTCTAAAGGATATGGGAGAAATAAAGCAATGAGAAAAAGGAAAATGCACAAAGAGGCATCTCATTGTCATGGGTCGGTGCTGAAGGCCTTAGAGAGTGACCCCAATGACCCTAACGCTGATGAGCACTTTCAAGGCCACTAAGGACTTCTTGGCCCGACAAGAGCAAGCGAAGGTGGAGGTAACCAAGGTCCAATTAAAAGCAAGATGGGCAATAGAAAGGGAATGCCCCCATAAATTATTTTTTGATGCACTAAAAGCTAAACAAAAGCAAGGCATAATGGTGTCTATCTGCAACAATGAGAGAGGTGTCTCTTGCACAAATGATGAGGAGATAGTACATACTTTTGTTACCTATCTCTTGGGGATTGTGGAGTGTCCCCCAATCAAAACCCAAGAGGTTAGGGAGAATATGTAAAAGCTCTTGGCTATGATTGACAAGAAAGTGGCCCTGGAGCGACAAATCCTTCTTCATCACCCCTTCTTAGTTCAAGAATTGGAGCAAGTAGTAAGGGTTCTGAAGTACAACAAGTCCCTAGGCCCCGGCAGAGTTCTACCAAATGTTTTGGTCAGTGTTAGGAAGGGATCTCTACCAACTACTAAATAGCTTTTGCAAGTCAGGTTCTATGGACAAGGAGATTGAGAAGGGTCTCATCAAGATGTTACCAAAATCCACCCAACACTCTTCAATCACAGGCTAAAGCCCTATCATGATGCTGAACACCTCTTACAAGGTGATAATGAAAGCCTTAGCATGCAGAATCGAGCTCCTACTTCCATCCATAATTAGCCTGAGGCAATACAGATTAGTGCTCGGATGATCTAAGACTCAATCCTCAATCTATTGATGGGTGCACTTCACAACCTTTTATTTTTCCATGTGAACCTCCTCTTAGAATCACACAAGGTGCATAGCTTTTGGGTAGTTTAAACCTTATATAGGAACCAATATTTATAAAGGCTTACACATTTTTACCAAATAAGAGTGATCTACTTTTTCCTTAGGACATTCCTTTTTAGAAATCCTCTTTGGGAATATTTATCTACAATAATTTTAGCATTGGGCTTGGATGGATTCAAAGGTGAGCCACACGATATTTAAAAAGACATTGAAGTGATGCATAAGAGTCTCCTCACATTAAAAAAATAGTGTTAAGCATACAAGAAAGTCAATATGAGAACACACTCTATAAAAATTAAAAGTTACTTCAAGCTAGAATCTTTGAAAGTGAAAGGAGAAGGTGAAGCCAAGCTTGGACACATGTCTTTGAGAATTTCAAGAAATACTTCAATAACTCTCCCAGTGGTACATACACCTTGATTCCCTTTTTCTTCTCTCTAATATTTTTCTCATTTCATGCATCTCACTTTCCCTAGCCTATTAACTATGATATTCTCCCTTTTAATATTTGGAGCTTCATAAATGGTGCATGCATGGAAAAAGATTTGGCCACCAAAAGAAGAAAATATAATAATATATTGGTGCACGAAAGGATTTGTAACAAAGGCCATATCTACAATAGTGGAGATTCGAGACTCTTCTCAGTTATTATTCAAGTCTTTTCCTCCATGAATCTCTCTCCAAAGCAAGCTTCCACTTCTTTTGAAGGATGTAATATATTGTAAGAAATATATATACATTTTCACATTCTCTCTAAGCAGGACCTTGTAAAACTATCCATCCCATATTGTAAAACATCACATTATATTAATAATGCATATGCACAAGTCTCCCTCACATTTTTCAACCTTTGTAGTTTACCTTCCATTTTCTTATTATTTTGGGAAGCTTGACTATAAAGACTTATGCACACAAGACAACAAAATATATTATGAAGGGAGACTTCATGCACTGTCTTACATCACCTAATGCATCATCTAATTTAGGGCTCTAATAAATTAAGATTATGCTTGATTAATTAAGATTAGTAAATAATATGATCCAATCAAGTGCTTATAAAAAGAAACCCCTTTGAGCCTTCAAGGGGGGGACACACATACTTCACTCTACCACCATTCTCACTACCTCTATTCTCTTCCTCTCTTGCACTACTCCCCTATCCCTCTCCACTCCACCACCCTTTTTCTCCACTTCATCACACACACCATCTCCCTGTCTCTCATCCCTCGTCAATCTTCCAACTTCATCACCCTCATTATCTCCCACTTAATCATACCCTCACCCTCTTCTACTTTTGCCTTCATCCTCTCTCATTCTACATCCCTCAATTATCCCCTTCCTTCCCATTCCACTATCCCAAACCCCTCTACACCATCATCCTCTCCACCCTTCTTCTTCTTTCTCTTCCTACATTGTTACCACCATTATTCCTCCACTTATGTGTGCCTGTCCCTCCACCATTTTAGGTTGGGATGCAACTCTAAATATTAGCATCTTCAATTATTGGCTTCATATTGTACCACATCTTCTCCTCTCTTTCTCTTTTACATCATCATCTCTCTACTCATGTGTGTAAAAGTGCCCTAGTCTACTTCCAATTTGGCTAGGTGGTACCTCTTTCGCATCCCTTAATGTGAGGAGATTGATCATTAATGTGGATTTTAAAAAGGCATATGACTGGCTTACTTGGGACTACCTAGAAGGAGTAGTGGAAGCAATGGGTTTTGGGGCTACATTTAGAAGGATGGTGCATGCCCTATTCTTGAGCATCTCAACCAAGGTAGCTACAAATGGAGTCATGTTTAATGGATTCACTCTTTAGCTCTGGGTAAGACAAGGGTGTCCATTGGCCCCTCTACTCTTCATAGCCACCACTGAATGCCTTCTAAGAGTGATTCAAACCAAGTTGAGGCTAGCTCATCAGGGGAATCCAATTGCCTAACGGAAGCAAGTTCATCACTCAAATGTTCACTGATGTTGACAATACAAATGTGGTTCAGGTCATACATGAGTCTATAGATGCCCTCTTGAAGATCTATGAAGACTTATCTATGGCTTTTGATTCTAAGATAAGCAAGCAAAGACATAACTTATTTACTTGTCATGGGAGCAACTACTAGAATGGCTCGTGGGTCTAGGGGTCAAGTACATCTGCCCAAGGTAGGTCCTGTAGTACTTAGGTTTCCCGATAGAGCATGAGGTGACTATGGCACAAAAATTTGCTTGGTTCTAGGAGAAAATCAAGGGTAAGTTGTGGAGCTAGGCACAACAATCCTAGGACTTAGTGAACAAGGCAACCATAGTCCAATCAATCTTCTTGTCCTTCACCCTTTTTGTAGATGCTATGACCCCTTTCCCCAAGTCCAATAGGGAGAAAGTTGAGAAGCTATTTAGGTTCTCTGTGTGGTCTTACAAGGACTAGAAGCAGCCCCCCATGGTTAGGGCCCAAAACTCAGCCCTAAAGGAGAAAGGTGGATGGGGCTCAAAACCTCTCAAGGCTAAGATCAACCATCTAACCTTCACCTTGGCACAAAGGCTTGACTGGTCCTAACCTTGGCATAGCATTCTCCAACACTTTGTGCTGCAAGCAAGGTGTAAACTAGCCCTGACTAATCTAGGTTTTGTAGATTGAATCTTTGTTTTGAGATTCAAGCTATTAGGGTTCTGACACAACAAGAGCACTACTTGCTTGTGGACAAGAAACCATAGAAGAAGCCACTTGAAAAGGCAATCCAAGAGGAGACCTAGCATTGATGTAGTCCCTGTGGACTTTGATCGAGGCCTTTGTAGATGGTTTTTGCCCTCTAAAGGCCGAGGAGACTACCCTCAAGGCCATTGATGCGAAGGCATTAAAAAATGGAGGGACCTTTGGGATTGGGACTCCCAAGATTGGAAGCCTTGCCTCAAGGTGCAAGAGGAATACCATCTACCTGATAGGGAGCTTAATTGGCTAGTGCTCTTGAGTAAAAAGAAAGAGACCTGGCCCATAGATGTGGCTATACATGATGGATCCCCTCTCAAGTTTTGGACCATGCACCAAGGACGAGTCCATCTAAACTAGGCTAAAAGCAAGAAATCCTTTCATAATAAGTCACATGCCTTTCCAAACTAAGCTAAAAGCAAGAAGTTCTTTTATAAGAAGTCACATGCCTTTTTGATGTAGTTGAAAGCATACTAGGACTCCAAGTTTCCTCATGACTCACTAGAACTATGGGCGAAAAGAATGAGCAAGGTGAGGTCCACAACCCCCTCAAATTCAATTTGCTTATATGGAGGATTCTTTTTGTAAAACTCCCCATGAATAAAAAGATTAGTAGGTTTAGAAGGGTCAGCTTGATGTGTCCCCGAGGATGTGGTACACTTGTTTTGGGAATGTCCCCCCAGTGCACAAAATATGGAGGAAATTTTGGAAAGCTATGTTCCAAGCAAGCTTCTTTAGCACTATTACCCTCAAACAAGCTCTTTTTGGGGGACTGGGATGCTATGGTAGAAGAGGCTTGGCTACCATGGGGAGTGAGTCATAAGGGCCTCAATTTGCAACATGATATGGTCCATACAAAATAGGAGAATCCATGGTAAATTAATAATGGGGAAGAATGACATAAATCACGCTAAAGTTGTCCTTATGAGAAGTCAAAAGTCTTTTTTCGTCGATGAAGAAGAAGAAGCAAGTCTATAAGATAGCAACTACAGCTTTTCAAAGACTATGTTAACATAGGATATGTGGCATGTGGGGTTTTAGTAAGTCTCCTTACAGAGCAACGCTCCCTTATGGAGGTTGTACATTTTCCTTATTCAGCTTAGTATATCTCATTATCTGCACGGATTTTTAAAAATATATTAAAATAAATAATAAAAATCATATAGTTAATTATTTAAAAATTATGATAATAATAATCTAATAAATATGGTGATGCCATGGGCAGGTGTGTGGATTGAGGGTTGCTACATTTCATACCCAACAATAGTGTAAAGCAAATGTTTTTTTTTTTGGGGGGGGGGGGATGGCTACCATGTAGTAGCCCCCTCAAAGATTTTATTAATATATATTAATATTAATTATGTTAATGAGGTATTATTTTATGACAAACATAAATAATAAAAACATTCATAAAATGTATAATTTACTATAAATGTTTTTAATTCATTATAAAACTATGTATGATAAATAATCAAATTAATATGTTAATTATATAAGCAGGTGCATGGATTGGGGGGTTGCCATGTGGCTAGCTCCAATGATAGCTTTTTTTTTGGGGGGTGGGGTTGGTGTTGTTGAATGGCTACCACATGGCAATCCCCTCAAAGCTTTCATTAATATAAATTATAGATTATAGATTATAAAAGATATGGATTAATAAATCTGAGAAAAGTCTCTCTCTTATCTTCATTTCTTAGGAATTCATGAGAAGCATATCAAGAAATCCGCATGCAATCTTCTTTGTGAATGTATGTAGGGGTGGAGGGATCTCTCTCTCTCTCTCTCTCTCTCTCTCTCTCTCTCTCTCTCTCTCTCTCTCTCTCTCTCTCTCTCTCTCTCTCTCTCTCTCTCTCTCTCTCTCTCTCTCTCTCTCTCTCTCTCTCTCTCTCTCTCTCTCTCTCTCTCTCTCTCTCTCTCTCACACACACACACATTTCCAAATTATACAAATTGTGCATGTGAAGGGCACAACCTAAGAGATCTATGGATTTGTTGGTAGTCGTTTCAAAAATTAAACTCCTACCTACCTTGCGACAACAAAGGGTGGTCTACATCTAATCGAATGCATGGTATATGGTCAACCTAGGCATTCTAGTTCGAAAAATGTTATAGCTTGGGACTAAAGGGCATTATCAAGGTATATGATCAACTTGAACTTGGTTCATATAGAGTGGCACCTACTTTCACATCCTCAAGGTCTAGTACCCTACCACCCCATTCCCCTTGAAACAAGTTGATCTAGGGTACTATTGTCCAATCCTATCATCTAGACTAACATGTTCTTGTTGGAAAATTACCCAACTAATGGGATCCTACCATTTGTAGGACACATCCATCAAGGATGCACTCATGCATTTTTCATACATATACTCTCTAGTCTTTTAAATAAGGCATGCTACCACATTGTTTGACATACAAAAGAAACTTCCCAAACTAGACCTTTTATGCAAGGTTCCTTTGCAAGTTCTTTTAAGCACATACACAAAGCAAGTCAAGCAACAAATTTATTAAAGCATATTTGTACAATGCTCCTTTTGGAGCATATATTCAAAATTCCAAGATACTTAGCCTTACCTAACCACATACCCAGTACCTCAAATTAGGTCTTTTGATGCATACCATATTGAGCCCATGGAAGCTTCCCTCTCCAAATTTGTATTACTATTGGAGATTAAGGTCAAAGTCCCATGGGTAACCAATGTTAACCTCAAAGAGTGAAGAAGAATGCAGAGTCAAAGTGGAGGCATACAAGTTCAAGTGTTAGAATTATTTTAGAAATGATTATTTTTTGAGCTGCATTATATTGATCTGGGCACTATAATTTTCAAAGTGTAGCTATAATGACCTTCAGTTATTTCTTATGAATACATTACAACTTTATAACAATACGTGAGAGTCAAGCTCAATCTTATTCAAATTGCAACATCTCTTGAAGTTGGATAGGAAGACCTACAATGGATGTGAGGTTGGGGGCACAAAACTTCTATTCAACTTGGATTAGATAAACTCCAATTAACCTAAGATATAAGCACAATTTAAAAAGGATCGATCAAAGAGCCTAAAAAGTGAGTAGGGTGCCCAACTTATTGATGGAAACCCTAACCCTATCCCTAATATGCAAAAGACAAAAAGTGAATGGGAGAGATCATTCTTGTGTATGTAGCTTTGAGAGCAAAGCTTCTCCTTACTTCTTTATCATCTTCTTGTGCACCTTGTTGAGAGAGAGTGTGAGAGTTTGAGTGTGAGTGAAGGACCTAGAGAGTGAAGTTGTTGACTCTTTTTGCTTTCTTCTCTTCTTCCCCTTCTTCTTCCATAGCTTGGAGGGTGAGAGGTAGAGTGAGAGGCTAAGATTGAGCATGAGCGTGTCGCTTCGTCTCCTTCTCTATATTTCCTCTTGTGAAGGATCACATGTAGATTTGATCAAATGTGGTGGAGTAGTGGAAGTGAATCAGTGCACCACTTGAATCATGAGACCACCAACAAACCTTCCAAGGCATTTGAACTACAATGCACAAAGGTGAGAAGGTTAGCCTGCCACAACCTCTTTAATTGTTCATTTTCTTGCTTGCATTGGGGTTGTGAGGAGAGATCAAATAGCTTGGATATCAAAATGTGAGGTGACCACATGAGATATGGTTTTGTTGATGTGCATTTGAGAGAAATAAGAGTCTATCCAATGTCCCCTCATTGAGTGTTCACGCCAACAAATGGCTGGCATAAGAGCAAATCATTCCATTCATGGAGGCCTTAAACTACATCAGAAACTAGGGGGTGCTTGAAATGGCCTTATTAACCCATTGTCGAGAATGGTAGTATTGCTAGATCCCAATACCTTAAGATAGCTCTTTTACTAAATTCTTATGCTCAATTGTAAATATTGGGCTATGGCATAGCTCTTTTACCAATGTCTTATGCTCAATTGTAAAGGTTGGGCTATGATATAGTCCAATGAATGCTCTATAAGGCGGATCGCTAGTGTCAAGGTGAGATCCCCAATGAAACAAACACAATTTCTTTATATTTTATATGATTAGATGAATGATGATAAAATGTGAATCTAATTAAACAATTACACTTGCACATGGAAATTCCATAATTTCTAAATAATAACTTTGAAGGTATAGCCTTTAACTTAGGTGGATAGTTCTTATAGTTGTCATTATGTCATAACTTCCTTTATTTAAGGGCCATAAAGGACCTAACATGCATGACTTATTGGGATAGGTTTGTGGCATATTTACAATTTTAGGACAATGAAGTTCCATGACCCTCTTTTAAAAAAAGCGGGGGTCGGGGGGGTGCATGATCCAATCAAGTCACAATCCTCTCTCGCAAGCCTAGTTTTATGAATAAGCTTGGGGGACTAGATGGGAGCTAGCAATGTTGACATGGTATCCAAATGAAACTCACATGATAATATTAGCATGGAGAGTGCCTCATCCTCCCATACATGAAACATCTTCTCCACATGTAGAGAAAGATAAACTCCATGAGGTCAATAAAGATCTTAGCCAAGTTGGATAATTTTGTGTCTATATCCTCACTCTCATCCACCTTTTCTTAAGATATGGAATAGACTTGGGGACCTCTTTGAAGAGAGGATCTCTTAGAGGTTCCCTTCCCCTCACCAGTACCAATGACATTTGGCAATGTCTCAAGGGGGATAGGGACTATAGCAAGATCTTTTTTGTAGCCTTTCCTTCCTATGCTGGGTTTAGCAACTCTAGCTTGAGGACTTGGATAGCAGTCGCAAGCTACCAACTTGACCCTCCTCATAATAGCATTGGTTTAGTTGTATTAAGGTTTTCACAACTTATTCCTTGATCTAAGGGACCCATGTTTCTAGGTCATATTTTCCTATTCGATAAAGTGTGTTTAAGTTTCACTAGTCTATAAGTTCCTTAAGTGTTTAATTGCTCCACAAGGTTTTTAAGGATTTGGCTCTCCATTCTTTATGATACAAGGACTATGTCATTCTTTATTGATATCTCTATTCCAAATGTATTGGTGAACTTTATTGCTTCACATACTAGTCCTAGGGATTTGTTAAAACCCTTGCAAAAATCCAATTAGGTCCATGTTTACTTAACATATTGACATGAACATTACAACTTAAGTATTTACCCTTACTTGAGTCTACAATTGGCAGTTGATACGTCTTTTCAATCCCGTATTGGTAAGTACTTTTTGAGCTTCTAATATATGGACCTTCAGGCTTAGTGGGTCAATTCTTACTTCAATCCTTTATTACTCTGGAACGTTATATTCCTAAGGTAGCGATTTTAATGTCTAGAGTATTATTCCTAAGGTAGGGGTTCTAATGAAGAGGATTTCCTAACTAAGTTAGGGAAGGCAAACCCCTAATTAAGTTAGGGGACTCTAACCCCTAACTTAGCTAGGGGCTAGAGGTCCCTTATAAGTCCTAAGGACTTACTGACCTTACCTATTCTACACATCTCATTTCACCCCTTGAAACTTTATCTCAGTTAGCAAATTCCTACACTCTTATTAGATCACAAGGTTGAATCCATGACTTATATAGAAACCTATCTAACAATAGGTTTAATTAGAGCCTTGTTAGGATTTTTATTGTCCCAAGGCGTACTTTCTGAGCTTACGAGGATCTATCTTATGCTTTCAAAACCCAATATCTCCTATAAGTTGCATGTTAGTAAAAAAAGATACAAAAATTATGTCTTATAACCTTATCATACTTTGGTTTCTCAATCATCAAGTAATTTACCAAGGTTTAACTCAAGTTTTGTAGTCTATAGAGACTAGGTCCTTAGACTGTTGGATAGGTGAATGTATCATAATTTGATAGTTATATCTTGATTAATAATATACATTACTATTGCTACTAGTAGACCAATGCTCCCTTAACTAAGTATGAGCATCAAAGAGTTAAAGAATCTTTTTCTTATGCAATGTATTTTATTATTAGTTTATGCTTACACATCTCAAGTTTCCTTTAGTGAAGAAAATCTCAAAAGTGAAGCTAGATTCATTGTTGTCAAGTTGAGGTCGACACATGACTTTTTGGGGGGCATCTAGTGGTTTTAATTTGGTATGGTCACTCTCAATCTCTTCAAGTGAATAAAATAGTAAAACAATGAAAAAAAGTAGGATAAGAGAGAGGTAAGATTATAGCCACTAATCAGGGGTTCCTATAAGTATAACTGACCCCATTAAATGTAGAATGAGCACTATAGTACAATGGAAACATAGATGTGATTGGTAGACACACATTAGTAGGCATGTCTACCTGTGCATCTAAAAGTGCATTTAAGCTCACATCCATTAAAACATACCTTATGCACATTTAAATGCACTTATAAATACAAAATGTTTATTGTAAATGTGTTTCTAAGTGCAACTGTAGGACACATTTTGAAACATCTGCCACATTGGCTTTAAGCATTCCCAAAAACAAAAAAAGAAGAAAAGAAGAGAGTGAAAGCAAATACATGGTAAAGCAAGCATAGCACATGCATGTGCACACGTGCACGCGCACGCACACACGCAGGTAAACATGCGCACACATGCTTGATGCAAGCATACGCACGCACGCACGCATGCACACGCACACTCACACGCACACGCACACGTACATGCACACATACAAGTTACAAGGCACTAGAGCTCAAATCTAAGGTGCAAGGGCCTTTGTACTGCCAAGAGAACTTCTCAAAAGTTCCTAGGTATGCTTCACTTCTTAGATTTAATACTACATAGTTTGCATAGGGCTATTTTTTAAATTTAGAGCTTGTGATCTAGACTTGGCACCTTTTTTCTTGTTTATTGCTATTTAGGGTTTATGTTTTTGTTTCTTGGTTTTTGTTTGTTATTGTTAGCATTAGAAATATGCATGTAAGAGAGACCATAAACGAAAATTTGTTAACTTAAAAATGGCAATAATTGTGATCATTAACATGCTAGCCCTACCATAAACAAACTTTACATGTGTAATAAAATTTATTTCAAACTTTGTTAGTGGATGTTGTAATCATTTAAACCTTATTGTTCTAGTAAGTTAGACCATCTCTCCTGTGTGTTATACCTTGCCACAATCCTATAATTGTTGTTTGTAGATATTATCCATTAAAACCCTGCCAATATATGTATTACAAGTAGGCTATCTTGTCTAAGGGGAAGAAAAACCAATAAACTCATATTTGCTTTGATAATATTAATCCTTGACTTCCAATAGAGGTTTGGACTTGAACAATTGCTACAATAAATGCATAGACTTATTGTATGAATCAAAATACACCTAGTTTTCTTCAAACTTTGTAGTTACTCTCTTGCATTGTACTCCTATAACACATTGTTGTTATTTTACCATTGCTAAAGCTCAAAGTTCAACTCTTTTCAAAGACATAACAAGGATTTTTCATAACATCCTACATAATATAACACCTTAAGACATTACTACTACTATTGTTTGTTGAGATATTTGCAATCACACCTCCTTCAATCCCTTTGTAAGGAGCAGTGAGGGCTCATGACCAGAATCCCATATGCACAGAAGGAGAAAGTACCACCACTCAATTCCTATAAAGCATTGTACTTGCACTCTTTTTCTAATGCAATGATAGTACTCTTTTCTTTCCAATAAAGTGTCTTGTCACTGTCAATACACAAGATTGTGTTTATGAGTCCAAGTCTCAATCTTGGAACCTAATTCACTTGTGTGACAATTTGTCTTTGTTAGGGCCAATGTCTTCATGAGTTTCTTCTTTCTCTTTCAACCTCCATAGCTTCCGCATCTGCCATACTCTAGATCCAGCATATTTTAACATGGTATTAGAGCTCAGATGAGCATGGTCCAGATCTCCTTTCACTCCTCTCAATTTCTCATTATCTCAATCTAGCTCAGATTGAGTGCATAACCCTCATTTCTCACTTGAATCTCACAATCACCTTGTGGTAGCCATAGCCACCTTGTGGTAGCCATAGCCAGATAGGACCTGTTGCGCTTTGAGCTTTCACATCTCATCAGAGAACTCATATCTTTGAAAGCTTCCTTATAGAGAGTTGTGCCTTTGCTCAAGGAAAATATTCCTTTCACCTGACACCTTGACATTGGCCATTCCAAAGCCTATCATTGAAGAAATTTGTGGTTGCTGCCCAGAATGTGCATGATACCGTTCGTACAGCTACTGCTATCAGTATAGCTTGCAATTCGAGTACCACCATAGGGCATTGATGGCCTTGAAGTAAGCTTCATTCTCATATAAAAACTTTTCAAAATGATCAAGCATAGCTCCTGCAATGTCAGAAAAACCAAGCTGCCCCCAGAAACCCTAACTGTGACTCCATAGCCAAACTTCACGAAGCTAAAAAATCTCATCATTTTCTCTCTCCTACCACCTGGAACAACCCACTATGACTAAGATCTGAAGGTCCCAGCATCAAATCAAGAAAGGGAAGATTTGGATATGAAAGAACTTGAAGGATTTTGCAGATTTGGAAGACTCAAGGAAGAAATATAGTGTCCATTGACACTCATTTAGTGCTCTTAGCACTTGTGTCTTTTGACACATCTCAACCAACTCTTATGTTGCTTAAATCTAATAATTTTGAAGCTGATTTTTTGTTGTTCCTGCAAGTCTAACATGGGCAAAGACTCTCCAACTGCCCATTTCAAAGGATTCGGGTTTCATACATGGCAGACCCGCATCAAACTCATCCTGATGAAGAAGGGCCTCTGGGCCATTACCATCGAAAAAGAAAAGAAGCCTTGTGATGCGGACCTTGCTGTCACTTGGCTAAAGAACAATGATAAGGCTTAGGCCATTATCAAACTGGAGCTAGATGATAGCTATATCCACCATGTGGATAACTATGAGACTTCACATGATACATGGAAGAGACTTGACACCTTGTTTGGTGCATAGTCTAAATCATCAAAGTATGGTCTCTTGATTGAGTTTTTCAGGCTTGAAATGAAGTCCAGCACATCACTTGCCACACATCTAAATTACATGGAAGGACTTCTAACCCAACTTGCAGGAATCAACATTAAAATGGAAGAAGATGTTTGCATCGGTGTTCTACTTAAGAGTTTGCCTCTTAAATATAATAATATATCAACAACTTTAATCAACATGCCAAACCCTGAACTTGTTGATATCCATGCATCACTGCTAGAGGAAGAAAAGAAGCTAAAAACTAAGGAAGAACCAAGCACCTCTAGAGATGAACATGCATTATATGTTGGCAATAGGTACAAAGGCAAGAAGGATAAGCTCTTTTGTGACTTTTGCAAAAGGACCGGACACATCTAGAAGTTCTGCCACACCAAAAAGAGGTCCCAAAAGGCCTATCTAGTTGCAGTCAAAGAAGAAGAAGAAAACGGAGCAAAGGAAGAAGAAGATCACCATGAGAAGGACAAACCTCATCAATCCTTCTATTCAGATAGACTTTTTGAGCTTTGTATATCCTAGCCCTAATGCCTCAAACATAAACTTGTAAACTCCTCAATTGGCCATGTACTACAGCCTCTATATACTTTGTGAGGCCCCTACTACAACCTTTGGATGTCCATCACGTTTGTGGTACCCACATTTAGGCTTTTTTGCAACAACCTCTGGATTTTTGCCAGGTTTATGGTGTGCCCACACTCTACAGGTGTTGCTTTCACTAAAGCCTCTACACACTTTGTACTTCAAGTTGTGATTGAGGAGGGTTGTTGAGATATTTGCAATAACACCTACTTTAGTCCCTTTGTAAGGAGTAGTGAGGGCTCAGGACCAGAATCCCATATGCACAGAAGGAGAAAGTACCACCACTCAATTCCTATAATGCATTGTACTTGCACTCTTTTTCTAGTGCAATGATAGTACTCTTTTCTTTCCAATAAAGTGTATTGTCATTGTCAATACACAAGATTGTGTTTATGAGTCCAAGTCTCAATCTTGGAACCTAATTCACTTGTGTGACAATTTGCATTTGTTAGGGTCAATGTCTTCATGAGTTTCTTCTGTCTCTTTCAACCTCCATAGCTTCCACATCTGCCATGCTCTAGATCCCACATATTTTAACATTGTTGGTGCCCTTAATTCATTTCTTGCTCAAGACATGACAATGTTTTTCCTAAAAAATCCAATGGCCATAGACATTCAAACCAAGTTTCTCTAACCTACCATTAGGAAGAGTTCCATCTTCTCTCTCTTCTAGACTCATAGAATAATCTAATAGTGTCTAATTTGTGGTATTAATGTGCCTATAGCCATAGTCATAAACACAAAAATCTGCATTATAAGTGCAATAGTAACTATAAATAGAAATGTATAGGCCCACATGTAGCTCTATTTCTTCATAGTGGTTTACACACATGATGGTGCTACTTTAGTGGGCTTCTCATATTATGATAATGTGGAATGGGTGCATATATCATACTAAAAGATATGAATAAGTTTTTATGTGTGTTACTCGTGTGTTACCAGTATCCTAATTACTCAGTTGATGATGTCAACTTCATAACATTAACTTTATGTCTAATAGTTAAACTGTTCTCATTGATTTTTCTCTACTATTATATGTGACAGAGTTCTATACCACTCTTATTTCTATCTCTTTTCACAAAAGTTTGTAGGGTCTCTTAAACAATGTAAATGCACCCAATTAGTGTATACATTGTTGAATTTATCATCTAAGGCATCTTATTTAGGTTTTAGAATTTAGATATTCTAACATTGGCAATAGCTATAATAGTTTTTTCCTTAACAAATAGTATTAAAGCAACATAAGCTAGAGAGAAGCCTACCATACTAGAGCCACCATAAATGTTAGCATCTCTAAACTCTAAAAACCAAATAAGATGCATCAAATCCCCTAAGTAAATATCTCAATCCATCCTAGAAGGCTAAAGATTTAATATTGTACATAATTGTTTGGTGCATTTTCAAAGTTTGAAGACTCTAGAATATGTTGTAAAAATAAATATAAATAAAGAATAGTATAACTCTACTAGCTCTTTAACACATACTGTAAGGGATTGATAGTATTGCAATAGAAATTAGTGACGTTCCTTTTGTGTCACTATATAGCAAGGCATATAATGACGTCTAAATGTGGAAAAAAGTGCTAAAACACTATGCAACATTTTTTCCATGGATTGTTTGGAAGAGAGAGAGAGAGAGAGAGAGAGAGAGAGAGAGAGAGAGAGAGAGAGAGAGAGAGAGAGAGAGAGAGAGAGAGAGAGAGAGAGAGAGAGAGAGAGAGAGAGAGAGAGAGATGTGTGTGTGTGTGTGTGTGTGTGTGTGTGTGTGTGAAAAAGAGGGAGAGAAGGAGACTACAATGGAGAAAAAGAAGGCAGGAAATTTCAAAGGAGAAGAAGAAGTCTAGTGCACAAATGAGAGCTTCAAGGGAGCACCTTGCATCTTCAAGCCTCAAGGTTAAGCCCTTTCTTTTTTTTCAATGTCACTATATAGCAAGGCATATAATGACATCTTACTGTGGAAAAAAAATGCAAAAACACTCAGCAGCATTTTTGTCACAAATTGTTTTGGCAACTTTTAAGAGTCCTCAAGGCTGTATAGAAATCTAAGGAGCTTCACAAATATAGAGGGATGTGGAAACATTTTGGGTTTCATGATGATTCTTTCATGGATATTATGGAAAATGGTTTAGAATGATTGAATATGGTTTCCATTGCTTGAAGAATCAGAATTCTTAGTTGGTTCTTATTGTTCATATAATTAAAATAAAAATCGAGAAAACCTGCAATGCGAGATTTGCGGGATTTTGGAAGAATTGAGGGTTTTATGAGTTTTCATGGTTCTTATGGTGTTCATATGGGGTCATTGGAGTATAACAATGGTTCTTGGTTCATGTAAGCTCTACATGTTTGAAAAAAATATAAATAATAAAATTGAGAAAATTAGATTTTACGCATGGAAAAATTACAAAAAATTATGAATATGTCTGTGAATGTACGGTGGGGCGAGGGCATGAGGTTTAACCCCAGGTTATCCCCATTATTTATATCAAAATGCGTATTTATTACTTTCCATATAAGAAAAACACATTAAAAATACTCTTTACATCTACCTTCAAACGCAAAATCATAAGCAGTATGGAGAAAGGGATTGCAAGAGTTAAATATAATTAGAATGTTGATTTCATGCATATCTTGACATGTAGGATTCGTTCGTTTTAAGTCTAAGAAAGACAGTTGCATGAAGTATTTTGGTGCCGCTTAGCAATGATGCACTATTAAGGCAACACCAAAATAATTCGTTTTAACTCTAAGAAAGATAGTAGCACGAATTATTTTGGTGTTGCCTTAGCAACAACTCATTGCTAAGTCATGAAAATAATTGTTTGTGCACATTCACATTGTTTGATCTATAAGTTTACTTGTTTGCACACACTTAAAGGCATTCACTTTGCATCTGCATTTTCATACATGGTATAAGAGAATCATCTCCTAGATTCATAGCACTTGTTTTTGAGTGATTGACTCACATTGAGTGTGCGAGGTTCCCTATGCTATAGGTCTAGTTAAATTGTTTACTTTGGGGTTGATGTGGTAAGGATTGAATTATCTCTTGGAATGTTTTATTAAAAAAGAAGACTATATTGCATATGTGCTTTATGTTGAAACGACGTATCTGAGACTATTCCCTGGGGTGTACGAGAGCTGTAGTGGGCCATGACAATAAATTGAGGGGTGCTCCCTTTGTCTATGGTACGAGGTGCTAGCCACCATTATGTTTAGATACATGAGAATGCACCATTAACAAGACATCCTCGAGCCAATCATGCCAACCCACCCTTGCCATGTCATCATAGGACCTTCTAAAAGATATGCCATGTCATCGCTTGCATAATTGATGATGTCATCATGGAATATTCTAGAATATCTTTAGCCACCCTCCAATACTTATAAAAGGAGGGGCTCACCATAGAGCTCCTTAGTCTTGCCAATGCCAGTCTTGGGAGCTCACTAATGGAACCCAACCCCAATCAAAGACCCAATCGGAGAAGAAACCAAGCCCAAACTGATGCAAATAGATAATACCAAATTCTAGCCCTTGACCCCATAAGAAAAGTAAAGATGAAGAGAGAATCATCTATGCCTATATTGTGAAAATCCTTGACATATCGCCCTAAATTTTCCAAATAAGAGGGTAAGAACCTCAAGAGTTGTTGATGTCAAGAATCATGTGGTGGGGGGACTTGCTTGAGTTGATGTGCCAAACACACACCATACACACAAGAAGAAACTCACTCAAGAGCACAAGAGGAGAGATGAAGGCCAAAACGTTTTCTTGCTGATTTTTTCTTCTTCTTCCACACATAATACAATATACACAAAGTATAGATATGATACAACATAAAAGAAAAGTGACTACTAAGTCAAACAATGCACAACTGACTATACTAATCAATTGGTGCTACAACTATGCTAGCTATAGGTAGGTGCAATAAGATAAATATAATAAGTGATAAGTCAGTGGCCATGTGAAGATCATAATGACTAGTGACGTGCTAAGTGTAGACCTACAGACCCATCTAGCCAAGCAATCTATCATCAATGTCTGCACGTGTTGAGCTTGCCATCTTAATACTTCCCCTCAAGCTCAACTATATCTCTGCAACTCCAAGTAAGCTTCAAAACTTCCAAAGCTTCTCTATACCCAATGCCTTTGTGAAAGTGTCAGCTATCTTTGATTATGTGTGCTGACATATACCAAGTCAATCTCTACTACAAGTACCTTCTCTCTTACAAAGTGGTAGTGTGTCTCAATGTGTTTTGTTCTAGCATGGAACAGAGGGTTCCTAGCTAGTTGTATGCTACTCATGTTGTCACAACAAATGACAATTGGACCATCTCCCTGCATATCCAAATCACCTAATAACTTTTGTAGCCATACCACCTCACATGCTACCATAGCAGCACCTCTATACTCACCCTTTGTACTTGATAAAGCAACTATAGGTTGCTTTTTACTGCTCCATGTAACTGTTGCACTACCAAGGGAAAACATGAATCCACTGGTAGATCTTCTGTCTGACATGCCACTAGCCCAATTTGCATCTATGTATCCAAATACATGTATATCCTTACCTGCCTCATAAAAAATTCCATAATTGAAGTGTACTTCACATACCTCAATATGTGTCTAATTGCATCAAAATGAGGCTTTCTAGGCATCTGTATAAATTGATTGACAAGGCCAACATCATAGCTCAAGTCTGCTAGCCATGTAATAGTTATATAAATCAGACTCCCTACTATCCTCCTGAACACATTAGGGTCTTCTATCTCATCCCCAACATCAAAACTCAACTTCACATTTTGCTCCAATGGTACTGAAAGAGGCTTACATGCCATCATACCATACTTAGATAACATATCCAAGATATATTGCCTTTGGGATAGCTATATACCATCATCACATCTAATCACCTCAATACGAAGAAAGTATCTCAGCTCACCCAAATCCTTCATCTCAAACTTTTTCTTAAAAAGTCCTTAACTTTAGCAATCCCATTGTCACTGTACTTGTAATAATCAAGTCATCCACATAGATGACTATAAATTTCAAACATGCATCTCCCTTTCTCACATAAAGTGTGTTCAACATCAGAAATATAAAAGCCAATATTGACAAAATACTCTCCGATCTCATCAAAACATACTCTAGGTGTTTACTTTAGCCCATAGAGTACTTTCTTTAATTTGAATACATATGTGGGATGCTCTAAATCCTCATAACCTACTGGCTACTCCATATACACCTATTCTTGTAATTCACCATGCAAGAAGGTGTTATTGACATCCATTTGCTAGAAACTCCAACCTTTGGCTGTTGCCACAAAGTAATCACGCATCTAATAGTTGCCATCCTAGAAATTGGATTGAATCTCTCTTCATAATCTATGCCATATGTTTGAGCATAGCTTTTTGCAGCCAGCCTAGCCTTATCCCTACTAACCAGACCATCTACATTATGCTTGACTTTGTAAGACCACTTATAGCCAATAACTTTCTTGCCCTTAAGCAAGGGTACCAAATTCCAAGTCTTATTGGCCTCTAATGCAACCATCTCCTCATCCACTGATTCATCCCAATGAGCATGACAAAAAACATTCTCAAAATAAGTGGGCTCAACATCCTTAACTACCTTCATTATATAAGCATAATGGTGAGCTACATAACCTTCAAAACCAAATCCTTTAACAGGGTATCTAACCTTGCTAGACTTGGGTACCATGAGATTACTTAGTGGAGCCTTTACATTACTATGTGCTCTCTGTACACCTGGTATCTTGATTGAAGGAATTCCAAGCTCATCATCCAAACTTTTTGAGCCATTAGAATCTCCATCAAATCCCAAGTGGCTAGTAGATGCATCATTACCATTCAACACTTTCTTTCTTTCTTTGTCTTTACCTGAAATACTTGTAGATTCCCCTCAAGATGTGGGGCTACTCCTTAATCTCCCAGTCCAAGGGCTAACTATAGGTGTAGTACTAGATGATGTTTCTAGTCCACTAAGGATCAATGATTCTTGCTTTTCTTTCTACACATAGCTATCATGATTATTATCATCATCTAATACATCACCAATAGATGTATACCAATTGCTCATCTTATAAAAAATAATGTCCTTGCTCACTCTAAACTCACCTGTGATAGGGTTATAACAACGATACCCTTTTACTTGAAAGTATCCAATAAAAATACATTTTTCAGCCTTCGAATCAATCTTTTTTTAAAGCTCATTTGGCACATGAACATATACAATACAGCCAAACACTTTCAAGTGTGACACATTGGGCTTCTTTCCTGTAAGTATTTTTTGGGGGCCATCTCATAAACTATAGTTATGGGAGTTTTGTTCATAATATAGACAACAGTATGAATAGCTTCAGACCAAAAATATATTGGCATATTCTTTTTGGCCATCAATGCTAGTACAACTTCTAGAAATGTCTATTTTTTCTTTCCGCAACCCCATTTTGTCTCTTTATCCCATGAGACCTCAAAAAGTCACTAAACTCATTAGAGAGATACTCTCCCCCTCCATTTGATCTTAAGCACTTAACTTTTAAGCATGTCTCTGTTTCAATAGCTACCTTGAAATTTTGAATTGCTCAAATACATCACTCTTTTCCTTCATAAAGTATAACCCATAGCTTCCTTGAACAATCATCAATATACCGACAAAGTATTTACTTCCACAAGAGATAGATTCTATGTAGGCCCCCAAATATCTTTATGCATAACATCAAGTATATTTCTACTCACATCTCTGTCATGTGAAAAGGGTTGTCTTGCCTATTTACCAAAATGGCATGCTTCACACACTTTATGAAATTTTGCAACTCTAAAAACAAGAAACCCTATAACCAATCCTTTGGACTACATTAATTTCAGCATTTGCACATTTGCATGTCCAATATGTTTATGCCATATTTTAATGTTCGCAACCACTCCTTTTCCTTTAGTATACATAGCAGCATTCATTGCAAGAATTCCAGTATCTAAAGTGAACATGCAGCCAACTCTACTTCCTTTTGCGATCAACATGCACTTATCATTAGAGTCTTCTACAAAATAACAATTTGCATTAAATTGAACCTACAACACTTGCTCTACAATTTGGCTAACAGACACTAAATTCTTTGTGATTGATGGCACATGTAATACATTTGTCAGACTCTTTGTCTGGCCATCATGAAAGGATAACGAAAACTTTTCAATGTGTGAAATTGGGTGCGACAAATCATCACCCATCTGTACATAACCTAGATTTTGCAAGTCTTACATCTCTCCAAACCATTCAATATGACTGGTCATATGATTAGATACAAGTAGATTGACATACCATACATCGTCATGTGTTCCCTCTCCTGTAACAAACATATGCTCATTTTTGTCTTCATTCTATCGTGAGAAGATGATGTATAGTTTCCTTGTTGCAATTTACCACTGTGGATATCATCCTTCTTAGCATAGCAATGGGTTGCAATATGACCTGTTTTGCCACAATAATGACAAACAATAGCAGAATTTCCAAAACCTCTGTTCTGCCATCCACCTCTTCCTCTAGAGCTTCCCCTGTCTCTAAAGTTTCTACAACCCCCTGAAACCTACATTTCACCAAATTATTGATTTAACCTATTTTGCTTGTTATCACCAACACGTCCCATACCACGGTCTCTCAAAGAGGATTTGCCACGTCCTCTTCTTAAACTTGAGTGAAGTGCTTGGACTTGTTCACCATTTCTTTTAGATGAGTTACCTTGCATATTGATCTCTTCGGTAATCATGAGAGAGAGCAACTCATAAAATTCAAAAATGGCTTATGTACATATACAAAAGTGACAAATGATTTCCAAGCCTTCTCATTATTAAGGCCACTCAAAGTAGATGAAACCAAATCATCATCATCAAGCATTGCATCAATTGCTGCTAAAGCATTTGCAATGCTCCTTACCTTCAAAACATACTCATTGGCAGCCATTTTCCCATTCTTCAAGGTATTTAACTCTTGCTTGAGTTGAATCTTTTGTGTCTTTATATTTACTGAAAACATGTTCTAAAAAATTGTCCAAGCTGTATGTAAAGTTTTTGCATTCCTGATATGTCCCAACATAGTATTATCAATGACTACAGATAGCTAATACATCACATTTTTGTCTTTTGCATTCCATTCTTTCCATGCCTTTAATTCATATGCAGTCACATAAATACTCAGCTAGACTAGCTCCTTTTCTTCACCTAAAATGAACTCATAAAGGCCCTTTCCAATGAGAAAGTTCATCACATGGAACTTCCATGAAGGGTAGTTGTTCTTATCCACCTTCTCAATGATGGGATTTCCACTGTTCTCTGTCATTATCACAAAAATGATACAAACAATAAGTAAGTCTTCTGTAACCTTTCACAACAAGTGCACAACAATACACCAAGTAACCTTTTTCACTAATTGCTCAGTAGTACATGTAATCTGTAACTTGTTTCTAGATAAAATTTATGTTTGCTTCTTGGTAAACACCTTAAAAATTACATATCCAAAATCTGTAACTTGTGCAACCACTTTCGATTGATATCACTGAAATTGCAGTATACCCTGGAACTTATGTCCACAATCTTGCGGCTCTAAAACGGGGCCCAAAACGGCTTTGAGTGCCCAAAAAATTAGGGATAAGTTCGATGGGCTTAATCTATAGAATATACAATGCTTTGCTTGCACATCAAATCTCACAGTAATCTAATATTTTCACTCTGTCCTATTTTTGATGCCTCCACAAGCACTATCCAAGAGAGAGAGAGTGGAAGAATGAGAGAGCTTCTTATTGATTGCTTGCTTGCTCGAATCCTTACTTCTTCTTTACTTCAGCCTTTTAAAATTAGCCTCTCTCAGTGGCACCGCTCTGATACTACATTAAGAATCACATAGTGGGGGACTTGCTTGAGCTTCTGCGCCAAACACACACCGTCACATAAGAGGAAGCTCCCTCAAGAACACAAGAGGAGAGATGGAGGCCAAAACGTCTTCTTGCTAGTTTTTTCTTCTTCTTCCACACACAATACAATGTACACAAAGTATAGATAAGAGATAAGATACAATATAAAAGGAAAGTGGCCTACTAACTCAAATAGTGCATAACTGCTTATACTAATTGACTCGAGCTATAACTATGCCAGTTGTAGGTAGGTGCAAAAAACTAAATATAATAAGTGATAAGTCAATGGTCATGTGAGGATCATAATGATCACTGACGTGCTAATTGTAGACGTACTTACGGACCTATCTAGCCAAGCAGTCCATCATCAATGTTTGCACATATTGAGCTTGCTATCTCAATAGCTGCAACCATCCTTGAGAAGGAAAATGAGAATGTCTGATTGTAAATGAGACCATACAACCGAACCTTGATATAATAAAGGGTCTCTTGATCCCAACCACACCCATGGAAACTTTGCTTTCATAGTCTAGATGATCCTGCCAAGAAATATCATTTCTCTCAAAGCCCTAGTCAACTCCAGCATCTCCGCATGTTTCATCGATGATGGCTTTGTGAATAGATACTAGATTTTAGTACTCCAAAAGGCCAATCATGCAATAGCTGAAGTCGCAGATGGAAGACCTCTAGTATTTGGAGATATTATTAAGGAAACCCGACCACTCATGGTAACTCTTGGATATCACAAATATCATGTATGCTTTAATATCATATCCATTCCCACAAATCCAATCATCCTAGGGATGCCTTGGCTAAAGAAAAACAAACTAGAAATTGATTGCATTAAGTTAAATATTACATGTCATGAAAATGAAGAAAAGTTGGTATATCTAGGAGCCAAAGCCTTTATGCACACAGCAAGGTAGAAACCAACCTACATGATATATCATATAGCACCTCAAAAATCTAGTAAGGATGACCAAGCCAGTATCAAGAATTCAAGATGCCTTTGAAAAAAAGAATATAGATCTCTTGCCTGAACATAGACCATATGATTGTGCTGTAGAACTCCATGAGGAGACTCAGCTACCTTTTGGATACATCTATAGGCTATTCCTTGATAAGCTAGCTAAACTGCGCAAGAACATCAATGAGAAATTAGCCAAGGGGTTCATTACGCACTCGAAGTCTCTTGATGGAGCCTCAATTCTGTTCATGAAGAAGAAAGATGGGTCACTTCGAATGTGTGTGGATTATCGAGGACTTAACAAGATAACAATCAAGAATTGATACCCTTTGTCGTTGATACTAGAGCTCTTGGAATGCCTTGGAAAAGCTAAGATCATCACAAAGATTGATCTACGAGGGGCTTACAATCTTGTATGGATCAGAGAAGGAGATGAATGGAAGATAGCCTTCCACACAAGGTACAGTCACTTTGAGTATGTTGTTATGCCATGTAGTCTCACCAATGATCCTGCAGTGTTTCAACATATGATGAATGATATATTTCGAGAGCATCTAGATGATATTGTAGTTATATATTTTGATGATATCTTGATATCCTCAAAAGATCCAAAGGAACATGAGCACCATGTAAAATTAGTTTTGGAAAAGCTTAGAGAAAAATCACTATATGCAAAACTTGAGAAGTGTTTTTTCCATCAAACATAAGTGGAATTCTTGGGGTACAATGTCTCCCAAAGAGGAATCTTCATGGACCCCAAGAAGATTGAGACTATTCTTGACTTGCAGACACCCACATGTGTTTGTGATGTCCAATGTTTCATTGGCTTTGCCAACTTCTACATGATGTTTATCAAGGATTACTCAAAGATAGTCATACCACTCACTAGACTCACATGAAATTTAAAGTTCTCATGGACCCTAGAAACCGAGAAGGCCTTCTAGATGCTAAAGACCACTTTTGCCACCACTTCCCCAATCCTAGTCCACCTAGATCCTACCAAGCCATTTTTATTGGAGATCGATGCATCAAACTATGCCTTAGGAGCCATCTTATCCCAGCATGGAGATGATGGTCATATGCATCGAGTGGCATTCCACTCAAGGAAGTTCTCCTCTCCAAAGATAAACTATGAGATCCATGACAAAGAACTCCTTGCCATTGTAGATGCTTTTGATACTTGGCATCAAGCCCATAAAGTTATTATCTATATAGATCACAAAAATCTAGAATATGTTATGACAATCTGCATCCTCAATCAAAGACAATCCTAGTGGAGTAACTTCTTATCTAGGTTTGAATTTTGTCATCACCTATCGCCTAGGACACCAATAATGCCAATTAGATGCTTTATCAACTAAGAAGGGAGAAGAAGATTTTGATCAACAACAAGCAATACTACTCAGGCCACAGCACCTCCAGCTAGCAACCATCTCTAGTTACCAAGATGACTCCATCTTGATCCTATTAATCCATGAAGCCCTGTCGCATGATGATTTGGCCAACAATTTAAAGAGAAAAAATCAAGAGGGAAAAGGGCATGAAGTTTCCAAGTTTCAAGAAACTAATGGATTGTTATACTATAAGAATCTACTTTACATTCCTCCAGGAAAGTCGAGACTCTAGGTACTCCAACAACACCATGACATCCCAGCAACAGGACACTTTAGAGTCAATAAGACCTTAGAGCTTATTTCAAGATATTTTTGGTGGCCCCAAATGTGGAAAGAAGTTAAGGAATATATATAATATGTGATACCTGTAATAGGGCCAAGGTACCTTGTCAAAATCCACATGGCCTCTTGCAACCCTTGCCCATTCCAGTGCGGGCCTAGTCTTCTTTGTCCATGGATTTCATAACAGATATTCCCAAATTAAACAAATACGACTCTATTCTTGTTGTGGTAGATAGGTTCACAAAAATGGCACATTTCATTCCTACCACCAAGACCATCACATGTGTAGCTATAGCTAGACTCTTCCTCATATACATTTTCAAATCACATGGACTCCTAGACAAGTACGACTCTATTCTTGTTGTGGTAGATAGGTTCACAGAAATGTCACATTTCATCCCTACTACCAAGACCGTCAAATGTGCAGCTACCGCTAGACTCTTCATCTCGGATAAATTTTCAAATTACATGGGCTCCCAAACGACATTATCAACCACCATCAGGGTCCCTAATTTATATCTAATTTTTGGAAGAGCCTTTGAAACCTCCTTGGAATCCAAGCTAAGTTATCCACAACTAATCATCCACATAGTCAAACAAAATGAGTAAATCAAGTCTTGGAACAATATCTCCATTGCACCACCAACTACCATCAAAATGATTGGTTTGAGCTCTTTCCCTTTGTAGAGTTTGCTTATAATGCATCTACCAAGTAAAATCCTTTCTTTACAAACTATGGCTAGCATTGATGTACATCACTCCAATTAAGTAAATATTCTTGTTGCCCGAGATAAAGCTCAACACCTAGTAGATATACACCAAGAACTTAAGCAATAAATCCAAAAGACTCAAAATCAGTACAAGCACTATGCTAATCGCATTGTCTCCAACATCTAGCATACAAAATCAATGATAAAGTATGGTTACTCAGGCATAACCTCTAGACAACAAGGTCCTCCACCAAGCTAGACTACTAAAGATTTGGGCCCTTCACTATCGTAACCTAGATCAATCTAGTTGCTTACTGACTCCAACTCCCCAGCACTATGAAGATCCACCCAATCTTCCATGTTTCCTTGCTCAAGCCATACCATAGCTAACCAAATGAGGAGGTAGAGATCTAATCCCCC
Organism: Lygodium microphyllum; assembly: GCF_053477565.2. Classification (NCBI taxonomy): domain Eukaryota; kingdom Viridiplantae; phylum Streptophyta; class Polypodiopsida; order Schizaeales; family Lygodiaceae; genus Lygodium; species Lygodium microphyllum. Next base: position 40,663,487 of record NC_141164.1, read on the forward strand.
ACCACCTGTCCACATTGAAGATCATGAAGAATTTTAGGTCGAGCATGTCCTAGACTTGAGGATCTCCTGAGGTCAATTGGAATACCTTGTTCACTAGAAAGGATATGACATCAATGATCGCACTTGGAAAACTACATAATATCTCCAAAGAGCACCTCCCAAAGTTAAAGAATTTCACAAGAGGAATCCAATGAAACTTGGACCAAACCACCAAGCCGCTCCTCATGGAACTCATCACTAGAGGAGGGGATGATGTCATGGACATGCCATGATCAAGTGTACAGATTAATTCTTGCTCATGCCATATGAATCCACACTCCATGTGAACGCACCCTTAAAAAGGACATCCTCAAGCCATCCGTGAGATCCCACCCTTGCCATGTCATCATAGGACCTTCTAGTAGATATGCAATGCCATCACGTGCATCATCAAATGACATCATCATGGAACATTCTAAAAGATCTTTAGCTGCCCTCCAACACCTAGAGAAGGAGGGGCTTGCCATAGAGCTTCTCAATCTTGCCAATGCTAGTCTTGGGAGCTCAAGGAGTTGAGACCTCCAAGTAATTAACTTCTAGTTCTTGTCTAGTCATGGTATATATTCTTTTCTTGTCTTCCATTATACTCCTATTGTCTTGTCACCTTATAATCTCCTAGTATGAGATCTTGTCTAGTATAGTCTTATATCTTGTTCATCCCCATCGAGGGAGATCTTGTACTTTTGATATCTTGTATCCATACCTATAGTCCCGAGTTGTGGAATCCTTCATATCCTGTTGAGTCCTATTGTCCATACCTACGGTCTCATGTTGTGGGATTTTTTGTATCTTGTTATCATTGTACCTTGTGCCCCTACATGGGATTATCTTGTAGTCAGAGTTCTTGTAACAAATCTTGCATCTAGTCTAGTCTCTCGAGCACAGTCTAGTGCTCCCATAACATAGGACATTTGTAAGCAAGACTCTACTTCCTCTGCTCATGTTATAGTAGTATCTATATCAGCTAGAGGGACACTACTCAATTGCACTAGAATATTAAAGTCCAATCCATGTAAGAAATATTGCAGTTGAGCAGCGACAGGTGGGATAGGGATAGAGGCTTGCAACTTGCGAAAGACCTCCTTCATCTTCTTAGCATATGCTTCGGCATTTTCATGGGCTCTTGACATGTCACATTTAGAACATGTAGTCAATATATTTCAAGGCCAAATTCCCTTTGAAAGGCTACAAAGAATAGATCAATTGTGGTTATGGTACTGGCTTCTAAGCCCTGATACCACATTGTAGCCCTCCCTTTTAGGGCCATGTTAAAGAACATCATTAAATGTCATTCATCATAAATTTAACAATTAATAATTGTTTGAGTTTTTGGAACTCACTTATGTGAATCTCTACATCCTCCTCCACTAACCCATTAAAGATGGGTAGAGGGTACCTTAAAGCTCATGAATCCATCATTCTTGCGAGAATTGCAATAGGCTGCACCATAATGACAACTAGATTTGTTGTAGGAGTTTTTAGTGTTACAACTATAACTCCACTTGAAGTGGGCTAACTTACTAGAAGGAGGGCACTAGATCTTCCTCCTCCTCATAATGGAATGTTTGTGACACTAGGGTCACTAAGATCTCTCCCTTGCAGGGGTGTTGGGATGCCATGGTGAGGGGAATATCTCCTAATGATTTCAACCTGCCATCTAGCCTTGTGAGCTCTTTCTTATTTTTGGATCTCAGCTTGACAATGTTTATTGGGAAATAATGGGTCAATCTCAGTGCTTTTTGATATAAACTGACTGACTCGTCCCTAATTAACCAAGATTTGGAAACTGCCACTTATTAGAAACTCTCAGCAAATGCGCTACTTGTCGGGACCAAAAATGAGTCTAATATTGCCTCTAGGGCTCTAGTTGGGCCTCCTAAATTCACCTAAACAACTCCATGGCCTCGTGGCCAGGAGCATATAGACACTATTTGTAGATACTATTTGTAAATTGCTGTCGAGCGTGTTGCCCTTCCTGACTCCAAGCAAAAGATTCATATGGCATGAGCAAGAATAAATCCATACACTTGATCGTGGCATGTCCTTGATAGCCTATGCCTCGAGGGAAAATTTAAATTCAAGCCTTAATCCTGGAAATAATTTGGGATTTGTTAGTGGAGATCAGTACCCCTATGACCAACCCAAATGGTAGAGGAAGCATGTTGCAAAATGTGCCTTTTTTTCTAGCTCCTCTAAATGTTGCTAAGCCAACAATGAGCCAAAGAGCTCCTTTTGCAAACAAAGGGTCAATCTAGGTAGCAACCCCTTTACAGGTTGCACAACCTAGTGAGAGGGTAGCTCTTGCTTTGCATCAAACATTGTAGAGAAAGTAAAAGATATGATGAAACATTACACGGATATGATTACTGAGCAATACTACCAAATTACCGTGGATGTTAATTTCTTAAAGCATTAGCAAAATTTGATGGGTACTAGAAAGTCCAATGATGGGGGTCCATCACGATTCAGTTGTAAGTGGTGTGGTGGGCAGCATTTCCTTAGTAACTATCCTAATGTCAAATGCAATATATGCAGGAAGTCTAGTCACTTATTCACTACTTGTTGAAGTAGGGTTAGTTCTCTTTATCAAGGTAGTTAGCAACTTGGGCCTATGAACCATCGTGCGAATAATGAGAATACCAAGGTAGAGGGCCCTAATAAAATTTCATAAAGGATAAAGCCACACTCGAGGAAATGCCCAGTGGGTTAAGTCTAGTTGAAACCTTACCAAATCAATGAGAGTTTATCTCCCAACAATGTTAGGGTAGTAACTAGGGGTTAGAAACTGAAGGATGCTCAGAAAGATGACCCTAGTATAAACAAAGTTATCCCAAACCTAGTAGGGATGATAAAAGGTGTTGGATGCCCATGTGGGTCCTCTTAAAAATGATGTTGTTTTAGAGGAGCATGTGATTAAAAGGAAACAAAAATTGAAAGAAAAGGAGGCTACTAAGATTTTCAAGAAGCCAAAAGAGTGGTTGGTGTAGAAAGAGAAGAGAGTAGTGGCAAACTTTTGTGAGTTTGACCTAGCAAACATGCTTTGTGAAGTCAAACCGGATGTGAATTTGCTATAACTAATTCAATCATTTTTTGCATGATTTTTGCCCTGTTTTTCCCTGTTTTGCAATAGTAAACCCTACCATTTTTCGGTTCGATTTCCTAATCCTAACCTACGCTAAATGGAATAAGAATCGAAAGCATAAAACTGAAACGATTTCTCCATGTTTTCCAATCCTCATACAAACAAAATACCTCAAAATACTTACTTGTTTCGAAGATCAAAACACCCAACTTCCTACCTATCTCAAGCTCCGTTTCAGGGATGAATCCCTTACTTCGATGCTCGATATGAGGTGCGCAAGTGCTCAAGCTTGAATCCGTTGGTCCCGGCAATGGAACCAAAATGTAGTGGGAGTTTTCACTCTACCGCCAAGACCCATGGACCGCTTATTGTTTCAAGCGTTTCAAGTGAGCTCTAATGGCTATCTCTCACCTAGCCGACGCACCATTGATCCTACGAGTGTAGTGAGCTTACCTTAATGCAGATATGAGTAGCCTCCTCCCTCGCACACTTCGGTAGCTCCACGATCCTAGATGCTAGCTCAAGCATCCTCAAGCATCCTTAAGCCTCCTCCATCTCCAAGCTCCATCCTCCATAGCCGCGTGCACAAGAAAAGATAAGAGAAGAGAAGAGAAGAAGAGAAGAGGAGATGGTGAAGAGCTTCACCCTCTTGATCCCTCACTCTTATACACTCACTCCCTCATACTCTCACACTCCCTCTCTCAAGAGCACACACAAGGAAGAAGAGGAGAAGAAGAGAAGAAGAAGAGAGCTCTTATTAGCCACACACCAAAGAATGAGCTCTCATTCACTTTTTGAACTTTATGTATACAAACCCTAAAATCCCATGGGCACCCATCCCTTTTTTACATGACCGGCCATTGTGGCAAGGTCCTTTTTCCATTTCCCTCTTCTAGCCTTGTGCCTCTAGCCTACACCCATCTAATATTTTACAATTGGCACAGGAGGGAGCATGGTGCTCTTTTACAAGAGTTTTCTGAGTTTTTTGAGGTGCCTTTTCATTTAAAGTTGCACTTTTTGCCCCGTTTCATATTTAGAGGCTGCCTGCATGTCTTTGCTATTTTTCCATCTTCCTTTTACTTTTTCCTTCATTTTTCTGCCATCTCAACTTGGGGTTAACATCCAGCAAAGTGCCTGAAGCCTAGGCTGGAGGAGGTAAACACAAGGGAATTGGCTAAAGAGCTAGACTCTCCGAAAAGGGAGGCAGTTGTGCCCTCACAACCTGGCGAGGCTATTCAGCAGGCCACGGCTATGTCCCATAAGGACACACTAGAGAAAGAGAATGCTGAGGCCCCAAGCACATCAACGATTGATCTGGTCCAGGGTCGTTGAGAGATACACCTACACTAACCAGGAAAAAGATGAGAAAACAACGAAAACAACAACAGTTTGCAGATGGTAGTGGACCCCAAGAACATTGAGACGAAGAATGCTGGAGAGCTGAGGAATAAAGCATTAAGTCCCTCCACCACTGCACCAAGATGCCTCTCCTAATAGCAGTGAAACCTCAGACACATCCATGTGCTCTGAAAAATCAAAGTAGTTGTTACCATCAAGGGCTGCTTGCAACACTCAATCCACCGACAATAGAACTCGCATTGACCAATCAAGAGTGGATACAACACTGTCACAAAAGGGTGACAAATTTATACTAGTCACATCCAAGGAGAATCATGATGCAATAACGAAGCCTCAGGAGAAACATGGAAACCCCAAGAGCATAAGAAATCTTGGCGTTGGCCAAACTTGCTCGTCTAGGCCTGAGCCCCCAGCTACGCTAAAGCCTAGGAAAACTCCTAGAACCTTGCATGAGATGGCAACCGAGCAAGCCCTCGTTGAACATAGAAGTGTCACAGAGTGCTTAACTGAGTTGGATACTAAGCTCAAAGTGTTCGCACGTGTCTATGTCCTGGCAGACATGGGCGCATTCCCTAAAGAGCAGCTCGAAGAAAACTTGTCATTTCCCTTGTCCTGGGAAGAGCAAGAACATCTTGACGAGCACTATAATAGGCTCTTGTATGAACGCTTGCGACTCATCTCTGACGAGGAAGCCGACGAACTGCACTTAATTGTCTCATTCAATGATGTGCTCTGCCAACCAAATCTCTTAGAGATCGAGCAACTAAAACGACTGTTAGAGGGTCAAAGTCAATTTGAGCAACGTTGGTGTGAAAACCACCTTGCAATGGCCGAACTAGGAGCCTAGATCATGACAGTCTCAGAGGAGCGATTGGCAAAATGGCGGTCTCAAAGAGACCCAACCTATGTGGCACCAACTTCCCTTCGAGTGTGCTGACTGCCATCCGGGGTACGGACTTAGCTGAACCTAGCCAAGAGAACTCTCTGTTTGATAAGGTACTCACTGAGGAGGAGTTACATATTGCCAGTAGACTCGGACAAGGTTCCATGCTACTGGATGTTGCAAAATATCTATCGGTATTGAGTAAGCTGCCACGAGTACTAGATGCATGTGCCACGCTCCAGTACAATCCAGAGTTCTACAATTAACTTTTATCATCGTGAAGTGACATGGATTCATGGATATGTATATAAATAAACAATGACTTTTGTGACCTTGTGTAGACACTATCAACACACACAAGCAATAATAGTCAAGCGCAGGGAGAAGAGTTGCGTTCAACAGGTTAAGCTCCTCAGGTCCTCCTCTGACTACACATTTAGAAATTGTGTGACCATTCCCACCTCCTGGTGGAGGGCATGCAACCCTCATTACCACCATAGGAAGCCCTGACCAACATCTTTGATGGTGTAGACAGGGTACCATCCCTTTTTATACACCTTTTCCCTTTCCGGTCTATCCTTCCGAGGATGAGCCCTGCCCCACCCCATGACCACCAGTCCACGTAACTTAGCATCAGCCAAGATCTGCTAATGGCTGGAGGCTAAATGAACATTATCATGGGGGCCACCCCTCTATAACAAAACATTGCATGCCTCACCCCTCCCCTTCTCATCATATGCGCTTGATAAACCACACTATAATCCCTTCAATGCGAATGGTTTACCCTGTATCAAGGCCTAATCCTTGGTTCGCATTTTGTAGGTCCCCCTACGAGAAAGACATGGAGCATCTAGGTCAGCTGGCTTGTAAAGACGCTCTCCGCGAAGGGAACATGTATCTCAAGCTCCTCCACTAGTGTGTTACATGCCTACCCTCAAAAGATATGCAAAGAAACGAGGTCCCAAGCAACACCATCCCAAACGTAGGCCGAAGAATCCCCAGGTCAGGGGAGTAGAAGCTCGAAGAAGCACACAAGGTGTGGCAACACCGGTTGTGCAAACCCCCAACAGATGCTCCGGTACCAAGTGCTCAAAGGCAGAAAGGGCAGCTTGAGATAGGGAATAATTCGATGAATTGTTCAAAAGCATTTTGGAAACGGTGGCGGACAGAGACTACACCATTTAGGTCTTGGCTGACATCTTCCCTACCCAACCTCACAGGAGCCCCGCACCAGCAGAGCCTCAGTCACCTAACCACATGGACTCACCCCACCTTGTGCAAATCGAGTAGCCCCTATGATATACAAGCAGCCTAACAAGCCATTCTACCATAACTTTTTGTCTTTTTGTGATTAAAGGGACAGGCTCTCCACTTGTACACACTTCCCTTACCTATCATTAATATATGCCACGTCTTTAGCAAGCACTGGAATAGGCATTGCAATCAGCATCATAACATTTTTGAAAAGTTATATCTTGACATGATTGCATTTTTTCGTTGTACTTGATGCATGTGACTTGCATATACTCTCATGAAGTGACAAGTGGATGTAGGATGACACAGGTCTTCCTGCGAACGTGTTCAATGCCCAAGTCACCGCAAGACTACCAACCTCACAAAGAACCGTGATAAAACCACGCTGCCGAACACGAAGAATCACCCTTACAAGTGCACATGACCCAAAGTATAGTCATTTGACTACGCCCTCTTTCTGGGTCAAGCTCTACAGTGGGCTCACGATGGTTGTTACCTCAATCGTACCAACATCGCGTGTCGCAAAGATTTTTGCAGTATCTCAAGTGTATCCCCCTACCTCAACAACAGGTTCTCTAACAACAAGGCTAGGGCACAATCATCACTGTAATATCCATTTCTTGAGCCTTCGAAGCTTGACACTTCCCAACCCATTGAAAGGCTGATAGCCTCAACATATTGCAATGGTTGTACTCATGCAAGTCAAAAAAAAAGAGAGGTAGAAAGAAAGAAAAAAGCATAAGAAAAAGAAACAAAAAATTAAACAGAAAAAAGGAAAAGAAAAGAAAAGAAAAGAATGAAAAGATAAGAAACACCCATGATCACAGCACCACACCTAGGGGTCCTCAAATTAGGTGCGTCCAGTGACCTTGGTTGGCTGGCTCCGTCCCTAGCCCCCTAGCATCACTCACAATAGTTCAAGGCACATCAAGGGTAGGATATACCTAGGGAGCTTGTCTCGCCTATGGTTAAACCTGTCACCGTGATCCATTCACACGATTTCCTCTTGCACTCTGCCTTAATACCATTGCAATCAACTGTGGTACGCACTACGTGAATGACCATGAAAAGTACACTGTCCTCATCATATAGGTCCAATACCTACCAGCTCTACCAATAGTGCAGTATCCCTGTGTGCTATTATGTTATGTCGTGTACTCACAATGCAAAGGATGTCGCATACACCTTCACGTGTACTTCTTCTCACCATGGACAGCTTTGCTTCATCCACACATCGTTATGAGAAACCAACCCGCAGTCTTCTACCTACGTAATATCTAAGTATGCACAAGCACTCACATAATATCTGCACCGAAGCATATACACAGTTTGGGTCCTCAAGTGCAGGACAATACTCTCAACTTGCTTAGAGTTCGACCTATCTCCCAAACTAATTAAACTATTTCTTGTGCACGATAAAGAAGACTAGCACTACCCCTAGGGAGAGACCACCTCTGAGAGGTTTTTAATTGCAGGTATTGAAGACTCCAACGAAGGTGTCATTCGCTCTTCATCAACACTCAACTCTGAATTCCTATCCTTATCACCCTGCAAGTCTGCCAAAAATCATCATGTACAGAATCCCCAACAAACCGCCACTTGTACTCCATCAATGCAACTCCCCAAAAAATAGCTCTACCACCAACTCCAATAGCCCTATCACCTACCACTTAAACCATCAACGTGCCCCCAGTGACCTTCCTCCCCACCACTACCAACACTCCACCATGGCAACCATAGACGTCCTTGCCACCCACGTCTTCGGTGCATGCTAACGCCTGCTACCTATGACGGTGAGTGCCATGGGACTGGCACTCGTCTAGGAGGGGGTAATGTTAGCCCTCAAACGAAGAAGGTGGAAAATATGAAAAAGCTAAATCAGAAGAGAAAGACAAAGGCCAAGGCAAAGAGAAACGGGAGACAAAGACGTACAAGGAGAAAATTCCTAAATAAGGGAGAAAGACACGCAAGGAAAAGCGCAAGTCAATACTTTTGTAAAAGAGAGCAAGTGCATCATGGTTTAATTCAAGGAGCGTCGGGCTCTCACCGGTGCAATTTGTAAATGTAGACGGGCAGTGGAAAAGAAGCTAGGAAGATAGAACGATAATGGGAAAAAGGGCCTAGGCCACGGCCGGCCATGTAAAAAAGGGGATAAGGGGATGACCGCCCAAAAGGGATTTAGGGTTTTGTATATAAAGTTGAAAAGTGAATGAGAAGCTCATTCTTGTGTGTGGCCAAAAGTAGCTCTCCTCTTCTTCTTCTTCTTCTTCTTCTTCTTGCTTGCTTGAGCTTGTGCTTGAGAGAGGAAGTGTGAGAGTGTGAGGGAGTGAGTGTGTAAGGGTGAGGGACTGGGGAAGAGAAGCTCTCTATCTTCTCCTTTCTTCTTCTCTTCTTCTCTTCTCTTCTCTTGTCTTGCTCGTGGCAATGGAGCTTGGAGCGTAGAGCTTGAGGATGAAGCTTTCTTGAAGCTTCCACTTGGATCATGGAGCTACCGGAGTGTGCGGGAGAGGAGGTAACTCGATCGGCATGGAGGTAGCTCACTACACCCGTAGGTATGGATGGCACGTCGGCTATGTGAGAGGTAGCCATTAGTGCTCGACTTGGAACGCTTGAACAATAAGCGGTCCGTGGGTCTTGGCGGTTGAGCGAAAGCTCCCACAGGCGTAACGGCACGTGACGTGATGCGATGCGATGGGGTCATGCCGTGGCACGATAGTGTGTCACCTTAACGTGTCTTGCGAGTTGGCTTTTGCTACGTGTTCAGGAGGACACGATGTGGTGTTGCATGCCCGCAGGCCATGTTGCTTGTGTGGGTTTCACGTGTGGACCCGTGGGACCAAGTATGCACTGTCAGATCAATCCAACCAGCTTATGCAGTGATTACAAAGGCTTCCCAAAACCCTATTGCAAGTACTCTTGGAGGTGAAAATTTAAAGGACTATCTGTCCAATTCAGTTGCAAGCATCAAGAAGGAGTTGATGGTGGATATGATTACAGAACAGTTGCAAATGCTAAAGCTGAATACCGCCAACATATCTAGTCCTGCAAGAGGTGGAAGAGATGTGATACAATCTAATACATGGTGCAAAAAGTGTTGTCAAGTGGGATATTTCGCCACTGAATGTACCTAAAAACCAACTATCCTTAGAGCCGTATATTCATACTATTTAAGGAAGAACTATATAGAGGATATTTGCTCTTTGAAGGAGATGCATGAAAGAAGGAAGAAAGATGAAAAAGCAAGATTCAACTTGTTGCCAAGATGCCCGCCCAGGACATCAAACCAAAGCCTAGAGATTTTGGTCCTAATTTTGACCCAAGGAGGTTTCGTTCTTAGAGTTAAATATGAAGACAATTTGGTGGTGGCCAGAGATTAGAAGTGTGTAGCTTGAGTACTCCTTTGATGAATTGGTTGGCTACTTACTTGGCTAAAAATTGCATATTTGTTGAAATAAAATGGGCTAATTTGGTAAGTTTGGTCCACTTTCCTTGTGGAATTGGCAAGGGTTGAAGGAGGCCAACTGGTAATAAAGAAGAATCTTTATTTTGTTGGTATTCCAAACAATGAGAGACATACTCCTTCACATCCCGCCATAAGCCCTTCCAATAAAAACTTTTATGTACTTTGCCAAAGGTCTTGAAGAATGCATTTCTTGAAAGACTTTAAGCTTGAAATTACCTTGAGGGATCAAGTAGACCTTCCCTTTATACAATAAAAGTCCATTATGCCATTTAAAGTTTGGGTACTTTTCATTTTTCCCTACTGTAATTTTTGCATTATTATGGCAGCATCTTCTCCATCAAATATTCTTCTTGTATGTCATTTATCCAATCCTTGTTTATAGTAGAGACAGTAGATACATTGTAAGCCCACATCCTAGAGAGTGCATCTTCCACTATATTGTCTTTTCCAACCATATATGCAATCTCAAAATCATAAGATTGAAGGGTTACCAACCATCTTCTTTGTTTAGGAGACAAGTTGGGCTAAGAAAGAAAGTATTTCAACACCCTATGATCACTTTTCACCTTAAAGTGACTCTCATAAAGATAATGATGCCATTTTTTCACTGCATGTAATATATCCAACATCTCTTGCTCATATACATGAATTTGCCTTTCTTTTTCATCAAATTTTCTGCTTTCATAGGCTATGATACCATGTTCTTGGGCTAAAACAACCCCCAATTCTCTTCCACTAGCATTTGCATAGATAGTAAAGACCTTAGAGAGGTTGGGGCAGACCAATATAGGTGCTGAAATGAAGAGTTGCTTTAGCTCATTGAAGCTTTTGTCAACTATTTCATCCCAAAAGAAAGCTTCTTTCTTTAACCTATCGGTCAATGTGGCAGCCACATGCACATAAATCTTTATGAACCTTCAATAGAAAGAAGATAAGCCAAGAAACCCCCCTCAATGATGTGGTATTCGTCAGTGTAGGCCAATACTTAACACATTGGACCTTCTTTGGATCAACCTTGATACCATTTTTCCCAACAATATACCCCAAATACTCTACTTCTTTGGTCACGAATATGCATTTAGATACTTTGGCAAACAATTTATACTTCCTCAAGATGTCAAACAGCTCTTTAACATGCTGCAAATGCTTTTCTTTGCTCTTACTATATATCAATATATCATCAAAGAAGACCAAAATTGTCTTAAACAAGAGTGGCTGAAGTATTTTATTCATTAATGCTTGAAATGTGGATGGAGCATTTGAAAGACCAAAGGGCATAACCATAAAATGATATAGTCCCCTTTCAGTTCTAAAAGTTGTTTTGTATTCATCTCCCTCCATATATATTTAGTGGTATCCCGATCGCAAATCGATCTTTGAAAAGACCTTGTCATCCTTCAATTTATCCAAAAGATCATCAATTCTTGGTATTGGATACCTATTCTTGATCGTGGCCTTATTCAAATCACAATAATCTATGCACATACAAAATGATCCATCCTTCTTCTTCACCAATAGAATAGGAGAAGCAAATAGAGATTGACTTGGTTGTATGAGGTCCATCTCAAGTAATTCCTTTACTTGGCACTCAACTTCTTCTCTCTCCATCTTTGAGAGATGATATGGAGGTATTGATAGGGTTGGTATTTGGAAGTAAGTCAATGGGATGATTCACTTCACATTTGGGAGGAAGAGAAGAAGGAGGCTGAAATAGATCATCATAATCTTTCAACAATTTGCAAAGGTAAGGATCTATGTCCTTGGGAGGTACAGAGGACTAATTCGAAGAGGGCTGATCCTCATTAATCTTAGACAAGAGAAGAGTGAACATACATGCCTTAGCATAAATTTCCCTCTTAACCTTCTTGGGGCTGATCACCTCCAACGTCTTCTTTTCAATCCCTTGAAGAATAACTTGTTGTCCATGCCATTGGAATTCCATTTGTAGCCTTTCCAAATCCATGATAAATCTACCAATACTCTTCAGTCAGTTGCAACCAATTATCACATCAATAGGGCCCATCTCTAAGGCAATAAGACTCGCTGAAGTGGTACATAATGAAGATAAAGCGATAGGAACATTATAGCAATTTTGATTACTGCTCTCATAAGCTTTGTTTTCCACTTGAATCTGTAGAGAGGAAGGCATTTCTTGAGTGCTTAACTTCAGCCCATCAAGAGATTTTGTGTTTATGAAGTTACAAGTACTCCTCGCATTGATAAGAATATGAGCCATTCTTCCATTGACGTAACCTCTAAGGCATAGGGTAATATCCCCTTTAGAACCATTCCATGTGTCATGGGAAATAGAGCATAGCCTCAAGGAATCTAGATCATTAATATAATATCCACCCAGGTCAAATGGAAAACCATCCATGGGATCATAAAACTCCTCATGGTTGTCCTCTTCATGGTTATGCATCTCTTCAAGAGTGGATGGGCTCTCAAGCTAAAATACATTGCCTTTATTTGCTTCAACATCCAAATCTTCCTCAAAGATCATAACATTCTTGGCTTTGCATTTTTCCTTATGATCGGAAGACTATTTCTCTCCACATTTGAAGCATAGTCCCTTTGCATACATGTCTTTCAGCTTGTCATTGGGAAACATGTTTGCGTTACACCAAAGGAGCTAAAATTTTGCCACCAATTCAATCCTTTTTCCATCTCATCTATTTTCAGTATTAAACCTAAAATTAGTGCCTTATTTTGAACCATAAACTGAAGGAAATGAAGGGATATTGCTGTATGTATTTGATTGATTTCCTCTTTGATGAAAATCATTCTTTGTTTGCCCAAAATTAGCAGCTGTCCTAGTGGACTGGTTTGGCTGAAAATGATGCCATGTTCTTGGTTGGAAATTCTTGTACTTTTGACCATAGCTTTCAGCCAATTGTATGGGTGCTTGTAAGGAGGAAGGTTTCATGACTCCCACTTCCAAAGATAGAGAATATTCAAGCCCAAATATATATATATATTGCTTGGCATTGTTGGATACCCCATCAATATATATGGAGAGGTTAAGGAATAGGTTTTAGATTAATCTCTAGACCGACAATCCCCTTTGTTTAAGAGCATATCACTTCTTTTCTAGCCTCTCTTTTTTGATAGGAGATACAAATACTTTGATCATTGCTCTCTTTAATGCTTTCCATGTCAAGAACTCATGACCAATCCTTGACATGTATTGCCACCAAGTATGTGCATACCCCTCCAAGTGTAGGGCTACAAACTTGACCTCAACATTTTCCGGTCTAGGATACAAAGAGAAATACATTTCAAGCTTGTCAAACCATTCTTCTAATTTGGTTGAGGATGGATTATCACCCTTGAAATTAGAAATAGTAATCTTCTCCTTGTATTCCCTCTCAAATTGATGAGGTTGACCATTATAGTGTTGATGCACATAAGTATTTAAACCAAATAAATTTTATATTTGAGTATCATTGCTCCATGTTCCATGAGCATATGGTTGTTGCTGCCCATGAGGGTTTCCAAATCCATGTGGCTAATTATACTATCATTGTGGATGAGAGAAAGAATTACCCATGACATGTGGTTGTCCACATACTCCTTGATGTTGTCCATACATAGGAGATTGAATATTTGTTGTGGCATTTAGTTGTGGTTATTGCCCACTAATTTGATGAGGCTAAAACTAATTAGAATGAGGACTTTGCTAAGAAGGATCATTATAAGCATGATTATTGTTAATATGTTGTTGCTACCCATAAGAATTTGGGATGAATTGACATGACCATGACCATTATAATGGTGTTGCCCCATGAGAAGTATTGCCTCCACTTGCTTGACCATGATTTGATCTTTATTCTTCAAAATTCTCTTCATGAATAGGTTTAGGAATAGAAGATGGATGAACATAAAAAGACTTGTAGAAAGGATCACACCCATGTGTGTCTTCATCACTCTTAGAGTTAGCATGGATCCTCTCTTGTGGGTCTTGACCATGAGAGCTTGTGTAGGCCCTTGGCTGAAATTGAGAGGGTTGTGGCTCTTCGACCTCATAGTGCCCCATAACCTTAGGCATTGTGATCTTTGGCTACTCCTCAACAATCGAAGGGCTTGGAACACTTGGGACTATTGTAGGTAATATTCTCTTACTTAAGAGAGCCACAAGCTTGTCAATGCCTGACTTCATATCCCTTATATCATTGGATAGTTGCTAAAAGCTATTAGAATCCGTAGGTTGTGCCAGTGCCCCATTTGCTCGATTGTTGACTGCAGCATGAATTCTACCTTCTCATTATCATGGTTCTCATGGTAAATAGCTTCTTGGAAAGCTTCATACTCTCTTTCCTATTGGTAATCCCTTAAACCTTCATTGATGATATCCATAATGGGATCCTTGTTCTTGTTTTTGGCCATGGGTGATGGTCTATCCTAAGTATATAGTGTTAGAATATCAAGCTCTCGTTACTCTTCAGTCGATCTATCTTTATGTGTGTGACCGACATTAGCTAGATACATTTGTACACGTGTGTGACATGCAATAAGTCGGTGTAGTCAGTGACTTAATCACAGTTAGTCTTGGTTAGTCATACCTATGTGTGTAAGTCTCTTTTAGTTAGTATGATGGAATAATAATGGAAGAAGAACAACAATGAGCCGAGACTCATTTTCCGCTCCACTCTATCTCTCTCCCTCTCTTCCAACATGGTATCAGAGCTTGAACGCCTGAAGCCTGAAGGCTTGGCAGTGGCCATTTGACATCAAGACATCAAATCTAAAGAAAACATCATCAAAGGAGACTATGCCTAAAGCCCATTTTTTTGCAGAAGCTATATCTTGCTAAAAAAATGGTTTTGGGAGAAACGACTTGCAATTCCCAACCATTTCAACGTGGTCTACAACTTTGCAGAAAATGGTTTTTTCAAAATCCTCATAGATTTTGAGATATTCAGCACAGACCTATGTAGACTGGTTGTTTACTTCAGTAAACAACAAATGATTCTAGGGCACTAGTGGCTTTCATCCTAACAATGTATATGCCCTTATTATCATGCATTTGAGCATGATATCAAAGTGTTAAATGCTCAGTTTTGGAGCTTATTTGCAGGCTAGAAATAGTGAACTGCTTGCTGTCCTGAATTTGGAAACAATATACCTACAGGGTTGAAGTATCTGTGATGCTTATTTGCTAGTGACAAATGCTTGGATCATACCACTTGAGTGATAGATTCTTTTTGGGATACTGTGAGTGCTGAAAGTCCAAAGTTTGGACTGATTTGTTAATGGTTATACCAGGGTATTAACTGGTTATTGTTTGCAGGAAGGATACCTATCATCTTCACTTGACATACATGCTATATTCTGACCGGTTGGACATGTATTAACTCTTGCACAGAGTGGCAACTGAATGAGATGTTTTGGGGATGTTTTGAGGTCTAAATACTCTTTTTAATAGAGAAAATACTGCTGGTTATAGCAGTGGGCTGGACGTATTTGGTACTGCTACTTGCATTCTGTACAAACATTGATACTTGTATGGACATAGTTTGTTGCTGGGATGTTTTGCCACTACCATAGAATGTTTTGAATTGATTTGAGCTTGGTTTATGCTCAGTTGACTGTGTTTTTTCATTGTTGGAATATAGTTTATAGCAAGCAGGTTGTCAGGAAAACTGTCTTGAATAGTAGGAAATTGGTCCTAAACTGTTGGAAAAGGAGTCAAATACTTATAGGTTGTATAAATCACTGAATACCTAAGCTGCAACTATGGAAAATGCTCAAGGCACTGACAATATCACTCAAAGCTGGACAATAAAAATTTTCCTTTATGGAAGTTTTGTATGAAGAATTTTTTTGTTGGCAGAGGTTATTGGGACTTATGTAGTACAGGTGATGAGGCTGAACCCAAAATGCATGAAAGGAATCTGACAAATGATCAGAAAAGGGTCATAAGCTATGGACTAAGAGAGCATGCAAGGTGTTACATTGATTTTTCTTATGTATATCAAATGCTATGGTTATACAAATTACTGGATGCAGTTCTCCAAAGGATGCATGGGACATACTCATGAAGAATTATGGAAATGTAACACATGCAAGAAAGATTCAGCTAAAGCAATAGTTCAATAACATGTCTAGGAATGGCAGAAACATTCAGGCCTACACTACAGAGATCAAGAACATAGCAGATCAGCTTGCCACCATTGGATCTTCAGTGTCTGAGGATGATATGATTGCAGTGACATTGAATGGACTTGGCAAAGAGTATAAAGAATTTGATACGTCTATTTCTGTGAGAGCTAAATCCCTTGATTGGGATCATCTGATTGATTTGTTGCTACATGAGGAAGTTAAGCTTAGGTTGAATATAGGTTCTAGTACGTCTCAAAGCAAAGACATTGTTCTTTACTCTAGCTAGCATGGCAAAGGTGATAGAGGCCGTGGCTCTTTTCGAGGTCGAGGAGACACTCAAAACACTTATGGAAAGCATCAGTAGAATGCCTGGCATGGCACAAATACACATCGGCTTTAGAGGTGGGGGGAGATCATCCCATGGTAGAGGTATTGGATCTAGTTCATGGCAATCAAATGATTGGTCAAACAGAGATAAGGATTGTCATTACTGTGGTAGATATGGACACATTGCAAAGGATTGTTACAAGAAGTAGGGAGATATGAAGGCAAAGGGCAAACAACATGGGCACTATGCATCTTCTAGTGGTGCTCATGATGAGTAGGTTGACAGATTGTTTGCCATGCAACATGCATCTAAGAATGCATCTAGGCAGAACAGAGATGAGAGATGGTACATTGATTCAGGGGCTTTAAATCATATGATACCCCATGGAGAATGGTTTGATGAGATGGTTGCAGGTTCACATGGTTATGTGTGTATTGGGGATGACACCCAACATGACATTCAACACACAGGAATTGTTTCGTTTTTTATGCTTGATGGCAAGAAAAAGAGCATGCATGATGTACTGCATGTACCTACAATAACCAAGATTCTTTTGTCAGTTGGACAAATGGTAGAACAAAATCTGCAAGTGATATTTAATAGAGATGGATGCTTTGTTGAAGAATATGGTAATGGCTGCAAATTGATTTCTAGAGGCTGAAAAGATGGCAAAATGTTTATTCTTGATGTGTTAATTCCAGAATTGAAAGCAACCATGTTTGCACATGATGATGGTGCTATATAGGATGTTGAGATATAGCATAAGCGAATTGGCCATGTGAATGTACAAAAGCTAAAATCTATGCTGCATAAGGAGATTGTGCTTAGACTGCCTAAGTTCAAGTATCATGACTTTGGACATGTATGTGATGCATGTCAGTTTGGAAAGCAAGAACGATTTCCATTTATGGGACATGTACGGAATAGCTCACGACCCTTGCAGTTGGTACATTCAGATGTATGGGGTCCTCATAATGCTTCGTTTGGTGGTGCTCATTACTATGTATCCTTCATTGATGATTTCAGCAATCAAGTATACTTGCCTTTACATACTAAAACATAAGGATGATGTGTTTGATGCATTCAAGGACTTTAAGAAGCATGCCGAAAATGAGTTGAGCTGTAAAATTTCATGTCTTAGATCAGATGGAGGTGGAGAATATGTCTCTAATTACTTTGACAGGTACCTTGCTAAACATGGGATCAAAAGACAGTTAACTTGCAGCTATACACCATAGCAAAATGGTGTTGCAGAAATGAAAAATAGGGTACTGATGGAATCCGCAAGAGCTATGCTGAATGAGAAGAGTTTGCCAAATGGTTATTGGGCTGAAGTAGTAGTGACTGTTGTTTATGTGTTGAATAGAACCCCTACAATAGGGATTCATGATGTAATTCCATATGAGAGGTTGTATGGTCATAAGCCTGACATTTCACACTTGAAGGTATTTGGAAGCATTGCATATGTGCATGTTCCTGATGAAAAGAGGAAGAAATTGGATCCTAAAGCTGTCAAAAGTGTGTTCCTTGGTTATGAACAAGACCAAAAATCTTACAAGTGTTATGTATCATCTACACATGAGACATTGATTATTAGATATGTTGTTTTTTATGAGCTGGCATCATGGTATGGTAATCCTGTTGCAATGGCTACTGATGGATCAACCACAACACTAGTAATGCTGAAAATACACCTATAGTGAGTACATCTATGAGTGGTCCTACAGGTGATGGGTCACCTATAGTAAGTCCTTGGTTAGGACGCTTGCTGAGTTGTATTCCTATGTCCATTGACACAGATATGTCAGTGAGGGGTAGATTGGATAAGGGAAAAGAAAAGATGCTTAAGGATGTGACAAGTCCACTTACAGCAGGTTGTGAGTCATCTAACAGTGACAGTTTGGATAATGAGTTGGGCATTCCGTCTATTATGATGCCTAGAGCAAGGCAGAGTCATTATGTACCACCTCATGAGAGGCAAGCTCAGAGTGAGCCATAGTTACAAAGATCTAAGAGAGTCAGAAAACCAGTTGACAGGTTTACATACACTGGTTATTCAGCCCATCGTTATGCATATATGGCTAGTGTGACAAGTTACAAAGAACCTACAAAGTTTGATGATGCAGTTACATATGATAACTGGTGTGCTACCATGGATGAGGAGTATGCAACCCTGGCTGAATATGTGACATGGAAATTGGTTGAGTTACCTGAAGGCAAAGTCCCCATTGGCTGCAAATGGGTGTACAAGGTTAAGTGCAAGTCAGATGGTTCGTTAGAACACTATAAGGCCAGGCTGGTTGCAAAAGGGTATGCACATCAATACGGCCTTGACTATGAGGAGACTTTTAGTCTGATGGCTAAAATGGCAACAATCAGAACTATCATTGCTTTGGCAGCATGCAAAGGCTGGAAATTATGGCAAATGGACATCAAGAATGCTTTCTTGAATGGTGATTTGTTTGAGGAAGTATATATGGAGCAGCCTAAAGGCTATGTTCACCCGGACTTTCCTACACATGTATGTAAGCTGAAAACAGCTTTATATGGGCTAGAACAGGCACCTAGAACATGGAATGCTTGGATCAGTAGTTATTTACAGCAACATGGATTTAGATTGGGTGATGCAGATCACAGTCTATTCACGAAGAAGACAGATCATGGATATGTGTTTCTAGTGGTTTATGTAGATGATCTTATCATCATGGAGAGGATGAAGAGGGCATTGATGAAATTAAATCATGTTTACAAGCTGAATTCAGAGTCAAAGACCTTGGTGAACTAAAGTATTTTCTTGGGATTGAGGTAGTCTCTACGCCTCAAGGTATATGGTTGCTACAGAAGCAATATGGTCATGACATGTTACAGAAGTATAGTATGGTTGAATGCAAGTCTATGGAGACATCTCTTGATCAGAATGTCAAGTTGTAGATTGATGTTGGGAATGACATAGAGAATGTGACGATGTATCGACAGATGGTGGGCAACTTGATATACTTCTTCTGACTTATGTTATGCAATAGGGCTGATTAGTCAATTCATGCAGAAGCCTCACAAACCACGTTTAGATGCAGTCACGAGGATCATGAGATATGTAAAGGGTACTATATATTATGGGTTGTTTTATGCATATGGAAAATCCCTTGACTTGACAGGGTTTACTGATGCTGATTGGGCTGGTTGTGCCTATCACAGGAGGTCAACCAATGGTTATGCATTGGATTGGGTGGTTATGCATTGGATTGGGTAGCAGTGTGATTAGTTGGCAGAGTAAGAAACAACCTATTGTTGCATTGTCTAGTACAGAAGTTGAGTACAGAGGAGCTGCATTAGTAGCTTGTGAAGCAGTTTGGTTGATGAAACTGCTGAAAGACTTGGGAATACAGCTGGAAAGCAAAGTGAAATTGCATTGTGATAACCTCAGCAGTGTTATGTTGGCTAGCAATCCTGTCTACCATGCTAGGTCCAAACATATTGAGGTTCATTACCTATTCATCAGAGAAATGGTTCTTACAGGGCATATTAACTTGATTCATGTGAAGACTAAAGACCAGGTAGCAGATATATTTACCAAGTCTCTTGGTAAAGAAAATCTCATATGCTTCAGATAGCTACTTGGAGTTTATCAGATGGTTTGAGCTTGAGGGGGAGTGTTAGAATATCAAGCTCCCGTTACTCTTTAGTCGGTCTATCTTTATGTGTGTGACTGACATTAGCTGGATATAGCTGTACACGTGTGTGACATTCAATAAGTCGGTATAGTCAGTGACTTAACCACAATTAGTCTTGGTTAGTCATACCTATGTGTGTAAGTCTCTTTTAGTTAGTATGATGGAAGAATAATGGAAGAAGAACAACAATGAGCTGAGACTCATCTTCCACTCCACTCTATCTCTCTCCCTCTCTTCCAACATACAGTAGTAGTATAACTCAAATAACTTGAGCTTCAATGATCTAAACAATGAACCTTTTTAGCTCCGTTTGAAGCTAAGGATGTTTCCTTTCCAATGAGCTATCAAATGTTGAAAATGGTTCAGTACATAAATTTCCATAAGCAATTTTCAGTGGCTATGTGCAGTTTCCGACATCCTATAAGTACCCTGTTTCAGTCAATTTTTTGATATGTAACATCAATTTTACACATGTCCCATCATTGTAGGCTTGTAAAAGAATTGAATATACCTGCAAGTATTGAGAATAATCTCTGCAAAGACCAAAACAAGTTGACTAATCCATCTGTAACTGAGGAAGCTTGAAGATAGAGAAAAGAAACCCCATTCTCCAAAAAGTAACTCAAGTTTGGTCTCCATTAAAGATTGTAGCATTCATTTTGTCCATCTTGCCCCAAATTTTGATTAAAATTTTAGTTAGGAGATGTACCAAAATAGCTAGAGCCCACCATTATCCACTAGTTCATGCCAAGAATCTCCATCTTGGTCATAGTTTGTGACAGATCTCCATGTCTAACCACGGTTATGGAAGAACTAATTCCTATGACCAAATTCAAACTGTAATTTTCTCTCTCTAGTCATTGCAACTAGATCTAATGCATGAAAATGACTTTTGACAAAATCTAAATTTTTGTTCTGATACCAATGTAAAGAAGGCCTATTCTATTATGGAAATCAATAAGAAAACTAATGAATTGCACTAAGAAATTAACATGAAATAACATGAAATGCTTCAATCATGGCCATGCCATAAACATCTTCCATTATACCATAGCACAACATAGCCATGGAAGCTGAAATAAAGATACAAGAAATAAATCTTAGTACTCACCCCAAGATGGTGATGAACAAGAGATCTCCAAAAATTAGTGTAAGTGCCAAAAGATCCCTACATTAGCAATTCTTACCTTTTTATAGTAAAGCCTAGTATTATCATGGCTAAGGTATTTACATGATTTAGTTTTAGTAAAGCTAAGTAAAATAATGTGGCTAATTTGCTTCATTATAGACTAAAGTGATATTGATATTGTTGAGCTACGAAAGGACACTGTAGTGGCTCTAATGACCCTTCATATCAAACATACCTCTTGGGAGGAGTATCCATGGCCAAAGAGAGGTTATGGATGATTATTCTTTGATGATTCCAATGTACTATTGAGAGAGATTATATGTGAGAGAGATAGAGAGTGAGAGATAGCCAATTCTCTATGCAAAACAATGTATCTATGAGTGAGAGATTATGAGAGACTATGAAGACTAAGAAACTATTGAAAATGAATGATGATTTCCATTCAAAGTGGAGAATTCCTTTTGTTGTATCTTGTTCTTTTGATGAAGAATATAAAGAATGTATTGAAGTTTTACTATAGTAAATCCGTGAGAGAATTATTATATAATATTGCATGAAGATTTGAGAAGATTGGTGTTGTTTTTTTTCTTGTGGTTGATTAAAATATAAAAACATGCATGTTGATGATATATGATAGATTTTCTTGCAATAGATTCCCTATTTTCTTGGTGTTCCTCTTGGGGCTTGAGAAATAGGTGTGGCATTGTTATCACATGACTTGACACAAAAGAGTCCGAGTAGCACAAATAGCACAATTGTCAAACTAGTGAAGGGTTTTTGCCTAGGGCAATTAGTAAATAGGTGTGTGACTCTATATTCGAGGCACCTCAAGTTTTCCTTTGCTCTATTTGATTGCTCCTTTTCAAGGCAGCAGGATGAGATATGACCAAGATAGCCACACATCTAGCATGTTATGGACTTGTGGTTCTTAGCTCCTAGGCCTCTACCTCTCCCTCTTCCTCCTAGGCCTCTACCTCTCCCTCTTCCTAAAGCCATGACCAGTATAGGCCTAAAGTCCATCAGTATAGGATTATCCTCCTCATCATAAGAGACATAAGGTTTGACATATAAGTCTTCCTCTAGTGGTTTCTCTACAAAGTGCACTAGAGAATCACTTTGATGGATGGATCACTATGGGTTTTGGCGGTTTAGGGATTCCTATTGGGTTGATGTTGATCCTTGGAGTGGTTGGCTTTGAATCATTAGATGCGAGTAGAGACAAAGGGACTCCTCTTCCAAAGCTAGGTTGCCTAAATCCTAGATAGTATAGTTGAGCACAAGGTTGCTAGTATGGCAATCATCTTGACAATCGGCAGTGCATAGCATCATGCTCCAATCTTCTACAGTTGGTACAAGGTCGAGACCTAGGATCTGGATACTCAGATGGCAGGTGGTTCCCTCCACAATGCACACATTACACACGAGGTTTCATTGGCATTCCTAATGATTCATATACTTTAGTCAGCTATGACTTTAGATTAGCTATCGCTTGGGTTTGGTTGACATTCTTTCCTTTATCTTACTTGCTATAGGGGCTGATCGTTCACTAAGTGCTATGGTTCTCTAAGAATTTCTAAACATGTTGTTCTCTTGCAATGTAGCCCTAGAGCTTCTCTCTCTCTGAGCAAGTCATCCACTCATATAGCCTCCTCAAAAACTCTTGCCATCACATCCCTTTGTAGATTCGAGTTGCTTGTTAAGGCCTTATAGAGTTCTTTGTTGTGGATCCCATTGATGAATACGCTGGAGGCCGCTCTCTCAATGGGTCGCTTAGCTACAGGTATCCTCTCGTAGAGATTCCTCATGTGAGTGATATAGCCTTGTATGTCCTCTTTGTCTTTTTGGTTGACATTCATCAACTTAACGATGAGGTTGTCGAAGTATTCCACCTCCAAGAATCTCTTGATGAAGAGATCCTTTATATCATTGAAATTATTGTGTTTGGTATTATCTAGACTAGTAAACCAATTCCATTCCTTGTCTTCTAAGCAAAGACCAAACACTTGTGCATGTTGAAGGGGTCCATGGGATTGTTAGTGTTGAGTGCTGAAATGATTGTATTTTTATCTATTTTTATTTATTTTTAAATGGTTTTTGGTTTATATAAGGGTGTGTTCATTGAATTTTAATGACTTTAGAATTGTTTTGGGATATTTTGAGTATGTTTAGAGAGTCATTATGGGTTTTGGTTGAGATTTGATTTTCTAATAAGTTAGGGTTGAGTTTGTTTGGTTATATTAGGTCTGTTTTGCCTTATTTTGATCTTTTTTTCTTTTTGTGAGGTTAAGATGGTGACTAAGACTTTTGAGGAGTAATTGAGAGTATTTTGAATGGTTTTGGATGGTTTGAAGTGGTTTTGGTTGAAGATATATGTCTTTATGCTTTTCTGTGGACCCTCTATTGAGCTTCTATAGGCCTTTGTCTCTGTTCTATTTTTATTATGTTTGCTCTATGAATGTCCTATGGGATGGATGTTTAGCTTGGGAATTTTTGGTAATATTGGAAAATAATTTAAGCTCAAAATAGCTTAAATAAGCAGAAGAAGTAGTTTGAGAAGACTTGAAGTGAAGACTACAATGAGTGAGGAGACAGTAGTGAGCTCTCAAGGGACACTATAGTGGCTCTGGTGACTCTTCATATTAGACATACCTCTTGGGAGGGGTATCCATGATCGAATGAGGGTTATTGAGTATTATTGATTGTAATCCCATTGTACTATTGAGTGAGGGTATGTGTGAGAGAGATCAAGTGTGTGAGATAGTCATTTCTATGCTAAAAAATATTGTATCTATATGAGAGACTATGATGAAGCATTCTTTTGTGTTTTGTAGCTCTTTGATGGATTCTAAGAAGAATATAAAGAATTAATTAATTTTTTTGAAGATAAACCCATGGGAGATTCTTTTCAGGATGCTGCGCGAAGACATGTGAAGATTTGTTGTGCTTGGTGTTCTTTTTCCAGTTGTGATTGCATAAATAATGAAAACAAGATTGTTATTGAATATAATATAGATTTTCTTATAGTAAGATCCCTTTTTTCTTAGTGCTCTTGAGAGCTCCATGTTTTTGGTGCGAAGTTGGGGAAAACTGCCATCAACAAGCACCAACAAAGGCTAAAAATGGAAGAAGTGGTACAATTGAAAAGAAAGAAAAGCAATGGAAGATTGGAAAATCCCTGCAACTATTGAAGAATTGGAGATATTCATTGCCAAAGCCACTTTCTACAAGAAGTGTATCAAGCATGTCACTATCTTGATGTGGGCCCTATGTGACAAACTAATCCCGCTATCTTCTAAAGCTACAAAAAGTTGTATTACAATAGCAAATTGTTTCCTAGAAAATTGAAAAGAGAAGCGAAAATAGAGAGAATGACCATCCATGGCGAATTTGGCCTTTATTTGAAGAATTTTCAAACATAATCAAGCGGGAGATTGTGAAGAAGCTTGAGGAGTCATGGTTAGTTGAAGTTCACAAGAATAAGAAGGAAAAGAGTTGGAATTTGTTTGTGGATGTTCAATAGCAAGATATGTGGGATGCTTGGTGCATTGAGAACCTTTTGTTTGTCCAATTGGCAACCCATTGGAAGTTAGTAGACAGAGTGTTCTTCACAACCTATACTATTGAAACCTCTAAAGTTGGCATTATCAAGACAATAGCACTATGGTGATCCTCATAAGAATGAATTTTGATACCTTCATAATTGAATATCTTTCCCTTTGTAGTGGAATGAAAGCTGAATTTAGAGATGTTAAAAAGAAGGAAGTAGAAGAAATGTTGGCAAGAGAGTCATCCAGAGACTAAAGTCCTTTTGATTGAGTACATCCAAACTGGGTGGAGCTAACTCGTTGAATGATGTGATTAAGTGGCAAGTATTAGAATGAGTCTACATGTACGTGAGAAGAGAGAAGGAAAAACTAAAACTAAGAACAAGCTAGCAGTAAAAGCCTCCTTTGATGCCCTTGCGGCACTCTTTACAAAAATATTGATGATAGGCTAGGAAATGCAGTCATGTTGCCTATCTTTAAGAGAGGGTTCAGCCAAGACCCTAATCTTCATGTGACTAAGTCCATGGTATCGTGTGTAGCCAATAATGTCAAAACTCTTGAGCATTGGCTGGCGATATTTCCTACCACTTTCAAAGGCGCAACGTTTTAGTGGTATGAGAGACAAGAAACACAAAATTTTGGCACATGGGATGACCTGAAGTTGGCCTTCCTCACTAAATTTAGGCGTCAAGGTTTTGAAGAGCGGATGGAGAGGAGTTCATGTGAACTTAAGTCAACATTCCTTTGGTGAACGAGTGAAAGCATATGTCTCTAGAATGGAATCCATACTAAAGAGAAGAACCGACCATCACTTGGATGAAGGCATCCCGAAGGGAGTTTTTCTTAGAGGCCTACAACAAGAAGTTCATAAGTTTGTGGAATTGAGAAGACCAGTCAATTTGCAAGATGTAGTGGAAGGTGCGAGACTGTATGATGAAGTTGAAGCAAGGTTGTCTATGATCTCAGGAAGCAGAGTCTTATCTCCTCCCATTCTTGGAATGATATACACACCAAATGTAGTCCTAGGGACTGTCCCCTACCCCTACCCTCATATGCAAATAGTGCCACAGTACAGTGCACTAAATCCACACTGGGACTGCCACAGATCATAGTACCTCAAATGATGGTTCAACCACAACAAAAGTGGCCTCAAATAGTTCCCCCAATGGCAACTCAACAACAACAATGAAACCCTACCAACTACAAATAACCACCGATCTCAATAGGAGTTTTGAATCAAAATCAAAACAAAGGACCCTCTCTAGATCAACCCAACCAATCTATGCAATGATTATGGAGGCTTCCCAAAATCCTACTGCAACTACTCCAAGAGGAGAAAATTTGATAGACTATTTGTCCAATTTAGTTGCAAGCATCAATAAAGAGTTGATAGATGTGATTACAGAACAACTACAGATGCTGAAGGTGAATATTGCCAACATATCCAATCCTACAGGAGGTGGAAGAGATGTGATATGATCTAATACATAATGCGAAAATTGCCATCAGGCAGGACATTTAGCCATTGAATGTACCCAAAAGTCAACTATCCCTAGGGCCTTCTATTCATATTGTTTAAGGAAGAACCATACAGAATATATATGCTCCTTGAAGGAGATGTATAAAAGAAGAAATAAAGATGAGGAAACAAGAATCGACTTGTTGGAATCCAAGATGACCACCCAGGATATCGGACCAAAGCCTAGAGAGGATGCGGAGAAAATGGACATATCTCACCAAATTGTCCAAACCCTAGAAGGTACATGGACTATAAATCCTTATGTAGTCGATGCAAAGGAGAAGGCCACACTACAAAAGGTTGTCCTAGTCCATCTCCTATGAAAGCTACCACTCATAACCAATAGAAGACCCACGAATCTACCTCCAACTTGGTGGAATTGGAAGTTGCCGCAATAACACATGCCAAGAAAAGAGAATCCACAGTTCCAAAATAGAACGTTCCCTCTGCAAAAATGATGAAATTCAATCTTTCAAAAGAGAAACACAACAATATAGGATATAATGGTACAATATAGAGCATCCTAGTACCACTAGAAGGATGCAGAGACAAGTTACAAATATAAGACCAAAGATCGAAGAGATAGAGGACACAGAAGTACCCTTAGTAATAGAAGAAGTGTAGATGTTGCTGCTTCTAAAACAAAGAGGAAAGATAAAAGTAGGTGTTGCCCCATTCCCTAATCAAATAGAGAATCCCATGGATCCTATAGAAGAGTATGACTTGGTTCAAGATCTAGACACCTTCAAACCAAATCTAACATTTTGACTCACAAGAAGACAAGGCCTAAGGTTTGCTCCTACAGCTATCCCCAAGTCCAAAAAATCCCTAGTGCCTATGGAAAAAGTGGACGTGACCAATGCCTTCTTGAATCCTAATACCCTAGAGATTGGTGTTTGGATTGAAGGATGTTTTATAGCAGATGCATTGATTGATGTAGACTCATCAATGAACATAATGATGGATGTGGCAACCAAGGATCTAGGCCTGCAAAGCATGCAACCTTCACAATGGCTTATTAGACTAGCAGACGATAATAGAATTAGGACTTTGGGCATTCTCCCATATGTGAAGACAACCTTGGCAGAAAGAGATTATTGGCTGACCTATTTGGTGGTAAAACCAAACTCCTACGGTACCTCATACCCTCTCCTTTTGGGAAGTCCGTGGCTTTTTGAAGCAAGAGCATGAACAAATTGGTTCAAGGAAGCCCTAACCCCAGGCAAAGGATCCAACAATTTGGTAGTCAAGTTGTATAGTTCATAAAAAGGTCCCTCTCCTTTTGGGAAGTCCATGGCTTTTTGAAGCAAGAGCATGAACAAATTGGTTCAAGGAAGCCCTAACCCCAGGCAAAGGATCCAACAATTTGGTAGTCAAGTTGTATAGTTCATAAAAAGGTAACGGATACACTTCCATCGAAGTCTTAATAGACTCCTCCAATGAAGTAATAAATGGCACATCAGCCAGATGAAGAAGCTATCAAATAGATATTTCCTAAGAAAATAGAGTCATAGTCCCTAACAGTAGGCATTGTAAGCCAACTCCCAAAAGAAGCAAAGTCCTTGTTGATACATGAATCCATGCTGCTTGAACCAGGAATGACTTTGAAATCACCTTTGATAGTGCAATAGAGGCATGGATATACTATTCTCCCTGCTACATGGCCATAGTAGAGCTAGAGGTGAAAGGAGAGGATACAATAGAGAGTCTCTTTTTCTTGTACAAAGCCTCTATAGAGGCCAAGACAGAGTCTATCGAAGATGAGGATGAAAGTTAGGATGAAGATAATGGAAGTGACATGGAAAAAGTTATACAATCCGAGGAGAATACTAATGAGGATGAAGTTCTAGAAGCGGTTGCAGTTGAAGATCCCATGTTGTGGACATAATAACTTTAGTACCCTTTGGATTAGTAAATGCATGGCATCATAGTCAAAATATCCATAAGAAATGGAGTAAGAAGAATAATCGTTTCTTCAACAGTAGCTATTGTCACCCTAATTTACCCTTCTCAAGAAAGGATGATGATGCACCTTGCCAATAGACACCAGTCCTATAGCCCAAATAGAACTCAGATGGTTCTTATTTGTTAAAAGATGCAAATCTAGAGCATGGATATGGCAGATGGAAGATGAAGATTAAGCTCATGATGACATACACAAGACTTGAATTGTTACACAAGTGAATTAGGTTCCAAGATGGAATCTTCGACTCATAAACACAATCTTGTGTATATGATTGACAATGACCAAGGCACTAACTAAAATGGTAAAGCATCATGATATTGCATTCATCATATATGTGTAAAAAGTGGTAGTCAAGTACAATGATTTATAGTTGTTGGATGGGTAGCAGTTTTCCCTCTCTGTGCATATGGGATTCTTGCAGCCTGCACGTCTTCAGCCAAAACTGCCTCATACAAAGAGGATACATTAGGTGTGATTGCAAATATCTCAACACCCCTCCTCAATCACAACCAGAAAGTACAAAGTGTATAGAGGCTTTAGTGAGAGCAACACCTGCAAACTATGGGCACACCATAAACATGGTAAAAACACAAGAGGCTGTCATAGAAAGTACAAAGTGTATAGAGGCTTTAGTGAGAGCAACACCTGGAAACTATGGGCACACCATAAACATGGTAAAAACACAAGAGGCTGTCGTAGAAAAAGGCTAAGTGTGGATACCACAAATATGATGGACATCCAGAGGTTGTAACAGGGGCCTTACAAAGTGTACAGAGACTGTAGTACATGGCTACATGAGGAGTTTACAAGCTTATGATAAAGGCATTTGGGCTAAGCATTACAAGGCTGGAAAAAGTCTAGTAAAAAATTGGGTCAAGGACCATCATGCCCTTGCAGTTTTTAGCATTTCTTTTGACATAAATATTTAATTCATTGTAGGTCTTCTTGTCGATGTAGTCCAGCTTGCTCTTTTTGATCTTGTACTTGTTCTTCACTTTTCTTGTAGCATCAGTGTCCACCGCTTTGATCTTTTGGTCCTCTTCTTCTAGGTTCTCCTGGTCTTCTTCTTTATTGACTTTGCTTGGATTAGTTGCATTAGTCTTTATGTCCATGTCCCCCTCAAGCAAAGCTTTATATTTGAAGTTTGCATGATGACCAAGATAGCTTTAGTGTCTTCAAAATCTTTAGATGGAATCATTGATTGCACTTGAGTGTAGGCAACTCCAACATTACCTGCAAGTGATGCAAACAAGACTTCTATGTACTGCAAGTGAGCAACAAGAGTAATGCTACTTTGCATCCGCATTAAGATCTTCTTGTTTGTCATTGTCATGACCAAGGATTAGTAGCAAATCAACTCTAGAATTCTTAGATTTTATCAGTGGAAGAGCATATTACAGTGTGTCAAGAGACACAAGTAATGACAGTGTGAAACCACACTATGTAAAGTGAAGATTAAGCTCATGATGACATAGACAAGAGTTGAATTGTTACACAAGTGAATTAGGTTCCAAGATGGAATCTTGGACTCATAAACACAATCTTGTGTATAAGACTGACAATGACCAAGACACTAACTGAAATGGTAGAGCATCATGATATTGCATTAATCATATATGTGTAAAAAGTGGTAGTCAAGTACAATGCTTTATAATTGTTGGATGGGTAGCAATTTTCCCTCTTTGTGCATATGGGATTCCTGCAACTTGCATGTCTTCAGCCCAAACTACCTCATACAAAGAGGCTACATTAGGTGTGATTGCAAATATCTTCAAAATAGTCATGATACCATTTTAGCATCCCAAAGAGTCAGTTGAGTCTCCATGAAAAGTAGAAGTTTCTTCTAGTGGAGCAATAGACAAGGAGGCCAATCCCTTGAAGGAGTTAGATCTATACCAAAAAGCAACCCTCGTGGACCTTCATCCACGAAATGCAAGGTGAAAAGCAATTAACTTTTGTGGATACAGATGGTATTGAAATTCACTTGAAGGTGGGTATTAGTCTTCCAAAAGAGGAGCTATCAGTCTCGCATGACCTATTGAAGGAGAACTTGGATGTGTTTGCATGGTCGTATAAAGATCTAAAGGAGATTGATCCCATGGTGTGTCAACATCACATCGAACTAAGGCCTGATACCAAACCTGTGAGGCAAAGACAGAGACGTATGAATCCAAATTACTTGGGCTTGGTGAAAGCTAAATTATGGAAGCTCCTTGAAGCCGAGTTTATCTATCGAGTAATCAATAGTGAATGAGTTTCACCCATTGTGGTAGTACCCAAGAAGAATGAAAAGATGTGAATATGTGTGGACTTCCAAAATTTGGACTTTAAGACTACGAAGGATCATTTCCCTATTCCTTTCATAGACCAATTGTTGGAGACAGTCATTGGATATGAGCTCTATTCCCTCTTGGATGGATTCAATGGATACAACCAAATCTAGATAGCAGAAGAAGAACAATCCAAAACAACCTTCAAACAGAATGGGAAACTTATGCTTATAAAGTGATGTCGTTTGGTCTCTCTAATGCTCTTGCTACCTTTCAAAGAGTGATGATGGTTGCATTCTAAAATCATCTACATGATTTCATTGAGGTATACCTAGATGACTTTTGTGTCTATACTCTAATATATGAGCATTATAGGGACACTTGGATAGTGCTTTGACAGATGTCAAGAGTATGGGATCTCTCTCAACCTTGACAAATGCATCTTTAGAGTCTCTTCAGGAGTTCTTCTAGGCCACATTGTCTCTACACAAGGGATAGCAACAAACCCTGCCAAGATTGAGAAGATTGCATCTTTAACAATTCCAATTAACCTCAAATAGTTGAGGGGATTCCTTGGCCATGTAGATTATTATAGACGGTTCATTGCATATTTTGCAACAAAAGCAGCCCCCTTGCATAAGCTTTTGAGGAAAGAAGTAGAGTTTACATGGAGGACTACTAATTGTGATGAAGTGTTCAACACTAAAGCAAAGTCTAATTGAAGTACCCATCTTGCAACCTCCTGATTGGATGAAGGAATTCCATGTGGGCACAGATGCATTTCTTGAAGGGTTAGGCGCAATCTTATGTCAAAAAGGCTCCTCGAAGTTAGACCAACCTATCTACTATGCAAGTTGTAAAGTCACTGATTGAGAAAGAAACTATATAGTGAAGAAGTTAGAGTGCCTTGCAATGGTATTTGCCTTGGAGAAATTTTGGCATGCAGATATGAAAGGCCGAATGATGAGGTGACTCCTTCTATTCCAGGAGTTTGTCTTTGAAGTGGTTACCAAACATGGTCGCTCCCATGTCATCCAGGCTGATCATTTGTCGCGAATCCCTCAGAGTGATGAAGAGGACCAAGATAACCCAGACCTCCTTGATACTTCCTTATCTTTGGTTGAAATTGTAACCCCATGGTACGCAAATATAGCGAACCTCTTGGCCACTCAACAGTATCCTCCTGGCATCTCTAGCCATGAGAAGAAGAAGCTTCTATTCAAATCATCTCCTTACACCTTATTAGTAGGTGGCACTTTGTATAAGAGAGACAAAGATAAAGTGCTATGAAGATGTGTTACAGGAGACAAGATTGAGATAGTTCTAAAAGCATGTGATGATGAGCCCTGTGGAGAATGCTTTGCAAGAGAAGGGACAACCAGAAAGGCTCTTCTCACAAGATATTGATGGCCTACATTACCCACAGATGCCTACAACTACTACAAACATTGTGATGCTTGTCAATGGGAATGGGAAAGCCTATCAAAACTAGCATTATGAAACTACAACCTATCCTTTCCCTAAAGATGTTTGAGAAGTGGGGCATTGATATCATTGGCCCCATCGATCTGTCAACCAGAACAAAGAAGAACATATACATTTTGGTCTGTAGTATAGACTATGTGATGAAGTGGTGTGAAGCCAAAGCTCTCAAACACGATGATGGCAATAGCATGGCCCTGTTTATATACGAGAATATCATTACTCACTTTGGCAGTCCTTTAGAGTTAGTAAGTGATAGAGGTACTCACTTTCTCAATAAGATTATGGAAGAACTGACAAAGTTTTACGAGACATGCCATCGCAAGCCTACACCTTACTACCCCACAACCAACAGCCAAGTCGAAGTTACCAATCATATCCGTTGCTCAATCCTAACAAGGATGATTGATACACATTGTTGTGGTTGGGACGATCGACTTATAGAAGCCCTCTAAACGTGCATAACCTCTTATAAGGCTGCTATAGGATGGATACCTTTCTAACTAGTGTATGGCATAGAAGTGGTCTTTCTTGTTGAGTTAGAACTACCCTCTTTGTGCATGGCTATCACCAAACACTTGGGAGATGCTAATTCACTACATCGTTGTCTTTTACACTTGGAATGTTTGAACAAAATATGTCGAATGGCCTTACAGTGTATGGAAGCCACATAAACTCAATGGAAGGCTTACGATGCAACTTCATCAAGTATAAGGAATTGAAGAAAGGGGACCTAGTCCTTGTTGAGATATCGAGCTCCACTCGTGATACGCCAGGGTAACCGTTGTGTATTTATGTCACCGACTTGTCAGTTGCAGACGCGGTTGGTACACCGCCCATGAATAATAGCTAGATGGCAGCTATCCTTATCTACTCTAGTTCGTGGCTCAGTTAGTATGCCACCTTAGTTAGTTGAGTTTGGTTTGAGACCCATATCTAGGGTTCTTCTGTTTCTTTGTACTTGAGTTCTTTTGGCTTACACAACTAAGAAGAGGAAAACTGTTTTCAGCCTCCACCCTTGTGTGTATTCCCCCATTGTGCAAGCAAGAAAGCTACAAGTGAGACTCCTTCCTTCTCTCCCACAATCTTGACATGGTATCAGAGCCTTGTTCGTGGTAAGGAGCTCAAGAAAGCAAGTCAAGCTCGCGGTGTTCTGGTAAGAGGAGCAGTGTTGCTTTCATTTTCTATTTTGGGAGCAGATCTCTGCAGGTAGCACAGCCGAAAAGTGCAGGAGTGCATTGTCTCAGGTTGAGACGCCCTTCGCGGTGAAGCAAGAGGGCAGTATATACTGCGGGGTAGGGCTTTAGCCCTTGGCGACCTTGTTTTTTTTATTTGAGGCCATTTTGGGGCCTGTTTTGGAGGCGGAAGTTTTCTGCACGCACTCAAGAAAAGGCCCAGTTTTATGCTGTGCAGCCACTGTTCTATAGGTCGGTGAAAAGTTACTGTAGAAATTGCATCGTATGCTTGTGCACAGAGACATTGGGAGTTACAGAATCATCCTTGGTTCCTGTTTATGCAAAATCGTCACTAGGAAGTGACTGTGTGGTCAAATACTACTCTCGCCAGTTTTGCAGATTAGCCCTTGTGAGGCTGAAGCTGTGTTCTTTGGAGTGATAGAACTTTTTGCAGTATTCTGTAATGGCGTCTGATTCTCTCTCACAGATTGTCACTGAAAAGCTTGACAAGAACAACTTCCAAGCATGGAAGTTTAGAATGACGAATTTCCTTATGGGAAAAGGATATTGGAATTTTGTTGCAGGAAATGAAGAAGAACCAGTTCTTCCTGATGTTCCCAATCAACAGCAAATGCAGGCATTTAAAGCATGGCATGAGAAAACCAGGAAAGTTATGTACTGGCTGTCTATCAGCATTTCAGACTCTATGATTGTGCATATTCAGGATGCAAGTACGCCAAAGGAGGCATGGGATACTTTGTCAAAAATGTATAGCACAAATACGCAAGCCAGGAAAATGCAGCTCAAGCAAGAGTTGCATAATGTGCAAAGAGAAAATATGAGCATCAATGACTACCACATGAAGGTGAAGAAGATTGCAGATGCACTTGCTTCCATCGGGTCACCAGTGGAAGATGATGATTTAGTTTCTGTGACCTTGAATGGTCTAGGAAAGGATTATGCACAGTTTCGGACATCCATTTCAGTTCGTGAAAGATTTCCTGATTTTGAGGAGTTGATTGCTCTTCTAATTTCTGAGGAGCAAAGAAATGGTGGTGCATCTTCTTCAGGAGGAACTTCAAAAGAAGCTGTCTTCTACTCAAATCCTGGAAGAAATAAAGGCAGAGGTAGAGGAGGCCGATTTGGAGGCCGTGGTAGAAATCAGAATATACAGCAAACTCAAGAAAACTAGTCCTATGGAAGAGGACGTGGTAACTCTAGAGGCAGGGGGAGCCAAAGAGGTCGTGGTGGATGGCAAAGAGGCCAAAATGCAAACACTAATGTTGAATGCTACTACTGTGGTAGCATGGGTCATATGGCTAAAGACTGCTATAAAAAGTAGAATGACATCATGAATGGAAAATTGCAACAAGAGAATTATGCATCTTCTAGTAGACAGGGTGATGACAGAAATGAGCATTTGTTCATGGTGCAGCACATGAACAATTCTGTGACAAGTACAGAAGAAAGCAATGATGTGTGGTATGTTGACTCAGGTGCATCAAACCACATGACAGGTCATGCAGAATGGATGGAGGATGCAACGAAAATGAAAAAACCAGGATTTGTGGAGACTGGTGATGATACTGCACATCCTATTGTGCAGATTAGAAAAATTCCCTTGTCTATGCACGATGGGAAAAAGAAATACTGTCCGATGTATTTCATGTCCCGAATATCACCAAGAATCTGGTTTCTGTCGGTCAAATGGTTGAGCAGGGCTTGCAGGTCAGATTTAATCCTCATGGATGCTTTGTTGAGGATATGAGAAATAAAGGTCGCTTGATAGCAAAAGAAAAGAAGAAGGGCAGAATGTTTACGTTGGATGCAGACATGTCTGAATTGAGTCCAGCAATGTTTGCACATGGTTGCAGATATTGATATCTGGCATAAACGCATTGGTCACGTTAATGTACATCGACTTAAATCAATGCAAGCCCAAAATATTGTTGCAGGATTGCCAAAATTCAAGGTTGCAGAAATGCATAAGGTATGTGAAGCCTGTCAGTTTGGAAAACAGGCAAGGAAACCATTTCCTAGACATGTTCAAGAGAGTGAGAAGCCATTGGAATTAATCCACTCTGATGTGTGGACTACTAAAGCTACATCTCTTGGAGGCTGTCATTATTTTGTCACTTTTATTGATGACTATAGCAGAAAAGTTTGGGTGTATTTTATGAAAAAGAAAAGTGAAGTTTTTGGGCATTTCAAAACCCTTAAAGCTATGGCTGAAAAAGAAACATGTCTGCAAATAAAATGCCTAAGGTCAGATGGAGGGGGAGAGTACCTCTCAAATGAGTTTGCAAGGTTCCTACAGGAGCATGGCATAAAGCAGCAATATTCATGCAGTCATACCCCACAACAAAATGGAATTGCAGAAAGGAAAAACAGGCATATTGGAGAGGTATCTCGTGCCATGCTCAATGAAAAAGACTTGCCAGATTTTTATTGGGCTGAAGCAGTTGCTACAGCAGTCTACATAATGAACAGGACTCCCACTGCAGCAATACATGGAATGACTCCAGAGGAGAGGTATACTGGTAGGAAACCAGATATTTCTCATTTGAAATTTTTTGGTTGCATTGCCTATGTACATGTGCCAGATGAGTTGAGATCCAAGTTGGATCCAAAAGCTGAGAAGTGCATCTTTATTGGTTACTCTCTGCAGCAAAAAGGGTATAGATGTTATAACCCTTCTACTCGTAAGTTTACAGTGAGCAGAGATGTTATTTTTTATGAGATGAGTAGCTGGTATAAACCAGTAAATGTGATTGATGATGTAGATGCACAAAATGGTAATGCTGCACAGAATTCACAGCAGCAGTCACAAAATATTAGTGGACCTGGAGCATCCTCTAACAGTGGTTCACATTCTTCGCCATGGATAGGCAGATTGAGATCGGGAGAATCTTCTCAAAGCAATGCAGATAGTGGTATGCAGGTATCACGAAAAGGAAAAGAGAAGGTTGATCAGCCCATATTTGATGTGAATGCAGGTCACTCTTATGTGGATGGTGAATCGAGTGGCTCAGAACAGAGCATTGATGATGAGTTGGGTATTCCTTCTATTGTTACACCTGGAGTAAGGAAGACCAGGGATGTTTTGAGAGCTCCTGGGAGTGAACCTACTTTGCGCAGGTCTACGAGAGCTAGGTATCTTGTGGATAGGCTGAAATATGATGGATTTACAGCCATTCACTATGCATATATGGTTAAAGTGATACAGGAACCAGAACCCACTTCTTTTGAGGAAGCCATGGGAAAAGAAAAATGGGAGAAAGCCATGGATGAAGAAATGGATGCCTTGGAAGCAAATGCTACATGGGAATTGGTACCTTTGCCTAAAGGTAAAAATGCAATTGGCTGTAAGTGGGTTTATAAGGTGAAGCACAATGCAGATGGTTCTGTGAACAAATACAAGGCAAGATTAGTAGTCAAGGGGTATGCACAAATATATGGCATTGACTATGAAGAAACATTTAGTCCGGTTGCAAGGATGGCAACCGTAAGAGCAGTCATTGCTATGGCTACATCAAAGGGATGGTCTTTACATCAGATGGATGTAAAGAATGCCTTCTTGCATGGTGGTTTGCAAGAAGAGGTCTATATGGAGCAACCACCAGGTTATGTGCATGCTGTTCATCCTGAGTTTGTTTGCAGGTTGAAGAAAGCCTTGTATGGCTTGAAGCAAGCACCTAGAGCATGGTCTGACAAGATAGGACAGTATCTTGTCACTATTGGCTTTAAGATTTCCAAGGCAGATTTCTCACTTTATGTGAGAAAGACAGAGAAAGGTATTATGCTGCTTGTCATTTATGTTGATGATTTGATTATGACAGGTGACAGTGATGAAGATATCCTTCATGTGAAAATGCTATTGAAGCAAAAGTTTGAGATGAAGGATTTGGGAGAGCTGCGTTATTTCTTGGGCATATACTTCTTTA
This sequence comes from Lygodium microphyllum, assembly GCF_053477565.2. Taxonomy (NCBI): domain Eukaryota; kingdom Viridiplantae; phylum Streptophyta; class Polypodiopsida; order Schizaeales; family Lygodiaceae; genus Lygodium; species Lygodium microphyllum. Next base: position 40,700,698 of record NC_141164.1, read on the forward strand.
CATCTATTGCCTAACTTATAGTGCCTAAGAGAAGAATGAGCATTTTCTTGATAGAATTATATAACATGAAAGATGAGGAAGGGAATCGGATCATTGATCATCTTGGGTGCAAAGGTGTCCAAGTATGAAGGGAGCTTTTAGGGTGAAAGCATCTACAATTGCAAATGTATCAAAGTATTGGGAGAATAATCATTCACAACAAAACATTGCAAATAGTAAGTCTTTACAACACATTGAGAATGAGAAAATTGATTATATTTGTGTAACTTATTGTCTTGTGTCTACAAAAGCATGCCCTTTGGATTACTAAGAGTGGTAAAATGTTGAGAGTTTTATAGGTTTTTTCAAGTGTTACCACATCAAAATTGGTTGATTACTTTTTTAGGGCCATATACCCAGTTAGCTCATATGAGAACCTTGTTTTTTTAATATGGTTGCAAGGATATACTACCTATAACACAGGTCAAGAATATGAAACCCTTGAGAGTATACACATGTACTTGTTTCAATATCATAGAATGGCCATTATGCAGTTGTACATGTGTAGCACAATAATTTCAGTAGACTCTATTGAACTCTATGAAGTCAAGCACTGGCTCAAAGAATGTATGCATAAGTTGGTTTATACCAATTGTAAATTTTTTAATACATGCTCAAGAAATGTGAGGGTTTGAGATTTACTAAAAGTGCATATGTCATATTAAAAAGTGCATCGAAGGATTAGAACAAGAATGGTAGGTGAAATTTGGATATTAAAATTCACTCACAATCCTAACATAGTAAAATGTCAAATCACAACAAGGGATATAGCTTTCAAATAAAATTTTACTCTCTTTTGACTAATTACATTCTCATTTGGGTTTTCTTAGCTAACTTTCTTTCCAATTGTAGGTACTTTGTTGCATGATAGACTTTATACTTGATATTTAAGTATCGCAAATGGAGGATGCTCAAGAGTGAATGGTTATACGTTGTACAAAACACACATGATAGTACAATTGTAGATGCTGTCATTTGTGAGAGTTCCAAGTCCCAAGTGGTGCTGCAAATGGATGATGATTGGCCCTTGAATATAATGCGTTAAGAAATTACAACGTTGATGAAGAATCCATGTACTATTTTTATTTGAAATAAGATGGTAGAAAGATTCAAAGTCAAGTTAAGAGTATTATTAACAATGGAAAGTAAGCGCTCCACACATTTTAGACTTTGTGGAGTCTCCCTAAATATCCAAGCTCCACAACTTGTAATATCCAATACTTGGAATTTTTGGATTTTTTTGCTAATAAAATACAACTACTTTGTAATATCTTACACTTGTAATATTTTAATTTGTCATTATTTTTCAACTTGTCATATATTCATACATTTATACTTGAAACTATTTGAATATGTATTCATGCATTTTAAATTTTGAGATAAGGTACATGTACTTAAATGCACATCAGGGGGACAAAAATATCTCCCAATATTTTGATTTTTTAAAACATGTATACACACATTTCTTTATCGAGATAAGGCACATACACCCAAATATCCACTTGGTGGAGGGAAAAAGGTGCATCCCCTCTGACATCAATTGAGAGAGAGAGAGAGAGAGAGAGAGAGAGAGAGAGAGAGAGAGAGAGAGAGAGAGAGAGAGAGAGAGAGAGAGAGAGAGAGAGAGAGAGAGAGAGAGAGAGGCTTTCTCTAGATATTAGTTGATACAACGGGCAAGTGCCACACTAGCATATTTATACATGCATGTCAAATTTACAAAGAGATTGCTTAAAAACATAAGTTAATATATGTGTGAAGCATTCTTCAATGGTTTAAAGTTAGTGTTTTTAAGATAGAACATGTTTTATTCTTGTTTCATTATTTCATTTGACACACTCTCTGCTCATCTCTTCACATCCACCATATCCCTCCTACCAATTGTGATGGATGGTCATGTGCACTTTGAGGAGTGACACTAGCCTTACTAGCTAGGCTGATGAGGACTTTAAGGTTTTGTCAAAGGTTTTCGACCTAAAATGCATACCCTCACCACCATTGGATCCCTCTACACTAGGTCCTAAAAGTCTTTGTGAACCCTTCGTCAGTCACACATACTTTACCAAGGGACCCAACATGACTTGGATACCTTTGGAACATCTCATGGAATTTCAAGACAAGAAGAACCATCAAAAAGAGGTGAATAGGTGCTTGGCCTAAGAAGTGGAGTGAACCAAGTACACATCTTTGGAGCTCATAGCTAATTAGCCATCTACCTCCTTTCATTGGATATACCCATAGAGGAGGAGAGCAATGAAGTTACAACTCCAATGGTTGCTACTATCGTATATAGAGGAGAGGATCCAATTGATGAGCTAATAAATATGAAAAATGAGCATTGAGTGGTGGAAAAGCAAGGGTTGGTTCTCATGGTGCTATCCTCTTCAAAAAAGCCACACCATGACAAACCCAACCTTGTCTCCTTAACACCCATTGACATAGATGGCACACAATACTCACTTCTATTTGATGTGATGAAATGCTTTGAAATGAAGGAAGAAGATCTGTTCTTGGTCCTTGTTAGGAATTTTATGGATGAAATTGATTATGATTACATGGATTTGCATCAGCTGATGGTAGAGATTGGAAGATATGATGGCACAAGTTTAGATTTAGTGAGTGCTATCATAGTAGCACAGGAGCAATTGCCATGGCTGAAGTGGTTTACCTTGTATGCAAGGCTAAGTTTGAAGCATCATAACATGATCTTTTTGGACTAAGACTCCAAGTTACTAAAGGGAATTTGTGGATCCCTCTACCTAGAAGAGTGCCTCATTAATAGACAAGGAGAGAATATACAAGATGAGATGGAAAATGTAATATTTCAAACTAATACCATATATTTTCATGTGAGAAAACCTGACCTTGGCATGCATTAGGTCTCCATGAGGTTGCCAATGAAATCTTGGGTCAAAATGAGGCCTACAAGACCCTGGACCAAGGTCTCATATTTCAGGCCACTTTCATAGCACTCATGGAGACTTGATGCATGCCAAGGTCAAGCTTTGTCACATTTTGATACCTCGGGTTAGTTAGTAATCATGTTATTGATTTGATCACGTAGTTCAAAATATACTATATATAGATGATTTTCCATCAAGGTAAGGAGGATTTTGGTATGCAAACTGACTGAACAATTAAGCTTTGAAGAAGTACATTGGCAACCTTGTTACCAATGTGGTGGTCTTCCACAAGAAGTTTCTTGAACACAAGTTAATGGTTGTGCATTTTAAGAACTAACAAATTTTCTTGGAGTGATTGGAATTGAGTACCCCATTGCATTATATATTTATTTATTTATTTATTTATTTATTTATATTTATATTTATATATGCCAAGATCAAGCTTTGTCACATTTTGATACCCCATGTTAGTTAGTAATCATGTTATTGATTTGATCACGTATTTCAAAATATACTATATATAGATGGGTTTGATCAAGGTAAGGATGATTTTGGTATGCAAACCAACTGAATAATTAAGCTTTGAAGAAGGACGTTGGCAACCTTGTTACCAATGTGGTGGTCTTCCACAGGAAGTTTCTTAAACTCAAGTTAATGGTTGTGCATTTCAAGAACTAACAAATTTGCTTGAAGTGATTAGACTTGAGTACACATTGCATTATATATATATATATATATATTCAAATGTTAGGGAATATACAAAAGGCTTTGGCTTTTTAATTTGTTAGAATGTTTGGTGTATATGGCAATACCTTGAGTCATATGTATAATAATCCTAGGAGGGAGGTCCCTTACCCTCATGAAGCCAAATGAAGTTCATGTCTTTTTTATTAATAGTGACTCACTTTGCATGGATAATAGCCAATTATGTGTTATCAAACAAGTTGATCAGGAACCCCTCTAGGGCTATTTGCAAGGCCTCCATGGCTACAATAGTCCACTTGCATGGCAATGGGCCATTAGCTATTTGTGTCCAATACTTTCCATGGCTAGAGAACTGAATTCCAAGTTGCAAAATTTCCCAAACCACCTTTTGGTAGAATTCTTTTGGTACGAGGATCTCATAGCCACATTGGATTCACCTATTCTCACATAGGGCAATGGTGTCTATAGTGCTCTTTTTTGGCTAAAGCTTTTGGCATGCTATTTGATAGTATGCTTTAGGCTCAATATTTCTTTATTCATAGATTTGAATATGTAAATGGGAAATATGCTTCATGTGATCAGTTAGTTCTTATGGTTGTAACAAGTGTGGCCTGTAAAGAGAGAGGTAATATTTTTGTTTTCTTGCTCATGCTTTGTATGAGAGATGAGAGTGTTGATGAAATGACAATCATGATGGTTTGTGCCTCAAATTTTGTGCTTGATCTCTAATTGTTCTCCATTCTTCTTTCATTCTATGCTATCATGTTCATTGTCTATTCTCTTTGTCTAGTTCTACAAAATGGTATATTTGTTCTATTCTTGTAGTTCTTCATGCATTTATGTAGTTCTGCTACTACAATGCTTACACTTTTGTATAGATTTAGGGTTCTAACACTTTGGCAATCCTACCTATGATGCCCTATATATATGGTTTTAAAATTCAAGTAATTTGAGCCCATTTGATGTAGATTTTTGAATTTCCTACAAATCTTAAAGTAGTAGTGCACTTTGTAATGCAAGATGATGTAGTTCAAGGGGTTGGTTTTTCTTTTTTACTTATATCTTAGACAATTACCCTTATCTGTCAAATGTTATTTTAATAAGACAATTTTGAAGAGTTGAGAGATTTATGGACAAGACAAAGACAATAAGAGCTACCATAGAATGATGGAGGAGAAGCATGAAAATTCGCAACCCTGGATGAGGAAAGATATACAAATTATATAGAGGATTACTAAGATGTTGGTCCCTCTAGAGTACCCTTAGTATACCATTCTTCTACTAGTTCTATGGGTGAAGAGGTAGCAATACCTCTCCCTCAAGATCAACCTACTTATCCTCATTAAGTGGTTAAAAGATTACACTATTTAGTGCTTGGTAGTGTAGTCTTTTGCAGGCTTCTATAGTAGCATCAAATAAATCTTTGAAGCTTAATCCTTTACCTCCTTTGAGGAAGAAACATAAGTAGACTACAATGATTCACCAACAACCACTTAACCCAAAGGTTAAAACCTCTAAATTTTCAGCCAAAAGTAAGGAAGATCTAGATTTCCATGTAGCACAATTTGAAATAAGGTAGATATCTATGGGGATCAAGTTAAACTTCAATAATTTGTATCCACTTTCAATGGGAAATCTATAGACTAGTATAGTATGGATGGTTTTGCACATTTTCCTACTTATGGTGCACTCAAAAATACACTCTTAAGCAGGTTTTAGAATGATAAAATGGCAACGATGTTTTAAAGAAATTTTAATAAATCAAATAAAAATCTGTGCTTTGACAAGACTATGCACATAAACTTAAGAATTTGCTAAACAGAGTGGATGTTGTTGACATACCTTCAGTGGAATTATAGGGCCCCTATTTTATAAAGGGCCTAGTTAAGACTATAGCAAGTACTATTTGCTAACATTGAGTTGTAGGGTAATGGCACTATAGATGTGCTTATTGATGCTACCTAGAGGGTGAAAAAAAACTTGGAAAGGGCAAGTCTAAATGAAAAGTAGTAAGGAGTTTTCAGACTCCATACCCAAAGGCTCAAATTCAGAGAATAGTAATAAGGGTGAGGATTCTTCCTCAAGATCACAAGCTCTGATAGTGAGTCAAGTGAATCTGACAATGAAAGAAGTAAAAGAAGACACAAAAAGAAGTTAAGGAAAGACAAAGAGTCTTCTAGGGATAAGAGGAAAGGCAAGGATAAAGAAGGAATTACAACCATGGAAAGGAGGCTTGAGAAGAAGATTAAAGAACAATTGATGAACATGGGGATAGTGAACACTCTATAGATTTCAAAATCCTACACCATTTTCCAAAAAATTGGACATGAAGCAAAATAATATTAGTACAATCCAAATTTTAGGAATACTAGGATGCCAGTAGCACTACAAGTAGCACTTGTAAATCAAATTAGACATGAAATTATATATATATATATATATATATATATATATATATATATATATATATATAATCTTCATTAATGGGGGTTGCCTTCTTGAAATGAAAAGTAGACAATTGTTATGGTGCTCCACAAGACATTCCATGCAAATACGTGAATGCAGTTGTATATTAACTCCATCTCCTTTAGATCATAGATTCCTAGTGTAAATAATACTCTTGATTGATTACATTAGTGATTGCATCATTGAATTAGTATGCTACCATGCCTAAAGGCTTGAGGTTTTAATGAGCCTAAATGTTTCAAATAAAGCTTATTGATCCAACCTAGCATTCCAATACATCAATCATATAAGTTTATCTTAGAGACACTCCATGAGCCCATAAACACTCTTACTTTACCACTTGATTGGATATTTCTCAAGTCAAAAGTTTGATTAAATTTTTAAGTAAAGCTTTTTCATATGATGTTTTATGCACTTAAGATTGAAGAAGACACTTGATTTCACACTTATATGCTTCTTGGATTTTACATTTTAGCTCCTTTAGGCTTAGACTTCCAAACTTTGAGGAAAAATGGAAGCTACAATGAGCCCCATTTTGTTATGAGGTTGTAGTAGACGATTTAGTATGAGGCTTAGACATGCATTTGTAGATGACATGGTAGGAGAGACTTGTGGACACAAGGATTGCATGAGAGGTGGATCACATATGCAAACATGGAAAAATAGGTCATCATGTTGGCATACAAGGTTGTGCATAGTAGTTTATAACATTAACTTGTGTTGATATAAATACATGGCATTTGTGTGTTCAAATGTTTTGATGACACTTCACTTAAGTCAGGCAATTTTTAAGTGATGGGCATAAAGTGTTGAGCATGATTGTGAACTTGCATATTTCTATAGCTTAAAATGCAAAAAGGAAAAAATGAGAGTTGACATTTTGCTTAAAATTTCATGGGGGAATGTTTAGTGCATGCTCATTGGTTGTCAAGGGAGTTTGGTACCAACAAATACCAAGAAATCCCTATGAATTCAAGCTCTTACCATCAAAGATTGAAGTTCCCTTGCAATCCTACCTTATTAGAGCTATGAATTTTCCAATGCAAAAAGTAGGATGTGGAAGAAATTTCCTAACATCCCCAAAAGTATGTGAGGTTATTTTCTAATAGCACTCTTTTTTAATTTATTGCATTGTCTCTCCCTTCATCCTAAGTATCCATGTGATTAGGGTATATATATTTGCTCCAATGGAATGCCAAACAAATAGTCTATGAGCAAACAAGTCTAATTCATAACTACCTTTGCTCACTCCTTCCAAACAAACCAAAACACCAAAAATTATACATGTCAAGAAGCCAAAATAAGTATAGATACCAAATGACACAAGAAATCCCAGTCCATAGACTCCAAAATATCACTATCAATAAGCCAAACCAAGCATAAATACAAACAATAAGAGAAAAAAAATAACCCTACTATTACTTCCACATATCAAAATAGGCCAAATGCTCACTAGTTATCGTATGGAGACACTTCTACCAAAACATCCATCACATCATCGCCTGCATGCAAGCTACTAGCAACCTCCTCAATATGCCTCTTCCTAGGAAAAAGAAGAGGCAAAACATGTGATGAGACCAATGCCCCATCACCATGCACTAAGACACAAAAACATCCTATCTAGAGGCAAGCCTGTAGTAATGGGGTGGTACCACACCCCAACTTGAGGGCGATTCCCCCATGACAACAAAGAAGCTCCAAGTAACATACCACAAATGCCCAGCTCCTCTACATGACCCCCCTCGAATCATCCCCAATGCTATCACAAGCTCTACTTTGGGGAGGTATTTGGTGGTAGTCAATTGAGTCTAAGGGTCTGAGTCAAACTGCCTTAAGCAAAGGGCAATTGGAATCCAAGTACATAGGTGGCTCATATCTATGCCTTCGAACAAAAAACAACATGCAGGCAAAACAATACATAGCAATAATTGTTGAGGGTTGATATGACTATGTTTTTGGTTATTTTTTGCTAGATTTTTGGTGCTTTTTGTGTGATTTGAATGATGATTCATTGGTTTGGAAGTGTTTGAGAGAGTTTTGGATAAGGTTTAATAGGTTTGAGAAGCTCATGATGTTTCTCAATGGAGATATGATGTGTTGAAAGGTTATGTTAAGTGTCTAGGTTTTGAGTGGTTTTGTTTAGCTTGTGTTTTTTTCTAATTTCTTTCTGTATGAGAGGTTGGAATGATGATTGATGGAGTTTAAGGGTGTTTGGAAGCTTATTGAATGATTATTGATGGTTTTGAATGGTTTTAGTTGAGCTAAATGCTTTTTTATGACCTTCTAAATGGTACTATAGACCTTCTGTTGAGCTTCTAATAGAGCCTCTGTCTCTGTTCTATTTTTGTTCTATATGAATCTGTAAGTGTTTTGTGGGATGAATGTGTAGTTTGGAAAAGTTTTTGAGTCTGAGGAAGAGATGAATATAAGTTCAAAATAGCTCAAAGAAGTGAAAAAAGTAGTTGTTGAAGATTGAAGCAACAGTGACACTGTTTAGCCACGAAAAGACACTGTAGTGGCTTTAGTGACTCTTCATATCAGACATACCTCTTGGGAGGGGTATCCATGACTAAATAGGGATTATGGAGTGTTATTCTTGATTATTCCAATGTACTACTGTGAGAGATCATATGTGAGAGAGATAAAGTATGAGAGAGAACCAAATTTCTATGAGAAACATTGTATCTACATGAGAGAGACTATGAAGACCATGAAGATGATGAAAGATGAATGCTATGTGATGATTTCCATTGAAAATTGATATTTTTTTTGTGTCACAGTGATTCTTTGAAAGTTGATAGATTTGTGGGAGAATTGCAATATGATGCTATGTGAAGATTGGTGTTGTTTTTATTATTGTTATTGATTAAACTATGAAGAGCATGCTTGTTGATTATACAAGATAAATTTTCTTATAGTAGATTCCCCGTTTTCTTGGTGTCTCTCTTGGGGCTCCAACAAGAAAATCACTAACCCATTGCCTCATGCCATAAAAGTATTGTCAAAATCTCATGTTTTGAGTGTGAAGAGTATCTCCACCCTGGCACCTACCAACTCCATATAGCCATAAGGTGAATGATGCAACAATGGGATACGATGCCATATCTTCATACCACAGATACATGCATAACTTTCTACCCATCCCACACAAGATCCTGCAAAACTCAAAGTTTTTACAAGTAAGCAAATGGCTAAATGCAACACTACATGTTGTGTGAAGCATTATAGAAATGGAACTGCACCTTAGCGGAGGACATCACCAATAACCATCCATAATCTAATGATGAGGCCACAGCCACAAATATATCAAAATGCACATCTTAAACCAAATGGAAGATTTAAGAAAACCATGTCTAAAGCCCACCAACCAATGGACTTCCCATTGCGGCTATACTCTCTTCTCTTTGGATAATAAGTCCTCATGTGCTCATAGACTTGTGTACATATTGGGTCTTTCATCCCACATGTGAAGTCCCTCCCAATCATGATATAATCACTTGCAATGGCAAAGCAGGAATGACCATACTAGATGGCAAAGCAACAATGACCATACTAGATGGCACAAAAGCATAGTTGTGTTTCAAAACAAAAAAAAAGTAGTGGTCTTTTTGGTCACGTGTGTGCCTATTCCAACACCTACACACTCATTGGTCAACAAGCTTGCATCTATGAACAAGCTAGAAAAGTAAACAGTCCAACCAACAATGGAGATGTCTAGTCATCTACAATGAAGTCATCTTCATCATTCATGGTGTTGCTTGTGTCACGTGAAACCCTCCCGTATGACCACGATCTCATCATCTTGACATTCCTTCACATGTGGCATAGCATAACACCAAAACCATGGTAAGGATTATCAATGTGTCCTCCCAAAGCCAAGTGACAACATGCAAAAGCAACAACAAACCCTAGTTACCTCTCAAAGCCTAGGTCATCTCCTCATTATCTGCTCCATCATCGTCTTGTTGCACATGTGCACGAAGACCTCTTTCTCTCTCCAAAAACTACTCTTTTCTCATATTGATCCACCATGGGCAGTTCTCTAGCTCCCAATGTGAGAGAGACTGCACATCAAGAGTGTACATTATTGTTGCTTCATTGGCAAGTGACACCCAAGTCTTACGTGCCAATAGAAGGGAAGGCAAGTGGCCACCTTCCATCAAGAGTATAAAAGACCTACCACAAAAAAGGAGATCTCAATAGTGGTCTCAACAAAATCCAAAACCAAGTTATTACAACAAATATAAACTCTTACCTGCATAGCTCTCTTGGGCAACCATTTGAATAACATGAAAAAATTTCAAGTTTTTTATCTCATTACTCCTCTCTTTTGCCTCAAGATACACAAAGACTAGGAAAATATGTTTTCTCTTCTCATCGTGAACCTCATCATAATATATCCTCAAAGAATGCTCAGCTGGCACAACCATATCATTTGATTGCTTGATGAAGTTTACCGAGGATCTCAATAGCCCTTAGAAGCATCCTCTCCAAGATAGCCACTCTCTCCAAATCCATCTATTAGCACAAAGGGAACAATCATTGCAAAAGCAAACCATAACATATAAGACTAAAACCAAACTTAAGAATATGCAATAATCATGAAAGTTGTGATCCCCCCTTGGCACTGCATACACTACTCTTGTTGCCTTGTTTGCCTCCAACAATGACAATGACAAAATCTTTGTTTCCATAGGCACTTAATGGCAAATAGAAATCAAGTTTATCTTCTCTAGTGTGGCAAAACTCTCAACATTCCATCTCAATGGCAAATCTTTTTTCCATCAATCATTACTAAGGTTCGAGTCCACAATATTTAGGATCTTCATTATGTAACCAACAATATTCACACGTCAACCTAGGAAGAAAGGATAAGGAAGCTTCTTTTAGAAGTAGTACAAGTGTAGATTTATTGCAAGCTCCTTTTCAAATCTAGCCCAAGTGCATATTTATTGCAACAAATACTCTAATGAAAAACAAGCTTGAAAAAGTAAGAGCAATGGACCACAAAGGAAAATACATGGTCTCACCTTCCCAATTCTATCACTATATTTTTGTGATGAGTCTTCCATCTCTTTTACCTCCGATTTTTGAAATTTAGTGGGCACCATAGAATGATGCAAGGGGTCCAAATTCTTCTGAATGTCACTGTTCATTTGGACCTATAGATTAAATGAAGATTATGCCTTCACCACACATGCTAGAAAAATTCAAATACAATGTCAAAATGTAGAGCAAAGAAACCTTCACTGTAAACTAGTTTTACCAAGTACTTCCTTGTCAAGGGGAACCAAGGCTCATCAACACCTTTGTGTGCCTCATCCATATCCAACTAATCAAAGCAACATTCTTCAGTAACAATTTCTTCAGATAATCTTCTACATTCGTTGTGTAGATATTATAGGTATTCACAAGCTCATTTGTCAATGGTGTGGTGACAAGCACATGTGTGTTGATGCTACAAAACCAAAGCATGAGACGATGTTTTATAAGAAAGAGAAAGATGCACCAAATTAAGCATAGGACTTTCAACACAAACAAAGCACTTACAAGTTTATCCTCTAAAAGCATGAAAGAAGGTGATCTCATTGATATTCCATGGATCTATCACTGTGGAGAGCACTCATATGTTTTTCTCTTCGTAGAAGGAACCACTCAAAGATGGCTTATGTCCAAGCAATAATGCGGTGATTGCCTTCCCACACATAACACATATGACCAGACATTCAATTCAAGTAAGGGTCTCTCAAAAGCTCTTGTTAAAACTCCCCATTCACTTTCTTCCAAATAGGATCCCATCCTTCTATAATCTCATCAATCACCACTGTCAACTCTCTAGCATGGGTGAAAACAGAGACAATGAACACCCCCTTCTTGGGGGACATAGCCCTCCTTCCCAAAGGCTATCTTTAGTCCTAAAACATCATCCCTTAGACCATGGACCTTGGCATAGGGAAGAAGTATACACAAAGGTATAAGAGGCCAATCATAACAACTAACTATATGTGTCTTCTTCAGTATATCCTCACCTTGGACAATACTCTTACCATTTTTACCTTTTGTGCTATCCTCATTTACAACCTTAGGTCACACACATAAAGTATGATTTGCAATTGTGACTCCAAGAGATCAAGAGCAGGATTTGGGTGTACATTCTACTCATTAGGATCCACTTTCTTGACCATCACATTAGTCTCATACACATCCTCCACTATTGTATCAAGGGAGGTACTCCCACCCCTTCTCCTCTTTTTTCCCCCTTCTCTCTACAAGACAAGGTACTACAAAAAACCAAGACCCAAGTGCATGAGGGATGGCTTAATGTATTGATAATCACACTCAAAAAAAGAAATATACATAGTCACCAAGTGGCACCTTCTTCATGGAGGCATTGAACAACGAAAACCATTGCAACCTAAAAATCCAAGAAAAAAGATATCATCAGCCTTTGCAAATCCACATCCTTGTAAAAGAAAAAGCTCACCAATTGACATTTGATTAATACTAACTCAATAAAAAGCTCTATGTTCATATTCCAATAATTTTCACTTTTGATTAAGCAAGTGTATTGCTACTAGAGGATGCCCAAGCTCTAGTATGCAACAATGTGATGATGATTGGTAATCCTTCTTGAATTTCCTTACATGCTTTAAAGTGTAATTGTCCAAAGCATAAACCTCAATAAATACCACCTCAATAATTATCCAAAGCATACATGATAGGACAAGTAACGCTAGAGAATCCATCCATAGCATCAATATAAAAAATCAAAACAACTTGATGATCATATGGTCTAGAAGATTTATGATCGTGATTTATGAGTATTTAGTACAATTGAAGCAATGCTTGTTTTTAGCACACTCAAAAGCAAAGCAAAGATCCAATTGCTAATTACCAATCTTACTTAATCTCCTAATTGTTATTTCTTTGCATCTTCACTCACATTTTGTCGTACTTAGAATCCATCTAGGAAAAATTATGATCTCTTGAATATTAAGAAAGTTGTTGGTGTGAAATATTGCAGATTATCAATCATAGAAGTATAATGCTAGCTACAAGGTTAAGTTAGCAACCATCTTATTTTAGTGAAATATTAAAGATTATCAATCGTAGAAGTATAACGCTAGCTACAAGGTTAAGCTAGCAACCATCCTATTTCAGCTATGTATCCGTTTGTTCGCAATTGTGAGTAGCTTTCCCATTTTATATGGATACTCATAGGCTTCCATACTTGTATAATTTCCATCCAAGATTTTGTATCAAGCCATTGTTTTGACTTTTTCCCTAGGACATGGCATCCATTAAGTCAAACCCCAATATGTTTAGGGACGTGCTCTCACCAAAAGAAATTGCATACTACCTCTAATCCATACACAAGAATCCCAATTAGCCTTAGAGTTGGTGCCACTATACCTATGCTTGAGGTTGAGCTACCCAAGCTATCTTTTCAATGATATCTTGGAACCATGTATGCATTGCCTTAAAAACTACTTATTTCATTGCACTATCACCACTTCATCTAGGAGTTCACTCCTTATAAGCCCACACTAAAACACCCTGTAGTCTTAAGGTAGGCTCCATACTCCTACACATTGCCTTAGGGCTTCCCTCACCCCATCTTTGGACATCTCAAGCCACCTTTGATTGTCTTTAAGAATCCTTGAAATGTGATTTTAATCTAAAAATTCACCCTTTTTAGTTTACAAGATATTTAACTCCAAGCTTACAACCAAGTATCCTACCTACTAGAGGGTGCACACACACTCTTACCCCAAGTTGCATCCTCTAATGATCTCAAGATGAATATCACATTGAGTTTCACATGCTTACCTTGAGAAGATGGTTAGACCTAATTGTAGTAGTTGCAATATCCATCTAATCAAGTAGCAGCATCACATGCTTTGTCTTTTCAAATAGAGTTCCTAGTTCTAGTTGAGCACACACTACCAAGTGACCTTGAGTTGACACCCTACCTCAGGGTGACACCCTTAAGCAACTCAAAGCTAGTGTTCCATGGTGTCTAGTAGTTGCTCTTCAGACATGACATTAGTGGGTAGGCATGCAACTAGTGGTGACAAGTCAACACTCTACGACACCCCACATTGATGCGGGGTGTTCTATCCCCAATAGCAGCCCCATGAACTAATAGATCAATAGACCAATGAACTAATAAGATGACATGCCAAGTAACTAGGACAAATGAGATGACATGCCAAGTGACTAATTGATCAATAGCAGTAAGCCAAGGAAGTGCCCTTGGCCCTCTAGGTCTTACAAGTTATGAAGATGCTCTTTTTAGGGAGACACAGCCCTTATTGAGTCCAAGTGCTATACACATGGGTGATGGTATAGATGAAGAGGTTTATCATCTATCCCAAAAGTTTGATGGTGCTAGATGGAAGGCATCCCACACCAACAAAGAGTTGGGATTTTCCATAGAGTAACCCAACTCAAACCCAAGTGCACCAAACTTAAACAGATAACTTTTCTCCCATTAACTAGACATGAATGTTGCATCTCAATGATTGAAAGTTCCTCTTTCAACATTGTGGCCACTCAAAAGAATAAGGTTTCCCATCACTGGAAGGGTGCCTAGAATCAATCCCTCCATCATCCATGCTATCTTCCATTGTTTCTCCTAATTGATTATCTAAAGAGCTATTCCCAGAGTACAAGCAATCAAGACCATCCATTGGTTGTTGCTGAGAGGCATGCACAAATGATGACACATAAGGCTGACAACTATTCTGAAATCATACTGTATCCAATCTAAGGAAGGGTGGAAAAACTTTATCCTCTTTCGTATGCATGTCTGATAGTTTGAGCCTGCCATAGCAAAGGGCTGAGACTTGACTTGAATGGAGGCTTAGCCACTCAAAGGGGGTGCAAAGGATGAGATTAGTTTTGATTAAGAAATTTGTAGGATGTGAATATTGACTTCATCCTTTTGTTGTGAGGGTCATTATCTTGATTTTGATGATTGTTACTGTATCCTTGGGACATGATTTCTCAACTAGTGTAGTTAAACGATCAATTTCAAGGCCATTTCAAGCTAACTCTCCAATAACATTTTCAACAACCTATGAAAAAACTTTTAAAAGGAGCAACCTTGCATCAAATGATCACACCTTGAAATTCAAGGCCTACCCTATGCCCATATAGAGAGGTTTATCCTCTATATAGAACAACTTGGGGTGTTCAGCTCCCCTTAAAATCTCAAAGGGATTTATCCTCTATCATTTGTCTACACCTTGGACTCTAGTTTATGCAATAGGTAGCTTGCCCTATGTCCATGCAAATTGTTCCCTTCACTCCCATTGTTTTTGCCCATATGAAGAGTTTTATCCTCTAACTAGAACACCCTGCATTGAGTTGGGGTGTTCTAACCCATTTGGAGACAATTGCAATAGGCTGCTTACATGATTGCAAATCTTGTAATAGCTTTCCAACAAGCTAATAAAATCCTATCTTGACCATGGGAAACTATCATGATCTGTGCTGCCTTTGGAAGGTTTTTTTAATAAATTGTCTTGTGGTCATCTTGATGCAGAACATTGTCCAAAACATCCCGCTCCAACAGGAGGTGTTTTGGCCTCCCCATATCTTGAAAAAAAAAAACCTACATTGACATACCTCAAAGGAATGCATGGAGGGCTTGAAGGGGTGTGTGTGTGTGTGTGTGTGTGTGTGTGTGTGTGTGTGTGTGTGTGTGTGTGTGTGTGTGTGTGTGTGTGTGTGTGTGTGTGTGTGTGTGTGTGTGTGTGTGTGTGTGTGTGTGTGTGTGTGTGTGTGTGTGCGTGCGCGCACACGTACGTGCGTGTATGTATGTATGTATGTATGTATGTATGTGTATTCTTTGTCTCTTGAACATGATGCCCATCAAAGCAAGCATTTTAGAAAAACCCCAATAAAAAAATATGGTGCAACTTGAAGTTTACTTGTCATCAAAGACATGCAATAATAAAATTTAATGTAATAGGCAATTTGACTTTCATTTTTACTAGTTCGTAACTAATGGATATTAGCTAGTAAGTAGTGCTACCTCTAAGGATAAGTAAACTCATTTAAATTAGTATTTGATTTGATTAAGCTCTTCTTTCATGGAACTTGTGTGTTGACTATTGTTCTTCTAAATCTCGAGGACCCTTTCCAGGAAGGTAGAGTGCCTTCATTAGTCTTTTCGACCTTATTCAACTGGATCATGTAGATTGGCTGACCTTTCTTCAATCCTTTCTTGAGTTGGCTTGCCTTGGCTAGTTGGACTCTGATTCTTCCAGCTTTCCCATATGCCTTTATGGTTTCTCCTTCCAAATCTTGAAAGATTATTTTCTCTTCAACACATAGAATCTAGGCTTTGTTCTTCTTGAGCCAACCCATTCCCAGAATGCAATCGTAGCATCCTAGTGGTAGGATTCAAAATTCTACTTCAGTTGTATGGCTGTCTAACTTAAATTAAAATTTCCCTATAGTTTTAGTTGAGGCAATTTCCTTCCCGCTAGCCAATTCTACTATCATTTTCATTGTCCCCCTGGATTCTAGATGCAATCTTTTAACTGTTTTGGGTGCAAGAAAGGAATGGGTGCTACCACAATCAATCAAGATTATAAACGACGTACCCTTGTAAGTAGTTGGAGATTGAATTACTAAACATTGGTGGTATGTTCCTTTCCTTTCCATTATAGTTGAATGGATCCTCTTTCAATTTATTCACCTAATGTGCATTCCTCGGGCTATCTAATCATGGTATTTACTCGCGCACTAGCTGCTCTTCCACGTCCACGGCCTGGGTTATTGTTGTCGTTCCCTCGACCTCTTCCACCAACCTGGTTTGGGTTAGGATTTTGCAGATGGTTAGGACAATTTGCCCTTAGGTCTCCAATCCTTCCACACTAGTAGCATTGCTTGTTGCCTATCCCATTTGGTCCTTGGGTGATTGCATTAGCTCTACCATTCCCTCTTGGCATTGGCCATGTTGACACCATGGTTTGGATAGCCCCTTCCATAGTTGTTTATTGGGTGGTTCCTTTGGCCATTTCGAGTGATTTCCTTGGCCATAGGCTTTGCTTGCATAAGAGCATCTTCGAGAGTCGTTGGTCTCATTGATTCAAGGAGAGTGTCCAAGGGTGGATTTAGTCCTTGGCAGAACCTTGCAATTTGTTGAGACACTATCATTGGGGGTGCATATTTACACAGACTCATAAACTTAGAATAATATCCTTCCAAGGTTAGGTTTAATTGTTGTAAGTTATAGAATTCATTCATCTTGATTGACTTAAAAGATGGGGAAAGATAACGTCATTTCACAGCTTCTTTAATCTTCTCCCAAGTTTGCGAAGCTTCTATTACCCCTTTATCTCGGCAAAACTATTTCCACCAAAGCTTAGCTTCGCTAGTAAGATGAAGACGAGCAGTCATGGACTAATTTGCAGCAATAGTTTCAACAACTAGGAAATAGTTGTCCATAGCCTCAATCCAAGCTTTTGCATCTTGCTCCATCTCCTTGGTTCCTTCACTGCTAAACATAGGTGGTGGTGTTTGCTTGAGAAGGAACTTCTTCTCTTGGAGTTCCTTGTATGTTTCATCAATTCGCACTAGTTGGCGATTCTGATTACCACACAAGATGAATGTTAGATTTGATTTTCTAAGAGTTAAAGTACCTACTCTCTCTTAGTCAACTTTAGAAAATAAAGTAATCTTTATTTATCAAAAGAAGAAATACAATGGAGTTGAACATGGACTTCGTGTAATGGTACATTTACAAAGTAAGGGGGTTTCTTGTCTATCTCTAGGACTCTATAAACTGAGGGTAAAGGAGGGTATCCTCTAACAGAGTAGCCATTTCGGACATGTCTATTGTGGACTACTATATGATCAGGAGGTATAATTTGGATGACTTGTTCATACACCCAACGATGTAGGGTCATTGTCTCCCCATTAATTGTTACTGTATCATTAACCCTCTGCCCTTTAAATAAGAAACATCGAACTAGTTTTAGTTCTTCAAGCCATTTCAACAACTTGAGATGGACTTTCACATCTTCGTATAGAGTTGAGTCTAAGTAAAATTAAGGGCCGTCCCGTCCCCAGGTTGGGTTCCAGTTGTTGCCCCTTTCATAACCTTAAACAACCCCATAGACAAGTGTTCTCTAAGATAGCCATTACGATCTCTCTTAATTCCAACATGTTTGACTGGCAAGTAGTGGAATATATGATTTCAAAAATCAAGCGCATAAAGTGTACTTCATCATTAACCTGTCAAAGCAACTCAACTATCATCATAAGCTCATAACTCACGCTCTTCAAAAATAATAATGAGTATTTACAAAGATATATTGACCATACTATAATCTACTAACACACCATCTCATGGATCCTTTTCTCATGAAAAGCATCAGGGTCCATTCTCTCATATCTTGGTGGATTCTCAATGTGTATATGGCAAACAACATAATATTATGGCTCTTGGAGGTAACGAAAGCATCCCGTGCCAAAATAAGGCCTTCTTGACACTGTAACAACTCTCTCGGGTGGTACTGTTTGTACCACTTTTCCATATACCCACAAAGTTTCAGGTGTAGGCTCATTCCCAATGTCTAGTAATCGTTTAACAAAGGCACTGAACAAAAGGTATATCCTAACTATCCTTAGTTGTTCAGCCCATAGAATCCTCCATAGCTCGTAATGAAGGAGGATGTTATGCCCACAATATATCCCCATGTGTGACCTATTCCTTGGCTAGAAATCTCTCATGTACCATGAGTTAGGATAAGGTTGCTATACAATTAGAGAAATAAATATCACTTCCATTATCTCAAATATAGCTTTGTGGTATGAGAATTTATTCGACCCTAAGGCTACTTGATACATGATGGGAAAAATATACCGCAAACATGTAGCTTCCTCATCGCTAAGTTCCTGTGGGCATAACGTGTATGCTAGTGTTAGTGTAAGATAATCAACAACAATTTTCTTCAAACAAGTGTGGTTATTTTATTAATTCATTTTATACGTTGACTACCTAACCTTACACTAAAAGCTCTTTTGAAACCTAGGCTCTGATACCACGTGTGCGGTGCCTCCTCCAACAGACCCGGAGGAGTCCTCTTAGTAGTCGACCGAAATTCATATCCATGAACATCACCATCCAATCTCCCCATGGGAGACCCGGGACTTAGTTGAACATGGAATCTCAATTCTAGTTCACAAGGGAAGAGTGGACAAGACCACTTTGTAATTAATCAAAGGCAGAAGTGAGGTTAACACCGCACTTGGTTCAAAAAGAGTGAGAGACTGAGGAGAGTGTAACTCGATTCCCCTACCCATAAGATAAAATCTTAGCTCCAGCCCCCTAAAACGATGTTAAACCTGGTGACTAATCCTATCGATATTGGGAGGGTCACGATTTAATCATCTCTATCTAGTATTGGAAAGTTTCCCACCAACTTATCGGGTGCACCCAGCCATATGCATTCGATCGCCAGGATATTGAAGCCTCCCACTTTCTTCGATTGGGCTTGCTTTAGTTTTCTAACTAGCAAAGCATACTACCACCCTACTTGGACATATTAAAAGCACCTTCATTTTATTACTCAGTTAAACTAGGTTCATTAAACTCAATCTTTAGCACATGACAAACAATTCAAATATCAAATACTTTAATTCATAATAACAAGCAGAACCATCACTCTGCAAAGTGGTACAAAACCATCTTTCAGCTTAAAGACATTGTCCAGCCTAGGGTAGGACCTTCCAATCTCATAGGATTGGATTGTATGTGATCGAACTCTCTCTGCGGTCGACATGGAATTTACTAGCTCAGAGCCCCTCTAAGCTTCCATGAGCCTCAAGAGCCGTCCTACATAGCAGGGGCACTTTATCACTCGGCCCTTTGCCCTCTTAGGTGTTTGAGTGATCAAAAATAAAAAACACCTACCTTCCTCGAGAGCATAGGACCCCCACCCGCAAGTGAGTTTTTCCACACTCTGCAGAGTGTTAGGGAGGATTGGGTTGGGGACCCCAACGTCCTGAACCACCACAATCCACAACTTGTCTAGCTGTTACAAGCACGGAATCATACGAGACATAATTCATAAAATCCAAAAGTAGACATAACCATAAAACATTTTTAACACACTTGTCAATGTATGCGATGCATAGAATCTATCCTTGTCATCAATTTCCATGTTCTTTCCTAAAAAGCAATTGATAATACTAACATATTTTTGTAAGTTTAAGTACATTCTAACTAATCATAATCTATGTAACAGACTTATCCTATGGGCTTTTTTAACATTACTAACTTATCCCTCATTTTATTGTAAGATGTAAAATAAAAAATAAAAAATAAAAAATTTAGGAAGTTGTAAAGTTAATAACTTAAAAGTAATCCTTTTCTTATGTACTAAACTTGATTATCTCCGTTCGGCCATCTATCGTGATTATGGGGTATGACCGCGACCTTGGTTTGTTGTGGAATAACCGGTCCTTCGGGTTGAATGGATTCGGGGGTAACTTTTGCTTGCGCTTCAGCGGCGGCTACTTCCTCGCATTGGGGAGTTCCCCGAGTATGACCTTGCTCAACATCTCGACGTGTCTTGGGAGCCATGGAAGAAGCTTAATGGATTTGAGCAACGCTTCCGCGTAGGTGTGAAGAGAGAGAGAGACTTGGCTGATTGCAACAAAGCTTCGTCGCGTCAACATGTAGAGAGACTTTTGCATGGGTTGTTTTTTTGACGTGACGCTCTATCTCTATTTATATAGTAATCCGGGGGGGGGGGATAAAGAGAGAATGCTTACTTTTAGCGTTTTCAATTATATCATCGATGATGTCAAAGAGGGGCTTTGTTTTTGGAACGTAGCGTGGATATAAAAAATTTATGAATATATGGTGAGCACCGCATGTCGCATTGTTGGGCGGGCGTCACTCCAGGGCTCATGACCAAGGCATAGATCTTGGCACCTTGGCCTTGGCATACTTGGCAATGGTTACGAAGGCTTCGTTGGCGCTGTTGGTTGCGCGCAAGAAGCTCTTGCTAGCTTGTAGGAGAAGCTTCTCGGAGGGTCACCCATCCCAGCAATGTCATCACCCAAGTGCACTTAACTACCAAGTGACTATCCACTAGGCTAGTTCTTTTTTATTGTTTTATACTACAAACATAGTTTTAATAAGCTTGTCTTGGGAGGGTTTCCCAAGCCTTCCTTCAATTATCTTCATAGTTAGAGCTAGTTTTTAAAAAGTGCAATCTTTATTATTTTATTTTCAACATAAATCAATTTTTGGAATGTATATGCACATTGTTTATTAAAATAAACTAAGTAATGGGGACATTACAGTTGGAAACACAAGTTGCCATGTAAATTAGGTACGAGGACACATAATAGACACATGGGCAAAAACAAGTTGCCATGCCAACCAAGTACACAAATGCAAACAAATTACATCAATATCATAGCATAGTCACATGTGGCTTCCAAATATGAAGACCTTCAGTCTTAGATAACTGTCATGAGCTATTAGCAGTCAACACACAAAGTCAAAATGTTGTGTTTTAATTGACAATTGATAAGTTACCAATGATAGCTTATTAATTCAGTAGTGATCACAACCACATTATAAATTCACAAACATGTAAACTAGAGGAGACACATCTCAAGTTTGTAAAAGCAACAAACAACCTTACCAATATACAATTTGTAAGTTAAGTGGTGATCACAACTGCATTATAAATTCACAAACATGTAAGCATGCCAAATGAAATGCAATCACTTGATATGGAAGTTCCAACAACAAACACAAGCTTGCAATTGAGGTCAAAACACTAACTTAAAGAAACATGCCAGTGCACATCACAAGAAGACAATTGATCATAGAACACAAACATAACTTCCTCATACAATCTAAGCATATGATACCATGTGGAAGAACAAAAGAAGTAGCAAAATATGCACATGATGAAACTGTGAATAGGATTCCACTAAAATAATCAAAAGTAGAATGGTTGAGCACTAATTCACACACTCACAAGCTCCCTTTCTCCACAACAAGAATATGCAATCACAAGTACATGAACTAATAAATGTGGCCAAACTCCCTCAATTCATATACATAAATAAATGTTTTGTCCTACCACAAAATAGGTTGGCCAATAATGAAATAAACAATTAGGAGGCTACTCACTAACCAGTGATATGACCACTTCTAGTAGTCCTAATCCTATTGGCCATAGATGCAATGATGCTCTAAGCTTCAAAGATGCACCTTGATAGTAAGCTTTCCACACTTCTCAACTTTATTCTCTCTCCTTTGTTGGTTGGTTGTAGGGTTAAGGTAATATTTCTTGTTGAACAATACATGAATCCTTCTCATCTTTGATTGAGGAGGCTTTTCAAAACCATAACCTATCTTCTTTTTAGTTCTAAAAGCTAGGACATGCCTACTCAAATTCTACTTCCACAAGTCTATGTAGTTAAGTTTAATAATGCATAGATGGTTTACTTAACCACACTTAACTTTTGTGTCATAACTTTTGGAGTTGATGGAGTACTTGCAAACTAGCTAGAGTTAAAATGGCATGGTGGTCATTGATTGGTAGGTTTTGCATTCTCTCTCCTTAAGTTTCCTTTCTCTCACCTCTCTCCTCCCCTCTAAATGGTTTCACATAGAGCCTCTCTCCTAGTTGGCAGTGGTGGGGTCTAGGTCAAGTTTGGAAGAGTGTGGCAATGATATCTTTACATTAGTTACTACACACCGAACTCAATGGATTTGGGCGTGGCGTAGCTCTAAGAGTGTAAGTAACTCTATGTATTTTCGAAAAGGAAATTTTCTGTTTTGAACTCTTATCTATACTATTAGTTAAGGAAAGGTGGGGGGCGGGTGCCACGTGGCAGCCCCCCACCTCCCCCACAAAAAACAAAGAGGACGCGGGGGCGGGTGCCACGTGTCCCCCCCCAAAAAAAAAAACACGGCCACCCCGGTTGTAACATATCCAAAAGCAAGATGAACAATGGCGTTCACCATCAAGGAGGATCCAATATCTGCATCTATTTCCATGTAATCCTCACCATGAGTATAGCTGCAAGAGATGGCCTTGCCAAGGAGGCAGATGGCCCTCTCGCCGACGGCAGTCTTGACAATCCAAGGGCCTTGCACAATGTTGGCCAAGAGCTTGAAGCGCGAGTTCCTGAAGGCGTTGTCGCCGTCAAGGAAGCGTTGCATCAGGGAACCTTTTGGTGGATGCTCAAATGTGACATAGTAGAAGACCAAGCTGTGGTTTTCCTTGCTCGGGACTTGCAGATTGAAGGTCCAGATGAAAGGCAAATTTGTGCTCTTTCTTGGCTTCCTCCAAAGCAGCTCTTACTCTGGCGTTGGGATGCTTCATGATGTTGAATATCTTGGAGGAGCTCTTGATCTAGTCGAAGGCGAGGGGCTTCAGGAGCCATTCTCCGCTCGGAATTTTGAGCCTAGACTCGAGATAAGTAGGACCTTGGACTTGGAAGATGTTACCTGGAGGAGAGGCCCAGCCATTTGAGTAGTTATCAAGGTCCCGAAGGGGTAGCGGACCTCCGTGCTTGAGCTTTTCGACCCATTCGGACTCCTTGGTTGCGGCATCCATAGCCATGTGCAGCGGCGAGCTGTGGCCGACAAGGAAAGAATTTCTCCTCGCTAAGATTGTCAGCCTTCCGTGCGGGAGATTAATGGAAATGGAAAGGTCTGTCTTGGAAGGCAAAGGGAGAAGGCAAACGGATTAAGCAAAGAAAGGAAGGCGGGTTATGGCCAACGGCATCAGGAGGCAAGAAGTGATGGATATGCAGGGCAAGAAAGCAGATTATGATAAGCGCGTCTGCAAATCCGAGGGGAAGATGGCGTGAGGGAGGATGATTATGAAGATCAAGTAGGAAACGTGTAGACGTGAAAAATTCAATGGTGTCTGTGGCAGCAAGGGGGCAGAGGGAGGATGGGGAGGGGGAGGATTAACTTGGGTGATGGAATGACCTAGTGGGGGTGGTGGTCAGACAGGACGATGCTAACGAGCGTGGCATTGCAGCCTCTCTCTCTCTCTCTGTTTGTCTGTGTCCGTGCCTCTCTCTCTCTCTCTCTTTCTCTCTCTGACTGGTTATCTTTGTCGTGGCTTTCTGTTCCATCATCTTTACTATCTTTACTATTAGTTATAAGGGGAGGCGAGGGCAGGTGCCACGTGGCAGGCCCCAACCTCCCCACAAAGAAACATGGGGGCGGGTACTGGACGCGTGGCACCCACCCTCGCCGCAAAAATCGCACCCACCCCGACTGGGGTGAGTCTAGGCGCGGAGCGCTTAGTAGGTATTAGGAAGGGTTTCCATAACTTGAGCCTACTCTAAGTGAAGCAAACCCGTATTTTCTCCAACCTGGTGGTTGGGGGGAGGGTGTGTGGGACCCGGGGGTGGTCCGGGAGCAATTTGAGGCCTGGTGTGAAACCCTCTTTCACGAGTTGGTGCTGTAGCGGCAGTGTACAGTGCAAATTATATAGCGTCATGTTCTGTCCGAATGCGTCCCCTGACGATTGTCCCCTTGTCTATCCTGTAGGCTGTCAGCCTATCCAGCCATAGCCCAGATCCCAAAACCCTGAAACCGAAAAAAAACAAAATTAAAAGCAAGCGTCTCCCACTTCACTGCAGATTGATTGATTGCGATTTGAGAGAGAAGATAGCCAGCACTGACAGGGGTGTCTGCCTTACCACTGGGAAACTGGTGGTAGTTTTTCTGAGAGCCATAGTTAGAAGGGAGAACAGGGAGAGGCAGAAGAGTTAGAAGACTGAGAGCTCCAGTGTTGAAAGGAGCAGGGTAAGACAGGTCATTTCAAGCCCATTCTCGGATTTTCCTTCTGCAGAATTCAATTGTGGGCTCTTGATTCTCGGGTTCTGTAAACAGAGCACCATTTTTGCCTCTTCCCCGGAATTCAACTGTTATGTCCTCCCTAAGGTGTCTTTCTCATAGACATTACCATCTCTGTTCTGGGCTGCATTTAAGCTGGATCATGCAGCTGCTGTTAGGGATCAATCGGATGACTGGATAACGAAGCTCGCTTTTCAGCTTTGTCAACATATTATCAGACGGTTTATATCCTGTTGATGAGCTCTATCGTTTATGGCTTCATCCCCGACCACCTCTTTTCTACTGCAGAAAACTGTAAAGAAGTGAGCATAACCTGTTGGCACCATGAGGGGACTGCTAACAACCACATCCTCGGCTCAGATCTCTTCTTTGCAGCAAGAAAAGAACGTGCAGACAACAAATAACTTTAGTACCCTTGCGACGGGGTACAATTATCCTTCTCAGGGACCTCAAGAGAACAACTCCTCTCTCTCTGTTGTTGCAGGCCAAGCAGGAAATGGGTGCACCTCTGCCTCGTCACATGCACCCCGACTGGAAAGTGTGGCCCCGTACAAAGCCCAACAGAGTGAACTAGGGCTTTGCAGTACTGATGCTGAAGAGGATGGACATGTTGACTCCCCACGCA
This sequence comes from Lygodium microphyllum, assembly GCF_053477565.2. Taxonomy (NCBI): domain Eukaryota; kingdom Viridiplantae; phylum Streptophyta; class Polypodiopsida; order Schizaeales; family Lygodiaceae; genus Lygodium; species Lygodium microphyllum. The sequence goes on from NC_141164.1 coordinate 40,726,304, forward strand.
TCTTACCTGCTGTTGCTGCATTTTCCATACAATGCTCCTTGTGCTTGAAGTGGAGATTGATTCCTAGCAAAGAGTTGTATGAAGAAATTAGACAGCATATCCTGGAGAATCCTTTCTCATGTAGCCGTGCAGCAAGTTGGCGTCCAAATGCATGTTGTGATGATCCTTCAGACCTGTCTCAAGATGCCAGCCATGTGTGGGCCATCGACCAACCAAATATCCCATTAGCTCCAAGTGGATGGGAGCGGCTGATTGTCTTGAGGGCTGAAGGGTCTACAAAGTTTGCGGATGTGTAAGTTCCTTTATCTGTTTTTGAATTTTGCTGTCCAAGTTTTAAGTTCCAAATTTCAGGTACCTATTGATAACTGAAGGCTTCTAGTGGATTTAGACCAGTACTTCAATTATAATATGGCACTGTATGCTAAACATCTCAACTCTCAAGTGACAGCTACATAAAACTAGCTTTTACAGAGGCCAGCTTGACATGTATGTGAAGTAACCTTTTGGGAAGGCACACACTTACAAATTGAATGCATTGTCTAACAAAATAGAGGGAGAGAGATGATGACATACTTGGTCTGGCCATGTTCATTATTGTTCTGAAGTTTTGAAGTGTTTCATGTTATGGTTATGGGAAATGGGAAACAAAAAGAGGAAGAGAAACACAAATGGAAGTAGAAACGGCAAAAATTTGGAGTTTCAGGGAATTTCCAGTAACTATCGGGATGAGAAAGGCAGAAACAGAAACGGGAATGCTCAAACAGCAAAGGAGTGGAGTTTCAGGGTGTATCCAGTAACTAGGAAACAGGAGTATTGAAACAGCAATGGAGTGGAGTTTCAGGGTGTTTCTGGTAACTATGTTTCATATACTTACCTTCCATTTACAGCAGCAAGTAAAACATCATCCTTAGTGTATTGCTGTTGATACCGACTTGCTGACCCAGATCAGAAAAATGCTTTGGCATATATCACATGATCCTCACTTTGTTGGGTGTTCATGATGGCAACAAGGAGCAAGAGATATGGACTTTGGAATGAGTAGCCATTTACCCAGCTTGGATGCAGAATTTGTGCATTGGCAACAATTAAAACATTGACACCTTTTTCTCCCATGTGAAATGCCCATATGCTGTTCCATACCTCCTTTAACACGTTCATGTCTGAGGTGTTAATTTATTATGTTCACATGTTATGCACCTCGAAATTGGGAAGTTCATAGGACAGATTGTGTACATACAGGGTAGTGTAACAGTCTACTGAAAATAAACAGAAAACAACAAAATGCAAATTCACAAAGTTGGAAAAGAAGTGTGATGTTAAAATCTGAATCTGCACAAGCACAAAGCATCTATCAAGAGAGCCTAAACATGTTAAGGTATCCAAGGGATGGAGAAATATACATGCATAAGGCTGGTCTGCTGCATTGAGCAGGAAACTTAGGAATATTGCAGTTTGCGGGCTGAGATGCAATCACTAGAAGGAAGGTACAAACATAGACGTCAGATGACAAGTTATCGGCAATTTGTGTCAGAATGGCAGCAAAGGAATACACAAGTAGAGGACAAGAACGCTGAAGATCAATGATGAAGGTGATGAAGAACTAAGACTAATGATGAAGAATGCTGACACAAGGAAGCCTTTGTGTGTCCTATGCTTTGAAGCTGTAGTGAGGGAACTAAGAGTTAGAAGGGCGGGAGAAAGAATGAAAGGGTGGAGATAAAAAGAGATCACCAACTGACAGGCAGCCTATAAATAGGCACATGACCTAAATAGGCACAAATGTTAAAATGTGTTTTGGGTCCAAAGACATGAGCGGACCCAAAAATAAGGATACTAGACATAGGCTGATAAAAATAGACCCAAACGACTTAGGGTAGGGCTCACAACTAAGAAATGACCATGAGTGTTAAGATCCCCTCTTGGATCCAAGGTGTGGTTGAACTCTCAAGGAGCGCAAATGGCGAAGAAGTAAAGGCTCTTCCATTGCCTTTTGCAAAGATGTCTACCACATTGTTAGTTGGATGACAATGCTCCATTTCCATCTCTTGATCCAAGGTTTGCTCTCAAACATAGTTGGTACTAAGACCTCAATTTGCTTTGTGCAAGGATGAAACACGGGGTTCTTGGTTATGATCAGGTAGCTTTGGTTGTTGCGAGAACATGAACTACAAGGATCTTTTTGTGGAAAACCAATTGGGGCTAACATCTATCTCAACCACATAGGACTGTAGGCTGCCAAACACGTAGCTCTGTACTCTGTAGAACAAGAGCACAATGGTAGGTTGTTTGAGGTCTCTTGTTGCTCCAAGTAATAGCATCTAAAGCCAAGGTAAAGCAAAAACATGTAGTGGATCTTCAAGTGTGTAGTCTACCCAATCAAAATCAGTCCAACTTGCTAGTGACTCAGTGAGCCCCCTCTTCATAGATGACTCATGTGTTAGAATGTCCCACAAGCATGGCAACACCCACAAAGTGGCCTATCAATGCGTTGAAAGGGTATTTGCATGAAAAACTTAAAAATGGTGACCACAATGGAAACATGTGGTCTTCCTCTTGCCATCTCAACATTCTATTGCCACATTGCGGCATTCTGAGTGATGTAGATAAGTAGTGTGTAGGCTGTCTATAGCAGCCATATATTCAACATTTTCTTTTTGATTAGTGAAGATTTGTTCATTCTCTCGGTCGTTTCTTTCTCCCTTTTTACCCTTTTCTTTTCATGTTCATTATGTGCTTCCATTGTGCACTCTCACAAGTGATTGGGGTTAGAGGGGTTTGGAAGATTAAGTATATGGTTGATGGGACCTTGGATAAACTTAGAGCCAAGGTTGTTGCCAAGGGTTTTACCTTGAAGCCAAGCTTGGACCATGTAGAGACCTTTTGCACTAACCACTTGGATGACTGCTATTAAGATGGCCATAGCAATGAATGCCTGTCATAGATAGCCCATTTAACAACTAGATGTGAAGTTACCCTTAATGGAGAAGATATATATGGAGCTACAACATCTAATGTATTTTTTTGAATGTGATGATATTGGATCTCAATATGCTTGGTTTGGGCGTGATACATCGGGTCTTGAAGAGGCTACGCAACTCTAGTTGTTGCATAGAATGGTAGTAGCATGGCTTTGAGGACATTCAAGCTTACCTAACAGTTTGGGAAGCCACATGGCCTTACATGTAGTAGATGCTGCTTGATACTCTCTCTCTATAGTAGAAAGGGCCATGGGTTGCTTCCTGTTGCTCCATGAAATAGCACCCAAATCCAATAAGAAGAGTAGCTCTTAGTCAATGTCATGAACCTAGGGGGGACCTCAGAGTCCATGCGCAATGCTAAACATTCGAGAGAGTCTCATGCCATGTTGCACAGATTGGATGCAAGACTTGCACATAGCGAACCAAAGAAGCTCTCCCTTATTCTCTTTTCTTATAAAAATTGATAGCATGACTCATAAAACTCAAAATAGACAAACAGAAGAGTAAAGTAAATTTGAGTGACACACTATTGGGTGTAAATTTCCCCTGTACATGGAGTGGGTATCTTCTCCATCCCATATTTATAATATTAAATTAAATCTTGCTTTGCCCAAAGATAGGCCCTTTACAATCACTCTTTTGGCAAAAGAGTTTGAGTTAACTGAATCAATGGTCACAACCAATTGCACAACCCACAACTGTTGAAAGCCATAAAATATTTCTAAAATATTTGCAATAAATCTCCTAGAATCTCAAATATCAATAAATATTTACAAAGAGGATGTATGCACGCCTTAGAATAAATGGTGGTGCATCTTACTTAAATAATTTAATGAAGAAGTCTTTGAAATAAGTTGCGCTTGCTACGAATATGCAATTCATCTTGCTCTACACATTAACCGATTGTCAAAAATTTCAAAAATCATGTTAGAAAAATAATTAACTGAATAAATACAGGTAGCTATAATAAACAATTAATCATTGGAATTCCATTAAATAATCAATTCATGTAGACGTTAACACTTGAGATATGAATATTGTGGCATCACCCATGTATGGCTTCACCCATGTTCGCACTTGCAAGTCTCATGCTTGTAAAGGATAGATGTTAACACTTGAGATATGAATATTGTGGCATCACCCATGTATGGCTTCACCCATGTTTGCACCTGCAAGTCTCATGCTTGTAAAGGATAGGCATCTCCATCAACCACCCAAGATTCGCTCTTGGAAATGTGGCTGCATTAATGAAGAACCATTTGATACTCTTGTCAACGTGCACACAAGGGAGAACCATTGAAGACGCTCATTCCCTTGTGTAGGTGTTACCTAGCAACATACCCTCGGGGTAGGATAGCAATTGTCCTCAATTGTTATTGTCCGGATGTAGAGTCAATAAATGTGGATAATCATGCAAGGCACGAGCAATCATCCATTGAGCTTCCTCAACAGGATGGTTTTGAAATTTCACAAGATAGCGAGGATAAGTATTGCCAGTGTGGGTGGTTATGTAATCAATATCAATAATAGATTTAGGAATTAAAAGCTCATTATCATCTTCAAGCAATGGCGGAGAATCATACACAGGATGGATAGGTAATGAACCTTTAAATGAATGGAGAAGATTAACATGAAAGGTATTATGAATTTTCCAATGTGAGGGTAATTCTAATCTAAAAGCATTAGCATTTATATAGTGAAGAATTTTGAATGGTCCATAAAATCTAGGTGCAAGTTTGTTAGGATTCTTCTAAACACTATGCAGTCTATGTTTCTCAATTCACAATCAAACAAGTAGAGCCTATCTCAACTAGCTCTCTTCTAGATATTTGTTCCCTTGCTCAGGTCGCATCACTGTATCACATCAAAGGTCGACATTACATGCTCTCTACTCCAGCATTTTGAAAAAATGCAGCTTGCTGAAATTCTATGCCTGTCGTCGTTCGTACTATCGATTCTACTCCTGCATGGCATGGTTCACTCTGCAACTACATGGCTTTCAAAGCTCCATATCCATCACATTCTTTGAAACGCATAGCTTGGCGTTCCTTATTATCTTGCTTAACGTAGGATTTCTGGGCCTTAGCAATCAATTGTTTAACTTGGTAAAAAATAGTAGAATGAGTATGTATCCAATCATCAACAAAATGTACATTTTGACTTAAATGAAATGTTGGTATTGGCATTTTGCGACCATAGATAATTTCAAAAGGTGCTTTGTTGGTGGCAGAGTGAGGTGTATTATTATAAGCAAATTGTAAAAGATGCAAATGTTGGTTCCATGTACTAGGTGAAGAGATAGTATAGGCACAAATCAAATTAAGAATAGTGCTATTAGTAACTTTAGTTTCACCATTAGTTTCAAGATGAAAGATTGAACTAAAATCAATTTTAGTATGAAGGTTAAGGAACAAAGTGATCCAAAAGTTATTGCAAAAGCAGGGATCACGATTATATATAATAATGTGTGGCAAACCATGATGTACAAAGATATGCTTAAGGAAAAGGTTAGCACCTTGTGAAGCAGTTAGTGTTTTCTTGCATGGAATAAAATATGCTTGCTTACTAAATCGATCAATAATAGTTCAAAGCATATTATTTTGTGAAGAAGCTAGTGGCAAACTAGTCTATTGAGATTTGTTTCCAAGGTGAGTTAGGAATAGGTAAAGACATTAACAAACCATACCGCTTACCATGATGTATTTCAATGCATTGACAAACAAGACATTCAAAAACAAAGGTGGAAACATCGTGATTCATATTAGGCTAATAAAAATCTTCTTACAAATTATGGAGAGTAGAAACGATACCACGATGTCCTATATAAGGTGGATTGTGAACTTCTTGGAGAACAAAATGACGAAAGGGTTAAGTAATGTACAAACGTTTTTCATAAAAGAGGGATCTATTAGAGACAGAAAAATTATTAATAGGAATCCATTTGTTTTGAGACAAATTTAACCAAGCATAATGAAAATCAGAGTCATACAGATAAATATTCTTCATAGTATCTAATGAAGATGTAGAAAGCACATAAATATTAGCTACAGATGATCTACGACTTAATGCATCAGCTATAATATTTTCTTTATTGGGCTGATAGTGGATTAGAGGATGGAAAGACTGAATGAAAGATGCCCATTGTATATGCCGATTAGAAATTTGTGGTTGAGAAAGAAGGTGTTTGATACTTTGTTGATTTGTCTTAATCATAAATTCTGAACCCATGAAATAATGTTTCCATATGTATAATGCATGTATTACAGCTAAAAGCTCATTGCCATATGTACTATACTTAAGTTCAGAAGGTTTCAATTTACAACTAAAGTATGCAATTGGATGATCATCTTGCATCAATACAACTCCAATACCAAAACCACTAGTGTTAGTAAAAGGACGAGGAAAAATAGTCTATTGAAAATAAGTTGTAAAACAGGTGCATGAGTTAATGCATGCTTTAGTAGATCAAAGGATCACTGTTGATTGTCGCCCCAATGAAATACAAGATCTTTCTTTAATAATACAGTTAATGGCAAAGCAAGTAATGAAAAGTTTCTAACAAATTTATGATAAAAACTGACTAGTTTTAAAAATGAATGGACTTCATGTATATTTTTGGATGTAGGACATGTATTAATAGCTTTAATTTTACGTAGATCAACTTGAATTCCTTTAGCAGACACAATATGATCTAAGTATTCAATTTCTGTTTGAAAGAAAATACTCTTTTTTGGGTTAGCAAAAAGATGATTTTATTTTAGTAAACCAAAGACTAAAGATAAATGATGTTTATGTTCTCTTTTAGTTTTACTAAAGACAAGGATATCATTGAAAGGAACAATAATATAATGCTGAAAATTTAGAAATATTCGATTCATTATTCTACTGAAAGTAGCAAGTGAGTTAGTAAAATCGAAGGGCATTACTAAAAATTCATAATGGCCAAATTGGGTTCTAAAGACAGTTTTATAAATATTAGGCGTAGCCATATGCACTTGATGATAATTGGACTTAAGGTCAATTTTGCTAAACACAGTAGCACCTTGCAATTTGTCTAATAATAGATAATCCATACGAGGAATTGGATATTGATTTTTAACAGTAATTTTATTTAGAGCTCTATAGTCTATGTATATATGATAGGTTTGATTTTTTTTCTTTACTAAAAGAATGGAAGCTCCAAAAGGTGAATTGCTAGGTCGGATTAATTTTCTATTTAATAATTCTTCAACTTTTTTTTGGATTTTTTTTTGCTCTACCTGATTATGGTGATAAGGAGCTTTACAGGGAGGTTGACTACCGGGTAGAAGGTTAATTTGATGATCCTCGGGTTGTGATGGAGGAAGTTGAAGAGGTGAATTTTAAAAAAACAATAAAAAAATTATTAACAAAATTTTGTTGTCTTACGATCAATTTAGACTTAGCAACTTCGACTTCATTAAGTAATACGAGAAAAGCTTTAGATTGTTTTCGAATGGTACACTTTACTTGCGTGTTATAATTAATATTAGGATTAAATTGATATCACCAAGGCGTACCTAAAGTTACATCGGTAGATTGTAAAGGTACTATTAGAAAATTTCAGTTTTCTCTATAGAGTCCAATGTAAATTTCTAATCCATGTACTTCTTTAGTTTTGTTATATTGTTGCCCTAAAAATACAATCTTCATTTTATAAGTAGATGGAATAGCTTTAAGTTGTAATTTTTTGACTACCTTTTTTGAAACAAAGTCATGTGTATTTCTGTTATCATGCAAAATAGTCATTTCATAATTATGGATTTTATATATTATTTTTAGTAAAGCATGGACAAAAATTTTACTAGCAAGTTTATCAATATCGTTAGAGTTTTCTTCCATAAGCGCGGCTTTATCAAAATTTGGTATTGCTTCAAGGTCTTTAGTTGCTTCATTAGCTCCAAGATAATTTAAGTGTGTAGTAGGCTTTTTCTAGTCATGAGTGCTGCCCATAGGACGACTTGTAATATGGCTAGAGTGATTACATTTGTAATATATTACATATTTGAAAATGGTATTTGAGATACTTGGATTAATATTTTTGGATTCAGATGGCTTAGTAGGAGGCAAAGGAGAAATTTTAGGATTAGATTGACTTGCATTATTATAAAAGTTTCTCATCCAAGGTCGATAATTATAATGATTCTTTCCAAATTAAAAGATGGAAGCATGAAAAGAATTAAAACGAAAATTGTTATCATCCATATTATTTTCGGTGGAAGCTGGAAATTGTCGCTGATCTTTAGTTTGTTTCTTCTCGGCGTTATGTGCCAAAGAAATAGCCTTGTCGAATGTGTTGGGTTTAAACATATTGACTTCAGCTTGGAAAACCGGAAGAAGGCCAGATATATACTTCCTTTTAAACGTTGATTCAACTATAGGCTTGACCATTTGAAGTTGTAGCTAAGTATTCAAGAATCTTTCGGTGTATTGAAGAATGGTCTTTCACTCTTGCTACATAAAGATATCCCATTGTTGTTGCATACAAAGCTCGAATCGGGCAAGAAGAAAATTAGTAAGAAAATCGCAACTCTTGTCATGGGATATATGTATTTTTGAAATCTTACTTAACATGTGGATTAATTTTTAATCACATGATTAAGTAAATGTTGCACATGTAAGGTGCAACTGGGGTTAGAGTAAATTCACGAGCTCAAGACCCGAGAAAATCACGGGATGCCAAAGGCAAAAGTTGCTATAAGTTATGTTGCATATGTTAGCGATCAGACCCTGTTGCGGACTGCACAGTCGGACTGCCATGTGGCAGTCCGACCTGTTGCTGGACAGTCGGCTGCATTTAATGCAGCTGACCTGCATTTACTGGGCGCCTATTTTGTGGCTATTTATAGCCGATATTCCAGCAGTCTTCTACCACTTCTGTTCGCAGATTACAGGCTGGAGGCTCGTGCAGATTTCATCTCTGTCTGCAGATTTCAGGTTGGAGATCGTGCAGACTGCAGCGGACTTCGAGGTGAACAGCAGGTTGCATCGTCGAGGTGGAGACACGCAGTCCCGCGCACTGCGCCTGTGTACATATCTACATATCTTTGTATACAGCACACTTCATACAGCAGATCTTCATCTTCCATTGTCTCTCTCTCTTCTCTTTGCGTTCTCTCTCTCTCAGTCTTGGTCCCACGCTTCCGCATTGCTGCACTCTGACATGGTATCAGAGCAGTGTAGAAGGGCTGGCTGAGTGAAGAACCAACCTGAAGAAGAGTTTCCATCGCGACACAAGGCTGCGTTTCCAGCGTTTGAGGGTGAGCGGGAGGGCTGCGTCTCGGAAGAAGGCTAAAGCGAGCGTGGGCGTGCGGGAAAGGAGTCCAGTCGGTGGATTTGCTGCTGTTTGAAGAGGAGGAAGGCTAAGTTTTCAGTCTTCAAGTGCAGGTTTTGCTTTTTCATCACCTCCGGCGGGTGAAGAAGGTTCGGGACATGGAAGAAAGAGCCCTAGCAGGCTGCGTTTTCACAGTCAGAGGTGGCTACTTTTGCGTTTGTGAAGGCATTACAGGTGAAGATATCTACAGAGATTGACTTGGAGTTCCAGACGATTATGAACCTGTCTTACCGGCTCTTCCCTCAGATCAAAAGCTCAATGGCGACAACTACCGCATCTGGCGCGTGATGATGTTGGCCATCCTTGAGTCTTACAATTTGGCGAAGCTTGTACAGGAGGAGATCGACCGGCCCTCGGTGAGAGATGAGTCCAAACTCTTCCGATGCTCGTGCGGAGTTGGCCAAGGCACAGTCTCACTGGGACAAACTGAATGCCCGGGTTCGTTCTTTTCTTTTTCTGTCTTGTACTACAGCCGTGATAGTCCACATCGAGCACTTGACGGTGGCTCGGGAGATATGGTTGGAGCTTGATCAGATGTATAACCGGATGACCCTTATGAAGCGGGTTTCTTTGGAGGTGCAGATGCGGACTTTGTCCGTGAACAAGTCTTCTTCGCTGCGGGAGCACATCAACAAGCTTAGACAGCTTCAGATGTAGGTTGAGAATGCAGGGAAGCCGATTTCCTCCGAAGACATGGCGATCACACTTTTGTCCCAGTTGCTGCCACGATTCGGTGCTTTCTACTCCGCCCTTATTACTTCGGGGCGTGAGTCTACTCTTCGGTGGGAAGAGTTGGTTCCTATGGTCTTGGACCAAGAGGAACAACTAAAGAGACAGCATGCTTCCAAGACGGAAGCCTTGACAGGTCAAGCCTCTCAGAAGAAGGGGAAGGACCAAAAGAAGAAGAAGGAGGACAACAAGTTCAAAGAAGGACAAGGACAAAGAATCCACATGCCATATTTGTGGAAAGACTGGCCATTGGAAGGATTGCCTTGACAAAGACAAGAAGGACACCAACAAGAAGGACACGAAGGATTCTGGAGCGGTGGTTGTATCCTCATCAGCTGTGTTTCTTCATCTAGCTGTCATTGAGGACTCTACACTGCATGCTTCTGATGCTGCGATGACAGCTCCCCAGGCTCGAGAGTGGATCGTTGACAGTGGTGCTTCCCCGGCACATGACTCCTTCATCAGTTGGTGTTGCCCAGTTGCGACCTTCGCGTGGGTAGATTCTCATTGGAGATAGCTCTTCGGTGTCTATTGCAGGACGGGGTGAGTGTAGCTTATTCCAGATGGACGTGGTGGTACCCATACCTCAGAGGTCTTGCATGTGCCAGGTTTAGGGTATCATCTACTTTCAGTTCATAAGATTTGTTCCCTTGGACTTTTGGTGGAGTTTGACAGTGATTCGGTGCGAGTCCTTGATCGTGGGTCAAGGAAGGTTCTCTCATCAGGATATGAGGAGAACGGCATCTACAAATTGACGTCTTCTACTGCCCTTCCTACTCTTCTTTTTACCTCTCAGACATAGTCAGAGCTATGGCATGCTCGGTTTGGTCACCTCAACTATGATCATCTTCGGAGGGCGTCACGTGGACAGCTTGTTCGAGGGTTGCTGGACATAGTGGTGAGCCAGTAGCCATGCGTCTCCTGCATTTGTGGGAAACAGTATAGGGATGCGATTCCCAACAAAGCTTCGCGGCGGTTTACTTCACCGATGGAGCTTGTATCCACGGATCTGTGGCCCTATGAGGAGCGAGTCCCTGAGAGGGAGCTCGTACTTCATGTTGATTGTAGATGACTACAGCAGGATGACATGGGTCTATTTCTTGGCGTTAAAGTCAGAAGCTTTCTCCCACTTCAAGGATTGGCTTCTCTTTGAGGAGAACCGATCAGGCCGGAGATTGAAGACCTTGCGATTCGACAAGGGTGGTGAATTTGTTTCTAATGAGTTTGCTCGTTTCTGTGCAGATAAAGGTATTCACCAGGAGTTTGCTAATACCAACACTCCTCAAGAAAATGGCATTCTTGAACGGAAGAACCGAAGTGTGCTCGAGATGGCACATACCATGATGGAGCATCGACAGACACCTCAGTTTCTGTGGGCCGAGGCTGTGGCTACTGCAGTTCACATCCTCAACCGATCCCCCACTTCGGCCGTTGATGGGATGACACCTTTTGAGGCTTACTTTGGGACTAAGCCCGATGTTTCTTATTTTAGGGTTTTTGGGTGTGATGCCTATGTTCACATTCCCAAGGCTCATCGTGATAAATTTGAAGCAGCTTCCCGAAGACAGGTGTTTGTTGGCTACAGCTCTCAGTCCCAAGGCTATCGTTTGTATGATCCCGTCAAGCGGGATATGTATACCAGTCGAGATGTGCGGTTCGTGGAGGTTCCGGCCATAGCAGCGGGTGAGGAGCATCCCGTTCTTGGAGATCCAGGGGAGAGTTGGGCTCTCGCGACAGTTTCTTTGGAGCCCGCGCCTTTTGATTCCGATTTTGGTTCCGATACAGTCTACTGTTCAATCGGTCACCTCTAAGGAGTTACCACCGGTGGATATCCCAGAGTCTTCAGTTGCTGGAGAGAGACGAGGAGAGGTCCGGCCTCCTCCTCGTTGGGCCCGTGACACACTCCGTGATTCAGGGATCGAGGGGGTCCCTGAGGAGTGGGGACCGCAGGATAGTCCGCGGCGGTCACGGCGGCACCAGGCCCATTCTACGGAGCTTGTTTGCTCTAACTATTGTTTGATGACCTGTGTTATGCAGGATCGAGAGCCCACCTCCGTGAAGGAGGCTTTACAGTCCGCACCATGGAAGAAAGCTATAGAAGCCGAGTTGAAGGCTATTGAGAGGAATGGCACTTGGTATCTCGTGCCTCGCTCCTCGAATAAAAAGGTGATTGGCGTCAACTGGGTCTTCAAGACCAAGTACCTTAGCGATGGTTCTTTGGACAAGCACAAGGCTCGCCTTGTTGCGAAAGGTTTTGCACAGCGCCCAGGGATTGATTGTTATGACACTTTTGCCCCCATTGCTCGTATGGCGACTATTCGAGCTGTTCTTGCCTTGGCTGGCCATAGGAGATGGCTTGTCTACCAGTTGGATGTGAAGTTAGCTTTCCTCAATGGTGATTTGAAGGAGGAGATCTATGTAGAGCAGCCTCCTGGCTTTGGATCTTGAGATGGGAAAGTCTACAGGTTGAAGAAGGCCTTATATGGCCTCAAGTAGGCTCCGTGTGCATGGAACGAGAAGATTGATCCGTTCCTTCAGTCACAGTTGGGATATCGGTGTTCCAAGGCCGATCCGCAGCTTTATGTACACACTTCCGAGGCTGGTTGTGTGCTTTTTGTGTTGTATGTTGACGATTTTGATTGTCGCAGGTGATCATGCACAAAAGGCCAAAGAGATGAAGGCAGATTTACATTAGACGTTCGAGATGACCGATTTGGGTCTACTCCATTTCTTTTTGGGCCATGAGATTTATCAGTCTCAGAGGGGGATTTTCATCTCTCAGCAGAGATATGTACAGGAGCTCTTGGTTTCTTTTGCGATGGAGGATTGTCGGACCATTTCTACTCCTATGGATCCGAACTGGAAGGCCACTTCACATTCAGCTTCTCCCATGGCGGATGCTTCCCGCTATTGTCAGTTGATTGGATCATTGATTTGGCTCCTCAACACTCGTGTTGATCTTTGTTTTGCTGTAGGTCTCTTGGCGGGGTTCATGAGTGAACCTCAGATGGTGCATTGGCAGGCTGCCCAGAGGATACTTCCGTATTTGAGGGGGACATCTGATTTAGGGATTCATTATCCAGCAAGGCACAGGTGGTTCAGATCTTGTACTTGCAGGTTAGAGCGACTCGGATTGGGCCGGTGATGTGGACCACAGGCAGTCTACAACATGTTACTGTTTTACCTTGGGTGCAGGTGTTATCTCATGGAGTAGCAAGAAGCAGCCCACGGTAGCCCTTTCGTCTACTGAGGCGGAGTATCGAGCTGCGTCTTCCACCACATGTGAGGCTGTGTGGCTTCGGAGATTGTTGGAGGAGCTTGGCTGCCCCCAGACGCGTCCTACTTTGCTGCAATGTGACAATGAGAGTTGCATTGCCTTGGCACGGAATCCTGTTTTCCATGCCCGGACGAAGCACATAGAGATCTAGTACCACTTCATCAGAGAGAAGCTTCTGGATGCGACCATCGCGGTGGAGTACTGCAAGACGGAGGACAATCTTGCAAATTTGTTTACGAAGGCGCTTCCCCAGGCTCTACTTCGGAGACATGCCAGATCCCTCAGGCTTCTGCCCCACCCAGGCTCTGAGAGGGAGTGTTAGCAATCAGACCCTGTCGGACTGCACAGTCGGACTGCCACGTGGCAGTCCGCCTGTTGCTGGACAGTCGGCTGCAGGCTCTGAGAGGGGGTGTTAGCGATCAGACCCTGTCGGGGACTGCAGTCGGACTGCACAGTCGGACTGCCACGTGGCAGTCCGCCTGTTGCTGGACAGTCGGCTGCATTTAATGCAGCTGACCTGCATTTACTGGGCGCCTATTTTGTGGCTATTTATAGCCGATATTCCAGCAGTCTTCTACCACTTCTGTTCGCAGATTACAGGCTGGAGGCTCGTGCAGATTTCATCTCTGTCTGCAGATTTCAGGTTGGAGATCGTACAGACTGTAGCGGACTTCGAGGTGAACAGCAGGTTGCATCGTCGAGGTGGAGACAGGCAGTCCCGCGTACTGCACCCGTGTACATATCTGCATATCTTTGTATACAGCACACTTTATACAGCGGATCTTCATCTTCCATTGTCTCTGTCTCTCCTCTCTGCGTTCTCTCTCTCTCTCTCTCTCTCAGTCTTGGTCCCATGCTTCCGCATCGCTGCACTTTGACAGCATAGGCACTTAGTGGTATCTGGTGTCAATTGTTGGCCTAGGTCATTCATTTGGCCATAAGTGTCAGTTTGGTGACACTAGAAATGTGGCGTTTAATGGTAGCTAACACTGATCTAATGGTCAAAGATGGCACATAGAGACTTGGGAGTGGAAGATGCTTAGCCAATTTAATTATTGGCCAGTCAGATTATTTTTTTGAGCATCGAAATAATTATTAGATTAATTTTTAGTAATTAAAGGCTGAAAATTAATATTTAATGATGGATAATGTTGGAAAAACCATTTGGGAAGGTTGCCACTTGGCAAACTTGCCCATACAAGCTAGTAAAAGGTTGAAGAAGAGGAAAAACGAGATCATTCTTGCTATAGCAAATGTGGGAGAGTTGTGAGTAGCCATGGCCAACCTATTTTTAGCCATTGCAGCTAGCCATGAGTGAGTTTTGAGGAGGCGATTGCAGATTGGGGACCCTCTACAACTGGACGATTGCAGGTACAAGGTGACAGCTGATTTGGATGTCTCAGCTGTAGGCGATAGCATTTAATGCTGTTGTGGCAGGGTAGTAGTTGCATTTAATTGATTTTTAGTCATTCTTCGTGACAAAACTCTGAATTTTCTCTCTCTACAACTTTCTCTCTCAGCTCTCGGCCATTTCACCGCCTTGCTCCGAAGATCTCAACATTTGGACCCTTGGAGGTTGAGAAATTGCAAATTTCTCTACTGTAAACCCTAATTTATAGTAGAAATTAGGGTTTACAAGCAGCCTTGGGAAGTGTGCCAGAAATTGGAAGCTCCAAGACTTGGATTTTTCAGGGCTGAAGGTAAATTTTAGCTAAATTCAGGTGGAGGACTAGCCAACCATTGAATCATTGTCTATGAAGTGGGTGAAGGCCAATTAAGTGCCCAAATCAAGGGGCAAATCAGATTGAAGACTTGCTGGTCACTTTGGACAGCAAGGCGAGTTTGGATTACGAAGGGGATCGGGAGAATCCCATTGTAAATCAACTTCTTCTTCAATAAAGCTAAAGAAATACCGAAAGGGACACCGATTTTGGGGCCAATCGGGTGTGCATTGTCCAAGATTAGTAGGTAAATTTGTATTTTCAGATTTGCATTAATTGTTTGCTGCTGTAATTAAGTTGTAATCAAGGATTTACCACCCATCCATGGAAGGAAGGTTGGTTTCACTCTTGCTCCAGTTGGGCTCGATGTTGATGCTCTTCTTCTAGTTGCATGGCCAATAAATCCATGCATTGCTCCATGGTTGGTTCAGGGGAAGAAGTGATGTGGAATCAAAATTTGTAGTGTTGGACGAGCCTTCATGAGACATAATGATTGCGGATGACTTGATGAAGATATCTGAATAATAAAGACGCCTTGAAGAGACTCTTTACCTGTAATAATAGAATTTTGACGTATAAGCACCAAAATAAAGAGCGGCTTCTTAGCAAAATAATAAGACGGAATAGGCAAGAAGGACGGGAATTTTTGATAATATCTTGATAAGGTTCCGCAGCCCCGGAGTGACCGTACAAGAATCACCTCTTAGAGGCTGGAAGTTAGAGATGATTTAAGCTGATTTGGATGGTCCATGCGAGAGGGGATTGAATTTTTCAATCTTGGCCTGAATTGCAAAATTTCTGAGTAGAGATAGAGGGGTTTGAGGTTTTGAAGCCTTGGGAATCTAGGTGTAGTTGGTTTGAGTTGAGATGTGTGATACCACTATTGCGTAGATTGGATGTAAGACTTGCACGTAGCGAACCAAAGAAGCTCTCCCTTACTCTCTTTTCTTATAAAAATTGATAGCATGACTCATACATCTCAAAATAGACAAAAAGAAGAGTAAAGTAAATTTGAGTGACACACTATTGGGTGTAATTTCCCCCCGTACATGGAGTGGGCATCTCCTCCATGTCGTATTTATGATATTAAAGTGAATCTTGCTTTGCTCAAAGATAGGCCCTTTATAATCACTCTTTTCGCAAAAGAGTTTGAGTTAACTGAATCAATGGTTACAATCAATTGCACAACCCACAAAACTGTTGAGAGATATACTATATCTCCTAGAATCTTAAACATCAATAAATATTTACAAAGAGGATGTAAGCACGCCTTAGAATAAACAGCGGTGCGCCTTATTTAAATAATTTAATGAAGAAGTCTTTGGAGTAAGTTATGCTTGCCATGAATATCCAATTCATCTTGCTCTACACATCAGCTATAAAAAATTCAAAATATTATGTTAGAAAAATAATTAACTAAATAAAAACAGCTAGTTATAATAAACAATTAATCATTGGAATTCCATTAAATAATCAAACATGTAGACGTTAACACTTGAGATATGAATATTGTGGCATCATCAATAGCTTCACCCGTGTTTACATCTACAAGTCTCATGCCCGGAAGGGATAGGTGTTTCCATTAACCTTCCGTCCAAGATTTGCTCTTGGGAACGTGCCCCATGTTAACGGAGAACCATTTAAGGCACTCATCCCGTCAACGTGCACACAAGGGAGAACCATTGAAGGTGCTCGTCCTCTCGTATAGGTGCCACCTCACAACACGCCCTGGCATATATGGAAGGGACACACTCATATCCAGGGTCGGGCGCGGGGTTTCACTCGGCCTTGGTACTATAACATGCCTTGCATGGCTCAAGTCTTCATGGGGTGGCCATGGAGGTTGACACTGTTCCATCATGTCGCGTCGCCTTGCCATAGCGCCTCAGTGCATCACAGTCCCCTTGGGACTAGATATCCGCTCCGCGTCGCAGCTTGCTCTTGGCACACAACTCTCATGGGGCTTCTCACATAGCATGGTCACTTGGCACCTTGTGCGTCTCATTTGCCAGACTCATAATGTCGAGCTTATCTAGCACAACGCGACGCCCTATAGGCATATCGCGCTACGGAACCATCTCGAGTCACGACGACTTATCCCCATGCCTTGGCTCGTCTCACCCCCAAGGGGCCTCTCGACTCACATGGAGGACATAGGGCCTGATTGCCTTGGCTCCTTTGTGAACCTTGCAGTATCGGGGGGCAAGAAGATGGTTGCTCCTTGGCACTAGGTGCCGTGGAGGAGGGAGCAGATGCCAGGTTGCCCAAGTGCTCACACCCCACTATCCTCATACACATCCACCCTTCACGGAATTCGTGTCCTTACGAAATCGAGTTATAGGCATAAAGACCTTGAACAATCAAAGTGGTATAAGAGATACTACAACCATCAGGTGCTCGGTCGGACCTAACATTCAAGAAGTCAAGGTAACATTGGTGTTACTGAGTCTGGGTGCACTATGGATCTTACTTCCTCGCGTGTCTCCTGACCTCCTTTCAACGGGACCCACAAGCTGTTACTAGTTCTCAGCCCACTAGTAGTCAGGGCTCGATCTGGTCCGTAGACTTCGGGAAAGTTCACACTAGCTCATGATTTGCTTTTGTTGGAATTCCGATAGCCTGTCACCTTGCCACTACTTGAGCTTTCACATCAAAGACACATCTGTCACCTGTGGTCTTTGAATTGTTTTTCGAACAACCTAAACCAAAGTGATCCACCACCATTTGCTTCTAAGGCTTAGTGTTACTTCCATATCAAGGGTATGAGGACCTTTTTGAGCAATACCTGTGACATCTAGCTCGGAGAAGTGGTGCTCATCAAGCAGTCAAAGCTTCTTTACTTGTTTGACCAAACGCGTGGTGGAGCAATGTGTGTGCTTGCTACATTAGGTGACCTTGCTAAAGTGTCAAATCCACTTCTCCTGGAGAAAGAGCTGAAGGGGAGCGTATTAGTTTTGAAGCAAACGGACATACTGTATATAGATGAGTTTGCATCAAGGCAAGGAGGAGCTCGGTATGCGGATCGACGGAAGGATTCAGCTCTGAAGGAGTACATTGGCAACCTTGTTGCAGACTTGGTGGCCTTTCATAAGAAGCGCTTACCACGAGGGCAAGAAATAATCATGAAAATTCAAGCTTTGAGCAGCCTAGTTAAGTTAAAGCTCAAGTCTTTGGCAAGGGTTTTTGCAAAGCAAATCCACTAAGGAAAAAAATAGAGATCCACTATGGGAAAAACATATGAAAGATACAATGAAAATTCTTTAGAACAATCTGTCAGAGTTGTTGATGGTAGCGGAAGCATCTTCTTTTTCTTTTTCTTCATTCATGAATTGGTTTTGGTGGTGATCATTCTGCATTTGTTTTGCTCTTTTCTTGTGGAAACATTCACTGGCTATATGGCTAGTCTTGTCACAGTAATGACATATAATCCGATCCTTGTTGTTGTTGGTACTGAGTCCTCGACCACGGCCTTTTGCTCCATAAGTGCCATTGGTGTACAAGAGACTGTTGTTGGTGGTGTATTTCTTTGTATCCTTGCTTTTAACTTTGCTTTCTCCATCAAGTAGTGAGTACTCAATATCTTTAAGTGAGAGACTTGGAACATTACTTAGGGTGGACACAAGATTCTCATATGGATCCTTATTTACACTTGCAAGTAGTACGGCTATTGCTTCGTCTTCATCAACAATATTCTTCTTAAGAGTTGCAAGCTGGGTTTTTAGGCTCTTGAACTTGTTAATGCGTATGGTCATGGAAGTACTATCTTTTATATCTAGTTTATAAAATTGCACGAGTATTTTTACCTTTGAATTCTTTGCTTGGGTACCAAAAATCCTATCAAGTTCCTCCCAAGTAGTTCTAGCATCTCTAATGCCAGAGATATAATGTAGCACATTATCAGTTAGTCCCCAGGTAATGATGCCTAGTGCCTTGTTATTCATCTTCTTCCATTCTTTGGTTTTTGGTGGAGCTATTGCAAGGATCCCACTTTCTGAATCTTCTTTCCGGCCATTGCATTACCTTCATCATCTTCAAAGAGATCCCAGAGGGCTTTCATCATGAGGTGGTCTATGGTCTTTTCCTTCTAGGCATGAAAGCTTTCACCATTGAATTTAGCTATTTTGCTCAAGTTCACTCATTTTGAAGGAGGTCTTAGCATGAGCATACTTGGGCAGTGTCTGTCTTTTTACAAGGGGGTTAAGACTTACAAGATATTTGATCAAGCAGTTGAGATGGGATAAAAAATGAGTTGTTCTTGAGTGAGCTTATGATCCAAGTGCTAAGAAGCACTAATGGAGTATCAAGAGATGCTATGCCTTGATTGTGCCTTACTCGATGTTGAGCTTGATAGTTGATGCTTGATGTTTCAAAATCTTCTTTTTGAGAATTTCTCTTGCTGGAAATTGATCAGTCCCGAGTGTTTGAGGCTTTAGTGTGTTGGAATGAAGTGGAAAAATGAAGTGTTTATGACCTTGAAGGTCAATGGCTATGGCTTCTTCTTCAGGGTTTTGATAGGCGACTATTTTTTCAGCTTGTGCAGCTTAAGGAGTTGACCATTGCAAGAGATATTGCATGGGGAGTAGGCTTACATAGTGAGCTTCCAAAGCCCTGTACTCGCAGGGTAAATCACGTAGTGTAGGAGACGAATGTGTGTACGAACTAGAATCGATACAATTTTGAGCAACGACTTGGGAAATGCGTAATCCTAGCCACCAAGTCGCTGCTGAAGACCCAAGGGCTCTGATCTAGGTAGATCCTCTAGATCCTGGGTATGAGTAGAGGAAATGACTGCTCAAAGGAGAGCCACTACTCCAAAGTGAAAGGTGGTGGTGTGTGAAGAACTTCATGGCACATAGAGTGCCTCTCTGAATTGGAAGGAGTAGAAGCAGGAGCCCTCTCTGAAGCCGAAGAACTAGAAGCCCCTTTGAGGGCGAAGTAAGAAAATCCCCCTTTGAATCCCAGTTTGAGAGAGAGGGAATCCAACCACTCATGGCTCACGGATTGTGAAGCATCTAATGATGGAGGAAGTGCCGCCTGTTGTGCCGAAGAAGTTATTTGGGGCTTGGAAGAAGTCAAAAAGCACCCAGAAGTGGCCTCTTGAACTGGAGTGGAAGAGGGTAGGGAAGAAGGAGGCTTAGGATGAGCCAAGGGTGGGGAACAGTCCGGGGCTCTTAGGAGAGTGGACTGTGGAGGAGATGTGGGCCGTGGAAGCTACTGTACTCGGAAGTAGGTAGGGGAAACCTCCGCACAGTGGGGTGGTCTCTAGGAGGGCTTATCTCCTTGTAAGGTCTTAAAGTCTCTGTGTGCTTGAAAGGACTTAGTGCACGTCGGTTGCGTCTTATTGCGATTAGCAACAGTTGCTCTGCTGTAAACAGCTGCAAACTGCGGGTGGAAGGCTGGAAACAGGCGCCAAAGTGTAGATGACAGTAAAGGACAACTGAGACTGTGATGTCCTCCGCAAAAGGGGTGCGGGTAGCAAGCTAAAAACATCTGAAACTTGCAAAAACGAGAATTTTGATGCAGCGGAAGAAGAAGAGAAGTGGATGCTGAACCCGCCACCGGTCTTTGCCACTGTTTGAGCAGATCCAGCTCTGATACCATGTCAAAAGATGACGTACCAGCGAGACAGTAGGGTTTGCGGGGAGGAACACAGAGTGAACTCAGCAGACACTGAGAAGAGAAGAGAAGAGAGAAGAAACTCTGATGAATGGAATGATGAAGTTCTGAATCATGGAGTGAATGTGATACAAGGAAACAAGGGTGCTATAGCACAAGGAAGATGATGAAGACAGCCACAAACCACGAACCGCAATGTCCTCCTGAAGGGGTGAGAGGGTAGTGGAGAGGCTGGAGAGAAGAGGTGACGGACTGAATGAATCAGTCGTGAAGAATGAGTGACAGAGGCAGCCTATAAATAGGCACAGTTAGTCTAGGATGGTGCCTCTTTTTGGGGCTGCAAACCCTAAACGCAAAACACAAAAATGCAAAAACGCAAACTGCGGATGAAGGGTTTCTCAACAGGCTATGGCAACTATGCAAGCTCCAATGAAGGTGAAGGTGAAGTTGGAGTAGGAAATGAAGTCTTGAATTGATATCAAGCTGGGAAGAAGTGAAAGGGAGCTGGAGAAGCAAAAAGGGAGCTGGAGAAGCAGAGTGAGAAGTTGACCATGCTGAGCTGAGCTGTGATACCATGTGAGAATGTCGGATCTAAAGCATGGCAGGAGCTATGGAGGTTGGAAGGTGAAGACTGAATTTATGTTGACATGAACAATGAGTACGCAACTGTTAATTAGGTTCCAAGATGGAAGCTTGGACTCATAAAGACAATCTTGTGTATTGGACTGACAATGACAATTACACTAATTGAAGAGGAAAGCATCATGATATTGCATTTATCATTATGAAAGTGATAGTCAAGTACAACGATTTATAGAAGTTGGGTTGTTCCACTCTCATCATTGTGCATATGGGATTTAGGACATCTCTTCCTGGAGCATACATCATTTGTCATTTCTCAACCAAGGGTCTGGTCCCGTCCGCACTCATGACGCGCATCTTATCTGGACCACCTTTTGTTCCCCTTATAGGTAAAGGGTACAATGCTTGCACATCGGATATGCAAGTAAGCTCCGAGTCTCCTAACGTTGAGGCTATTCGTTCCACTATAGAGGCTTCACGGGAATGAGAAGTCGGTGCCACCGCCTCATGGGTGACTATGCATTCCAGAGGTTGTAGGTATCACCTCCCTTTGTAGACATGAGGGGCTAGTTAATGTCACTGCTAGTTGGGTCTATCCACTCACCCTGTCCACTGTAGGAACTCTGTGGCCGAGAGATGACTGTCACTGCCTCATGGGTGACTGCTTCTTTTGAGAAGTGTGTTTCCACACATGGGTCCGATTCTCCCACATAAGATCCTTCGCTTCCTTGTGGTGAAGTCTGTTGAAACTCCTTGGGAGAGTCCTTGCGAATTTCTATGGAGAAGGGCTTGGTTGCAAGCTTCTTGGTCTCAGCCCCAAGTCACCTATTTCCAAATCCTCCCTTGGTGATGCACTCTCGACTTCTTTTAGCTTGCTCCAGGACTACAAGTGTTACACACATTTCCGGCCTGATCATAGGGCTTCATCGGCATAGGTAGAGGTCATTTCTTTATACTCGCGCCTCAAAGAGTCTCTAGGCTACCATCTTATGGGTTCCTTGCCCTCGGCTCCTATGTCCTCAGTTTCTCCTAGTCAGAATGGCATGTTTTAAGGGTCTTGTATCCAGGTAGTACAGGCACGATATGCAAAGAGGGGTCCCCCATGCGATGGAGGGGATAAGTGCTTTTTATAGTGGAACACATGACCACTTGCCTGGCCTCCACTTGGGCAGTTTGGGGCATTTGCTTAAGACCTCTCACTCCGGCCTTGGCTCATATCCACATCCCTGTCTTGGTTCTTTAATCTTGCCCCAGATGCATGAGCGTGTTGAGAACCAACTCGACTTGCCAGATTCTTCGTATCTCTCGCCAACTTCCACGAGCTCTAGCTTGTTTTACCTCGTTGGCACCTACGAGGTCCCAGTGGTCTTTGGGCATGACCCCCACCCGATGTTGGTTCCTTACTGTGACATTAAGGTAAATCAAGGGAAACATGCACGAGGATGACCGTCCGGGGTCTTGGGCGCCCGAAAAGAACAGCTTCACGAGACCCGTCGGCTCTGTCTTCTCGACGAACAGATGTCAGACGGTTCTGAAGAAGACCCTAAAAGCCAGAGGAAAAGCAGTAAAAATAAAAGAGTACGAGCGATCTCCTCACCTCCCAGCCTTGCCTAGTTTATTGCTGGCCAGACCCATCGTGATCCGATTGCCAGCCGTCAAACCTTGGTGAGTCCTACTATTCTTGGACTCTCTTTGGTTCTAGGCTCCCCTAAAACCCGTTCAGGCGCCCAAGACCCCGGACGGTCATCCTCGTGCATGTTTCCCTTGATTTACCTTAATGTCACACTTACCCTCTCTTAGCTTCTCCTCATGGCGTGGTGGGTTGTCTTGTCCTCTGACTTCTTTTGACTCGCCCGATGTCCATAAGTGGTTGGAGAACTAATTGGACTTGCTAGATTCTTTGTATTGCTCGTTGGCTTCTACGAGCTCTAGCTTGTTTTACCTCACCGGCACCTACGAGGTCCCAATGGTCTCACAGTGCGGCCTCCATTTGATGTTGGTTCCTCACCCTCACTTGGCTTCACCTCACGGCATGGTGGGTTGTCTCCTCCCAGATTATTTATACTCGCCCCCAATGCACCCTCAGAGATTGGCATTTCTTACCGAAGTGTAATGTGTTTGTCTGCGCAACACAATGTTGGGATCACCCTTACTTTTTGGAGAAAACAGATCACAATCTGGTGTGCTCTTGCAGAATTGTAAAATCCTCATAGGTTCCCGCCAATGAGTTTTCTTGGGCTCACTTATAAACCTGCAAGAAGGCCAATCGAAAAGTATAGATCTAGCCTCATAGTTTCCTGCCAACGAGTTTTCTTGGGCTCACTTATAAACTTGCAAGAAGGCCAATCGAAAAGTAATGATCTAGCCTCATGTTAAGAAGCTAAAGGAACCCACAGGCCTCTGGTAATTAGAAGCATCCATAGGCTCTAAATCTCCAAAAGCTGTCACTATTCAATTTGGATCCATTAAAAAGAAATTGGTTGATAGGATGTCATGCCTAAAGCTGTTGGTAACTCATTTGAATGTACCACTGTTGAGACAAGAAAATCCCCCTCTTACTTTTCTATATCTCACAGCTAAGAAAGAAGTGTAATAGCCCCATGCATGTCATTTCAAACTCCTAGTTAAGGGAATCCTTGGTCTTTTGCACCATCTGAGTGCGGTCTCCTATCAAAATGAGGTCTGCCATGTAGAGCATGAACATGGCTATTGGGCCACCTAAGATGTGGACATAGAGATTGGGATTAAGAGTCTGATCTCTGATACCCCAGCCTTTTCCTAAGAAAGGTGTTGATCTTTTCATTTCACAAACGTGGAGCTCGTTTCAAGCCATAACAATCCTTCTTTAACTTGTACACTTGTGCCTTGGCATTTGACCTTGTGAATTGGGAGGTTTCCAACATAGATTTTTATATCTATTAGTAGATGTCTTAGTTCATGATTGAGTCAGTGCATGTGATTCAATGGACTAGGGCACTAGTCTATTTCCTAGATTATTTAGGCATTTTATGATGGCTATTTTAGCATTTTATGCTAGCCGTCCTGCTGCCATTTATGACATTATTTTGCCTATTTATTTCAGGCACTCCTTCGCAGTCATTATTCGCCATCTGACAGGTTCTGCTATAGAGAGGGAGCCGGTGCCGGTGCCTTCACAGCTAGTGATTCACATTGATTTTGTATTGTCTCATATCTTGGTGTATGGATTCCATTTCCCGAGCATCTCTTTGCTTTTGAGTTCTTTGTGCAGTGTTCTTTTCTTTTGCAGTGTTTCTCTTTACTTTATCTCTTAT
Organism: Lygodium microphyllum; assembly: GCF_053477565.2. Lineage (NCBI taxonomy): Eukaryota > Viridiplantae > Streptophyta > Polypodiopsida > Schizaeales > Lygodiaceae > Lygodium > Lygodium microphyllum. The sequence goes on from NC_141164.1 coordinate 40,750,852, forward strand.
GTTCAACAATCTATAACAGCAGTTTTCCATGCTTCCATCACTACATCCACTTTTGACATGGTATTAGAGCAGGATCATTGTTCCTGCTGCTGTTTTACACTGTTTCAGGTCTGAGTTTTGATTTTTTTGTTTGCTTATTGGACCTGTTTCTGACTTCTGCGATTGATTTACAGCCTATGCGGCCTTTCTCTACTAATTTTCAGCCTGTTTTTCTGCTATTTTCTCAGCATTTCGCAGTTTGCCATTTGGGTTTATTGTTTTTTGGGGCTCTTTCAGGGCTGGGGATCTGTTTTTGACCCTTCTACATCAGTGTTTGGGTGTCTGCTGGCTGAGGCAAACAGTTTTCCTGCAAGACAACTGCATTTATTGCTGTTCCTGTGTGTGTTTTGTCATTAGCATCTGCGTTTTGCCTTTTTGCTTCTATGCAGGGCTGGGTGACAAGTTTTAAGCTATTTTTTGGCTAAGTTTGGTTTGTCTTTTCACTTTGTGGTACACTACTTAGTTTTAGAGAGGGTTCATGTGCATCCGGTTGTCGTGTTCTCATCACTATACTCTAGTTAATGCTGATCTTTTCTCTATGTGCTTTCTTTATTGCTTTAAACTTGTGCAATCCTTGTGACTCTGTATTTTGGCATACTTTTCTCCCTGAAGATCCCTTGTTTCTTTCTTCCTCTTCTTTGTATCCCCCTCATCATGGCTCCTCCGGCATCTCCTTCTGATGGTCAGCATGCAAACATTATTTACTCATCTATAAGTGTTATATTGGAGACTTATTTACTCTTGTTGTGTTCAGCTTTAGGTTTTTGTGAGGATGCTATCTCTTGGTGCTTCAAATGCTCTAGTTTTAAAGAGGGGTGCCATACGGTGGAAGAATAAGTCTTAGTGCTATTATTGTGGTAAGAATGGATAACTCCGGAAGGACTATAGGACATCAGTAGCTTTACGGCAGGAGTAGGAGCAGACGGTGATGACTCTCTCGGCGAGTCTTCCTCATCTCCAAGTCCAGGTTTAGGCTCTAGCTATGTGACCTCGGTAATGGTTGCAGGGGCCTTCCTTCTAGGTTGCTAGTACAAATGATGCGGTCATTCTTCACAACCCTAGTGCCAAAGAGGAAGTGTGAGAGGGTGGTGAGATGGGGTTAGAGAGCCTCATCTATACAGGTATATAGATGCACAGGTTCTCGAGAGAGGTTTCTTGATGCATTGATTGAAGTCTAGTAGGTTCAAATCCTAGAGCTGGGATTGACATCTAGGTTCATGATGAGTTGGTTATTTGATAGTTGGCAAGATCGGTTGAGCTCACATGAGGGGAAGCTTTGGTGGTCTTGGCCAAAGGCGGGGAATCCATGGTTATGTATGTTCAGAGGGATTTTTGACAGGATGATCTTGTATGCTATTGTGAGACATTCTTGACAAATATTGAGAGTTGCTATGATTCTTCTCTATTTTTTGGAGCTAGTATGATCACCATCAACATTAGGTTCTCTTCAAGGCACCTTGGTGGTGGCCTGTCTATCCACTGCTTGGATATCCATGGTTCTACTTTGGTGGACCTTGTTGTACGTACTATGATGGGACATTATCATTGTATATTGTATTATATCAGATCACCCATGATTTGAGAGAGGGTGTTAGCAAATATGTCAGTTCATGGTTGAGTCTGTATACGTGATTTAGGGGGGTAGGACACCACTCTATTTCCTAGTTTATTTAGGTATTTTATCTAGTATTTTATGATGGTTATTTTAGCATTTTATGTTGGTTAACATGTTGCCATTTATTTCATTATTTTTGCCTATTTATTTTATGTTGAGATGGCAAGCTTAACATGTGCGGACATTGATGATGGATCACCTGGCTAGATGGGTCCGCACGTCTATACTTAGTACATTGGTGGTCATTATGATACTCACATGGCCACTGACTTATGACTTATTATATTTAGTTTGTTACACCTACCTACGGTTGGCAAAGATATAGCGCCAGTCGATTAGTGTAGTCGGTTATGCACTGTTTGACTTAGAAGGCTAATTTTTTTAATGTTGTATCTTATCTATACTTTGTATACATTGTATAGTGTGTGGAAGAAGAAGAAAAAATCAGCAAGAAAACGTTTTGGCCTCCATATCTTTTCTTGTGTTCTTGAGTGAGCTTCCTCTTGTGTATATAGTGTGTATTTAGCGCAGCAACTCAAGGAAGTCCCCCCACCACGCGATTCTTGACATGGTATCAGAGCCGCACCACTGAGAGAGGCTGATTTTGAAGGTTGAAGTGAAGGAGAAGAAGTAAGGTTCGAGCAAGCAAGCAACGGATAAGAAGCTCTCTCATTCTTTCACTCTCTCTCTTGGATAGTGCCTGTGGAGGCACCGGAAGCAGGGTAGAGTGAAAATCTCATATTGCTGTGAGATTTGGTATGATGCTTTTGTTGCACGAGTACTGCCTAGAATAATATCGGATATGTTATGTCATTTTCTTGAGAGTATTAAGATCAAGAAATTTATTCGATTTGATCGCTAGACTTAATTACAAAAAAAAAATAAATGCAAGTTACAGATTTCGAATCCGTAGTTTTTTGAAGTGTTTACAAGAAACAAAGATAAGGTTTATTTGCAAACAGATTGCAGATTACATGTACTATTGAGCAATTAGTGAAAAAAGTTGCTTGGTGTATTGTTGTGCACGTGTTGTGAAAGATTGCGGAAGACTAGCTTGCTGTGTTGTATCCTTGTTTGTGATAATGATGGAGAACAATGGAAATCCCATTATTGAGAAGCTCGACAAGAACAACTACCCTTCATGGAAGTTCCGTGTGACGAACTTTCTCATTGGAAATGGCCTTTATGAGTTTGTTTTAGGTGAAGAAAAGGAGCTAGAGCTGGGTATCTCTTCGACTGTAGATGAATTAAAAGCATGGAAAGAATGGAATGCGAAAGACAAAAAGGTGATGTACTAGCTATCTATAGTCATTGATAATACGATGTTGGGACATATCAGAAATGCAAAAACTTCACAAGCAGCTTGGACAATTTTTGAGAACATGTTTTCAGTAAATACAAAGGCACGAAAGATTCAACTCAAGCAAAAGTTGAATGCCTTGAAGAAATGGAAAATGTCTGTCAATGAGTATGTGTTGAAGGTGAGGAGCATTGTAGATGCTTTAGCAGCGATTGATGCAATGCTTGATGATGGTGATTTTGTTTCATCCACTTTGAGTGGCCTTAACAATGAGAAGGCATGAAAATCATTTGTTACTTCAGTATATGTACAGAAGCCATTTTCAGATTTTGATGAGCTGATCTCTCTCATGATTACCGAAGAGATCAATATGCAGAGTGATTCGTCTAAAAGAAATGGTCAACAGGTCCAAGCATTTTACTCAGGTTCAGGAAGGGGACGTGGTAGATCCTCTTTGAGAGGCCATGGTATAGGACATACTGGCGATAATCAGCAAAACAAGTTCAATCAGCAATTTGGTGAAATGTAGATTTCAGGAGGTCGAGGAAACTTTAGAGGAAGGGGGAGTTCTAGAGGAAGAGGTGGATGACAGAATAGAGGTTCTGGAAATTCTGCTATTGTTTGCCATTATTGTGGTAAAACAAGCCATATTGCAGTCCATTGCTATGCTAAGAAGGATGATATTGGCAGTGGTAAATTGCAGTAAGGAAACTATGCATCGTCTTCACGACAGAATGAAGACAAAAATGAGCGTTTGTTTGTTATACAGCATATGATGAATACAGTTATAGAAAAGGGAACACATGATGATGTATGGTATATCGATTCAGGTGCATCTAATCATATGACCAGTCATGTTGAATAGTTTGGAGAGATGCAAGACTTACAAAATCCAGGTTATGTGCAGACGGGTAATGATTCATGCCACCCAATTTCACACATTGGAAAGGTTTCCTTATCCTTGTATGATGGCCAGACAAAGAGTTTGACATATGTATTACATGTGCCATCAATCACAAAGAATCTAGTGTCTGTTGGCCAAATGGTAGAGCAAGGGTTGCATGTCCGATTCAATGCAAAAGGTTGTTTTGTAGAAGACTTTAATGATAAGTGCAAGTTGGTTGCAAGAGGAAGTAGAGTTGGCCGAATGTTCACTTTAGATGCTGGAATTCCTGCAATGGATACTGCCATGTATGCTAAAGGAAAAGGAACAGTTGCAGATATTGAAATATGACATAAACGTATTGGATATGCAAATGCGTAAATGTTGAAATTAATGCAGTCCAGAGGATTGGTTACAGGATTGCCTTCATTTAGAGTTGCAAAATTGCATAAAGTCTGTGAAGCATGCTAGTTTGGTAAGCAGACAAGACAACCCTTCTCGCATGACAGAGAAGTGAGTAGAAAAATACTTGATGTAGTGCATACAGATGTTTGGGGGCCTACACAGAATGTATCTCTTGGTGGCAACAAATACTGTTTAAGGAAGTTATGGATATACTTCATGAAGGAAAAGAGTGATGTGTTTGAGCACTTCAAATCTTTTAAGACAGCTGTTGAAACGGAAACATGCTTAAAAGTGAAGTGCTTGAGATCAGATGGAGGGGGAGAGTACCTCTCTAATGAGTTTAGTGGCTTCTTGAGGACTCATGGGATAAATAGGCAATTTACTTGTATGTATACCCCATATCAAAATGGGGTTACAGAAAGAAAAAATAGACATATTGTAGAAGTCACACGGGCATTAATGGTTGAAAAGAATATGCCCAAACTTTTTTGGTCTGAGGCTGTTCATATTGCTGTCTACATTATGAATAGAACCCCCACAGCTGCAATTCATGGGATGACTCTTGAAGAATGCTTTATTGACAAGAAGCCTGATGTATCACACTTGAAGGTATTTGGATGTGTTGCATATGTTCATGTGCCAGATGAGCTACAGAAGAAGCTTGATCCAAAGGCAGAAAATTGTATTTTTATTGGATACTCTTTAGAGTAGAAAGGGTATCATTGTTATAACCCTGTCACAGGTGAGTTTAGAGTGAGCAGGGATGTTATCTTCGATGAGATGGGCAGCTGGTATGCACCTGATGGTGATGTATTAGATGATGATAATGATCAGGATAGCTATGTGCAGAAAGAAAAACAAGAATCACGGAGTCTTAGTGGATAAGAATCATTTTCTGGTACTATACCTACAGTGAGCCCTTGGTTTGGGAGACTAAGGAGTAGCCCCACATCTTCAGGTGGATCTATAAGTGTTGCAGGGAAGGGCAAAGGAAAGAAGAAAGTGCTGGATGATAATGATACATCTACCAGTCATTTGGGATTTGATGGAGATTCTAGTGGTTCGAAGAGTTTGGATGATGAGCTTGGTATTCCTTCAGTCAGGACACCAGGTGTACAGAGAGCTCATAGTAATGTAAAGGCTCCATTGAGTGATCCGGTGGTATGCAGATCTAGCAAGGTCAGATATCTTGTTAAAAGATCTGGTTTTAAAGGTTATATAGCTCATCATTATGCTTACATGGTGAAACTAGTTGAGGATGTTGAGCCCACTTGTTTTGAGGATGCTGTTGGTCATGCTCAGTGGGATGCAGCAATGGGGTCATTATGACACTCGCATGGCCATTGACTTATGACTTATTATATTTAGTTTGTTGCACCTACTTACAGCTGACAAAGATATAGTGCCAGTCGATTAGTGTAGTCGGTTATGCATTGTTTGACTTAAAATGCAACTTTCCTTTATGTTGTATCTTATCTATACTTTGTGTACATTGTATAGTGTGTAGAAGAATAAGAAAAAATCAGCAAGAAAACGTTTTGGCCTCTATCTCTCTTCTTGTATTCTTGAGTGAGCTTGCTCTTGTGTATACAGTGTGTGTTTAGCGCAGCAGCTCAAGCAAGTCCCCCCACCACGCGATTCTTGACATTTTAGGCACTCCTCCACAGTTATTATTTATCATCTGATAGGTTCTGCTGGAGAGAGGGAGTCAGTGTCAGTGCCTTCACAATCGGTGACTCACATTGGTTTTGTATTGTGACTTGTCTCATATCTTAGTATATGGATTCCATTTTCCAAGAATCTCTTTGCTTTTGAGTTCTTTGTGCAATGCTCTTCTCTTTTGTAGTGTTTCTCTTTCCTTTGTCTCTTATATGCAGCGGTCTATTACAACAACTTTCCACGCTTTCATCACTGCATCCACTTTTGACAAGATGTCCATTGAGAAATATAGACTTCACATCAAGTTGATAGATTGGCCATTGCTTGTGGCTAGCTAGAGCAAGAACAACCTTGATGGTCACAACCCATATGGTAGGGGTGAAGATATCATCAAAATCCACTTTAGGTTTCTAAGCAACCCCATTGGCTACTAGTCGGGCCTTGTGCTTGTCCAAAGCACCATTGTTTTGCTATTTTGTTTTGAATACCTACTTCACTCCGATGACTTTGTGTTTAGCTGCTCAAGGCACCAATTTCCAAGTGCCATATTGCCCAATGGCCTCTAATTCTTGCTCCATGGCTCTTCGTTAATGTTCATGCTGTGTAGCTTCTCCAATTGAAGCCAGTTTGCCATGGTACGAGTCATGAACTCATAATTCGTGTGCAAGAATTGCTTGAATGGGCTTGATACTGATAAGATGGCCCATATGGTAGGGGTGAAGATATCATCAAAATCCACTCTATATTTCTAAGCAACCCCATTGGCTACTAGTCGGGCCTTGTGCTTGTCCAAAACACCATTGTTTTGCTATTTTGTTTTGAACACCTACTTCACTCCAATGACTTTGTGTTTAGCTGCTCAAGGCACCAATTCCCAAGTGCCATATTACCCAATGGCCTCTAATTCTTACTCCATGGCTCTTTGTTAATGTTCATGCTGTGTAGCTTCTCCAATTGAAGTCAGTTTGCCATGGTACGAGTCATGAACTCATAATTCGTGTGCAAGAATTGCTTGAATGGGCTTGATATTGATAAGATGGCTGTGACCCATCTTGCCACTCCTATTTCTCTAGGACAATCTCAACATTTGTGTCCAAGGGTTTGACAAGTTTGTTGAAGAGGCAAAAACTCCTCCTACTCCATTGTCTCGGAATCTCAATTTTGAACAAACATCGGTTGTGAAGCTAAGAACTGTGGATCATCCTCCACTTGAACCTCATCCTCTAACAGCTCATGATGAACTTGCAATTGTGGCTGCTTGGATCTCCAAGAATAGGGTGCTTCTCACACCCCTTTTAAGTTGAAAACTCCATGAAGTGCACATCCCTATTGGTGTAGATGTTTTGAGTCTCAGGATCATGGGATATGTATCTCACTGATTGGGAGGTGCAACCCATGAATAGATACCATGATACCTCCGGATCCATCTTCCCTAGCTCCTTTGAAATGTGGCATATGCATCACATTAGTGCCAAAGTAGGCCTCAAAATGCATCACGTTTGGAACGACCAAAGTAGGAGATCTGTTAAGGTGTGAATGGCCATTGCTATGGCCTTTGCCCATAGAGCTTGGGGCACTTGACAATGCTCCACCATGGTCCTTGCCAACTCCACCACCATCCGATTCTTGTGTTCCAACATCCCATTCTTTGATGGAGTATTGGTGTGGGAAAATTCTTGATGTATCCCTCAATTTGCACAAAATTAAGCCATTACATTGGAGGTAAACTCGCCACCTTCGTCAGCCCTAATGGCCTTCAACTTCCACCTAGGTTGCATTTCTTCAAAGATTAGTCAATCTCAAAGTATGGGCAATGCTTGTGACTTCAATTGCAAAAAGAAAGCCCATGTGATGCTACTAAAATCATCAATGGTGAGTATAAAATACGCGCTTCCTTTGAGGGACTCTTGTCACATAGGCCTACACAAATCCGTGTGTACTAGCTCCAATAGACTCTTAACCCTCTAAGATGCCTTGTTGAATGGAACCTTGTTGCAACTTCCCTTTAATGCAAGACATAGAGGGTGTTTGGCTCAAGCCATACAACTATCTTGTCATGAGTTGGCTTTTGAAGGTACTGGTGGTTGAGGTGACCAAACTGAGCATACAATAACTCGGTTTGGGACTGAGAAGAAAGGAGATAATGAGAGAGAGCTATTGCATTCTTCAACTTGTAGATGCTGTTCTCCTCTGAACGTTGGCACGCCATCACTTTTGTCTTGCCATCTCAAATACTGAAACAGTTGGCGTCAAACTCAACCAGCAGCCCTAGGCTGAAGATCTTACTTATTGATAGGAGGTGAAAGCCAAAATCAGGCACATAAAACACCTTTAATGTAAAAGCACCTCCATGACCATTTGGAGGGATTTGTATCTCTCCGATGACACAAATAGGGATTGAATAACTATTGCCGATGAAGGCATTGCCTTGCATGGAACACAAGTGTTGAATACCTTCCTTTGATGGAGTCATGTGATGGGAAGTGCCATTGTCCATAATCCATTCACGAACCAAAGGAAATATGCATCTTGGGAGAGGGGGGGTCCCTCCAACATCTCCCCATGTAGAAATGCTGGTGAAGATGGAGCAGCCATTGCTCCTGAAGACTTTGGATTCTTCTTTGATGCCTCCTTCTTGTCCTTATCTAGGCGATTCTTCTTGAAGTGATCGATCTTGCCACACTTGTGTCAAGTAGAGTCTATTGATTTCCTTTTTTAACTCCTTCCCCTTCTCCTTTGTGTTTGAGTTATGGCCCATCAAAGCCTCCAAATTTCCCTTTGGTGGAGAACATAACTTGAACTGGTCCTCTTGATCCAACACCATGGGCAATAACTCTTTCCATGTGATGCTATTAAGCTTGCTAGAAGTGATTAAAAAAGGGTAAAACCCACCATACTGAGAGAGTAGTTGTGTTAAGAAATGATTGAGCAACCTGAGAGAGAGTAGGGTTTGCATGAGAAACACAGTGTGTACGGCAAACACTGAGAGGAGAAAAGAAGAGAAACTTAGATATATGAGTGAAATAATGAAGTGAATTTGATAGAAGGGTGCTGTAGCACGAAGGATGCTTGGAGTAGGGAGATTGTCAAAGAAGCCTCTGAATCTGCAACGCAGGGATGAAGAGGTGATGCTTGGGCTAGGGAGACTGCTGTCAAAGGGTGAGGAGCCCTTGAATCAGCAAATGCAGGCTTGCAGATTGACGCTAGCTATTGGAGAGTGACGGTGGAGAAGACGGAAGGGCCAGAAACTGAAAATGCAAATGTCAATAGTCTCTGATGGTGATGACGCCAACTAGGAAGTGTGATGTTTGATGAAGGGAGCAACTAGGATGCAAAATGCAAGATCCAGTCAGATGGTGATGCCTGCTAGTGGATGAATACGCCCGATGAAGAAAAAATGTCCAGACAGTCAAACGCAAGGTGGAGATGAGGCATGGAGAAGAAGGAAGCTATTGCCAAGGTGGGGATGTTGACACCAAACTAAGATGTGTTGTCGTGAGGGTGGAGAAGCTGATGCCTAGAGTCTAAACGCAAAGTTGATGCAGAGTAGACAGGGTGCTTGAAGAAGATGATGGAAGGAGAGAGAAGAGACGAAAGTCTTAGAAGAAGCAAGTGTGGTGAAGTGGGTGAAGAATGAATGGGAGGTGCCATACATACAGGCACAAACAATCTCGAGTCTCGCCCATTGAAGTCTCCTGAGTAGCGTTCCGACTCTCTCAGAAGGCCCTAAAAAGCCTTTTTGGGGCTGGAATCTGAAATAAAAAATGGGAATGAAGAAGGGAAATTGTATGGAATGATGTGGTCTCTCAACACCCCCTCTTAGGCCAAAAAAGGAACACAAAAGAGGAGTGAGGTGAAGAAAAGAAGATCCACCTTGTAATTCGAGAAGGCCACCTGAAAGGAGACTTGAAAGATAGTCAGGTGACGAGATGAGCTGTAGAACCTAAAACACAACTTTAGCTGAGAAGCCACTAGATTCGTTACACCATGTTGGAAGGAATACGAAGGACTAGTCAAAAAATCGTGGCTGAAAATCCATGGCCCTGGATCGAAGATAGATCTTCTAAAGATTGGGTAGGAGTAGGGGAAAGGAGTGCTTGAAAGAAAGTGAGTCCTCGCAAGTAAATGATGGTAGGTGAGGAACTTCGAGAGTAGTAGGGTCCTTCTCAGAAACTGAAGGAGGAGTCCCTTGTGAAGTCGAAGAAAAAGGAGATAAACCCTCTGAGGGCAAAGGAAAAAGATCCTCCTTTGTAGCCCCCTTTGAGAGAGATAGGGACTCTAACTTAGGGATCACAGACTCCGAGGTGTCTGAGGACGAAATAAGTACTGCCGGTCAGGCCGAAGAAGTGATATGGGGCTTGGAAGGAGCAAAAATTGAAGAGCACCCAAAGGTGTCCTGTCGAATTTGAGTAGAAGAGGATGGGGAAGGAGGAGGCTTATGATGAGCCAGGGGTGAGGAACAGTCGTGTGCTCTTAATGCAGTAGACTGTGGAGGAGATGTGGGTCGTGGTAGCCACTGGACTCAAAAATGGGTGGGGGAAACTTCTATGTAGTGTGGTGGTCTCCAGGGCGACGTATCTCCTTGTGAGGCCTTAAGGCCTCTGTTTGCTCGTGAGGACTTAGTGCATGTGGGATGTGACTTATTGCCTTCAGTATAGTAAGCTGAGAGCCAATGTAAAATAATATCTGTGGCCTGAAAAGTAGAGGTAGCACAAGGAGTGCCTTGTAGAAGATGCATATACTGTGGTGGGGTAGGAAGCAAAGGTCGATGTCGACAATCGTCGGTGGTGTGACTGTTCTTGCCGCAGTAGGAGCACCTAGGAGATGGGTAATTTGACGGGGGAGATGCCATGATGCTATAGTGCCAGCTTGTGAAAGTTAGGGTTAGAAGGAGAAGAAGGATATCACCCAAAGGTAATTTCTCGAACTTGGGTAGAAGAGGATGGGGAAAGAGGAGACTCAGGATGAGCCAAGGGTGGGGAACAATCGCGGGCTCTCAATGGAGTGGACTGTGGAGGAGATGTGGGCCATGGTAGCCATTGGACTAAAAAATGGATGGGGAAAACTTTTGCGCAGTATTGTGGTCTCCATGACGACATATCACCCTGTGAGGTCTTAACACCTCCGTTTGCTCTTGAGGACTTAGTGTGTGTGGGATGTGGCTTATTGCCTTGAGCATAATAAGTTGAGAGCTGATGTAGGACAATATCTATGGCCTGAAAAGTAGAGATAGCACAACGAGTGCCTTGTAGAAGATGTATATACTCTGGTGGGGTAGGAAGCAAAGGTCGAAGTCAACAATCGTCGGTGGTGTGACCGTTCTTGCCGCAATAGGAGCACCTAAGAGATAGGCTATCTGTTGGGGGAGATGCCATGATACTATAGTACGAGCTTGTGAAAGTTAGGGTGGAAGGGAGAAGAAGGATATTTCCCATTGACGTAGTGGAAATGGTAAGGAAAGTAGATGTGTTTACCGAACTTGCAACCTGACACTAGCCTTTCTTACGTGGATGTGTGGTAATTCCCTAATTACAACTTAGTTACAACAGTAACATTTATTACAAAATTGAGAAATGCAAATTAACTTACAATCTTGGAAAATGGACATCGTGTTGGCACCAAAATTGGCGTCCCTTTGGGTATTTTTTAAAACTTAATTGAAGAAGAAGTTGATGTACAATGGGATTCTACCAATCCCTTTTGGTATTCCAACTCCCCTTATTGTCCAAAATGACCAGCAAGCCTTCAATATGATTTGCCTCTTGATTCGGGTAGTCAATTGGCCTTCTCCCGCTTTTATGGAGATGGAAAATGCCCAAAGTCATTGATTTGTTGGTCCCTCCATCTGAATGTGATTGAAAACGTCATCTGTCATGAGGACATGTATTTTTGAAACCTCACTTAACATGTGGATTAATTTTTAATCACATGGTTAAGTAAACGTTGCACATGTGAGGTGCAGCTGGGGTTAGAGTAAGTTTATGAGCCCGAGACTTGAGAAAATTGCGAGATGTCAAAGGCAAAAGTTGCTATAAGTTATGCTGCACAGGTACTTAGTGGTATATGGTGCTAATTGTTGGCCTAGGTCTTTCATTTGGCCATAAGTGTCAGTTGGTGACACTAGAGAAGTGGTGTTTAATGGTACTTGACGCCCATTTGATGGTCAAAGATGAAGCAGAGATATTGAGGAATGGAAGTTGCCTAGCCAATTTAATTATTGACTAGTCAGATTATTTTTCAAGACACCGAAATAATTATTAGATTAATTTTCAGTATTTAAAGACTGAAAATTAATATTTAATTATGGTTAATGTTGGAAAAATCATTTGGGAAGGCTGCCACTTGTCAAAAATGTCCATGCAAGATTGAAAAACGTCTTTAGAGGCTAGAGAGAGGGGCCAGGGGCATGAGAAGACTAATCAATAGCAGGTGGTAGCATCTACAGGCTGTTGAGACAGGGCAGCAGCAGTAAATGACTGATTTTCTTCAATTCTTTGCATCTACAAGTTGTTGTGGCATGGCATCAATTGCATTTGATTAATTTTTAGTCATTCTTCGCGACAAAACTTTGAATTTTCTCTCTCTGTAGCTTTCTCTCTCATCTCCCAGCCATTTCACAGCCTTGCTTCAAAGATCTCAGCATTTGGACCCTTGGATGCTGAGAAGCTGTAAATTTCTATGTTGTAAACCCTAATTTACTGCAGAAATTAGGGTTTACAAGCGGCCTTGGGAAGCATCGCTAGAAATTGGAAGCTCCAAGACTTGGATTCAACAGGGTTGAAGGTGAATTTCAGCTAAATTTAAGTGGAGGACTAGCTAGCCATTGAATTTAGGGCATTTCCATCGTCTATGAAGTGGGTGAAGACTAATTAATTGCCCAAATCAAGGAGCAAAATAGATTGGAGTCTTGCTGGTCACTTTGGACAGCAAGGGGAGTTTGGATTGTAAAGGGGATTGGGAGAATCCCATTGTAAATCAACTTCTTCTTCAATAAAGCTAAAGAAATACCAAAAGGGGCGCAAATTTTAGGGCCAATTAGACATGCATTGTTCAAGATCAGTAGGTAAATTTATATTTTCAGATTTGCATTAATTGTTTGCTGCTGTAATTAAGTTGTAATCAGGGATTTATCACCCTATGCGAGAAGGCTGGTTACATAAACCCTATTGAATCCAAGTCTGGGAGCTTCCAATTTTTGACACACTTTTCGAGGCTGCTGCTAAACCCTAATTTCTATTATAAATTAGGATTTATAGTAGAGAAATAAAATTTGGACTTTCTTCGCGAAGAACTAAAGAAAATTTACCATTTATTGCTATCTATTGCCTTGTCTCAACAGCTTGCAGATGCAAAGAATTGAAGAAATCAATCAGCTGCCTTGTCTGAACAGCTTGTAGATGCTATCACTTGCTGTTGATTGGTCTTCTTTTGCCCCTGGTTGCCTCAGAAGGTCCTCCAATGGCTGCAAATCAGACCAACAACATCTCCTCCCTCTCTCTTGCAGCCTGAATATACTAAAATGCCTCTCTCCAGCCTCTAAAGATGTTTTTTCAATCTTGCATGGGCATTTTTGACAAGTGACAGCCTTCTCAAATGGTTTTTTCAGCATTATTTATAATTAAATATTAAATTTCAGTCTTTAAATATTGAAAATTAATCTAATAATTATTTTGGTGCCTTGAAAAATAATGTGACTGGTCAATAAGTAAATTGGCTTGGCAACTTTTATTCATGAGTGTCTCTGCACCATCATTGACCATCAAATTGATGTTAGGTACCATTAAACACTACTTCTCTAGTGTCACCAACTTACACTTATGAACAAATGAATGACCTAGGCCAACAACTGACACTAGATACCACCAAGTACCCATGCACTATAACTTATAGTAGCTTTTGCCTTTGACAATCCGTGATTTTCTTGGGTCTCGGGTTGGTGAATTTACTCTAATCCTAGTTACACCTCCTATATGCAACATTTACTTAACCATGTGATTAAAGATTAATCCACATGTTCAGTGAGGTTTCAAAAATACATGTCCGCATGACCAACCTATCTTTGCCTTCATTGATGCAGAGGATCTTCGCGGCTCAATGAGCGCCTCTGGCTTTGATACCATGTCAAGAAATTAGTCAGATGAATGAATGAAATAATGAAGTGAATCTGATACAAGGGCGCCGTAGCACAAAGGATGCCGTGGAGCAGGGAGATTGTCGAAGAAGCCTCTGAATCTGCAACATAGAGATGAAGAGGTGATGCTTAGAGTAGGGAAATTGCTATCAAAGGGTGAGGAGCCCTTGAATCTGTAAATGCAAGCTTGATTGACGCCAGCTGGTGGAGAGTGACACAGGAGAAGACGGAAGGGCCAAAAACTGAAAATACAAATGTCGGAGTCTTTGATGATGATGATGCGAGCTGGGAAGTGTGACGTTTGATGAAGGGAGCAGCCAGGATGCAAAACGCAAGATCCGACTAGCTTTGATGGTGACGTTGGCTAGTGAATGAGGACACTTGATGAAGAAAAAATGCCCAGATAGTCAAACACAAGGTGGAGATGACTTTTGGAGGAGAAGGAAGATGTTTCCAAGGTGGGGATGTTGACACAAGATTGAGATGTGCTATCTCCAGGGTGGAGAAGCCGATGGCAGACTGAGAATGGACTCCAAATGCAAACGTGATGTAGAGTAGATAGGATGCCTGAAGAAGATGATGGAAGGAGAGAAGAGAGTCAAAAGTCTCAGAAGAAGTGAGTGTGGTGAAGTGGGTGAAGAATGAATGGGAGGCGCCATATATATAGGCACAAACAGTCTCGAGTCTTGCCCATTGAAGTCTCTCGAGCGGTGCTCCGACTCTCTCAGAAGGCTCTAGAAAGCCTTTTTGGGGCTGGAAATTGAAACCAAAAATGGGAATGAAGAAGGGAAATTGTACAGAATGATGTGGTTTCTCAACAAGTCGTACAAGTAGATTGACAGCATAACCTTTGGAGGAGATCACCTTCCTTGCCTAGAGAATCCCCTAATGCAGCTGTTGCAGCTTGTTAATGTGATCTTTTATTGATGTAAACTTGTTTGGGTCCAAAGTCTGCATTTGCAGCTCCAAGGACACCCGCTTCATGGGCGTCATCCAGTTGTAGAGCTGCTCCAAGTGCAGCCAAATCTGCGGTGCACCTATTGTATTCTTGACTTGGGCAATGGCTGCAACTGTGCACCTATTGTATTCTTGACTTGGGCAATGGCTGCAACTGTGCAATGACTTGGGCACATTTAGTTTGTCCGAGTGTGGATGGGCCTTCAGGCTTCTCCAAATCAGCTTTCTTGGATTTAGATAGAGAGTTGGGGATTCCCGATCATGGGATGGTCAATCTTATCAGTCACCATCTCCGCAAGATCATACGACTCTAGAATGGCCTCCATCATGACCTTCGAGATGTTGGAGTTGTCTCCATCTATAATCTGATCTTGAGGAAGCATAGGTAGAATTGAGACTTTACAGTCCATCAGGGCCTAGAAATCTAGGTCTGAATTAGTAGACATCCTTCTCCTGCCTTTAAAATACCGCACTTTATGGGCAGGCCCCCTGTAACTTTGAAAATGTCAGCCAGCTAGGACTTCCTTCGCTTGATCCCTGGGTCTTATTCACTGCCGGAAGTGATGAAAATGCAAAATCTGCCCTTGATCACTGAGAATGCAGCCTTTTTAGCACTCTTCTACTGAAACCTTTGCAAAATCAGGTCTTCACGCCTCCTTTTGGCACAGTGTGGGTCCAAGCAGCCCTCCCAATCAGCAAACACAGCAGTCCTCCCTTTGTTGATGTGCATTTCAGCTAGCTCCAGCAGTAGCCTGATGTGCAACCCTCTTGCTTGCACTTTTACACTGAAAATGCTGCTCTTCTTGTGCACTGAAGCTCATCCAAGTCTGTCCAGCTTTGCTGCAGCCTGCTACTGTTTTGTTCCATGTTTGAGGTAGTGATGTGGAAGTGAATGCATGGGTGGGGCCTGGGGGGGGGACAGCGGCTGTTAGCATGCCTATGGCATGCCTATGTTAGTTATGTCAGTTTGTCATCTCCTGGTTGTGAGCTCTTGTTTGAGTGTGATGGAGACATAGAAGCTCTAGTAGTTTAGGTGCATTTTTTTAATTTGTTGGCTTCTTGTGTGCATTCTTAGGCCGGTTTTTGCTCTCCACACTCAGCCTATACCTACCAGACATTGTTGTTTTCTTATGGGATCTTTTCAGGGTCTCCTCTTTATTTCCGGTATTTTTCTCTTCAATGACTAGCATTTATTGCTGGTCGGCCAGCATTTATGGCCCCTATAGGAGTAGGTCAGCTAGTTTTTTGGTTTTTTGGCTATTTATAGCTGCACCCCCCACTTGGCAGATATATATACATACTCTTCAGTCTTTAGTCTTCCGTTTGTAGGTGCACACTCTGACACTCCAACTCTCCATGCTTGGTGCTGCCATCGTCATCAGCCTCACTAATGCTTTGGGCTGTGTGTAGGGACTGATCAGTCCATTCCCATTGTATCAACATTCTTCTTCAGTAAGTGCAATATTCTTCCTCTTTTACTTCCTCTCTCTCTCTCTCTCTCTCTCTCTCTCTCTCTCAGTGTTTATGTTTCTCTTTCGTTGCATACTCTCACATAGTATCATCACCCAAGTGAGTACACAGTTTGGAGCATTCTTCTTCAAAGAGCAGGTTTTCATTATGGAGGAGCAGCCCAGATTTATGAAATGCAGATTTCAGCCTCCGTTTACTGTGTTTATAGCTTGTACAGGTGGTCCACTGCTTGTTTGACCTTTCTGGCAGCCAGGTGACTTCTTGAGAAGACTAGGTGATAGCATACAGGACCGGGTGCCAACGTCCAAGCATCCAGCAGCCCCTATTTTCTGTGTTTTGCAGCAAACACAAATTTGCATTTTGCAGGTGGCAGCTTTCTGGCTCAGGTGATAGGTTCTTGGTGGAGGCAACCCCCTTTTGGTGGCAGGCGACAACTTTTCCCTAACAGATGACACATCTACAATCCGTGTAGCTGATTGCCTTTTGTCTCCCGTGTTGTCTCCATCAAAATGTAACTTTTTGGGTGATTGTAGAATCAAAGATGTCTTACCAATTCATGCGCTTTTATGACTTAGAGGAGGAGCTTCTTTCCACACATTCTATTGGATGAAGATGAGATTATTGCGATTATAGTTAGTGAGAGACGTCTCCCGTTCACAATGGTCCCTCTTTTATTCATCTTTCACAGAAGGCTCCGTCCTCAGTGAAGATGCTATCCTTGATATCCTCGGTGCAGGTGCTTGTCTTACTTTTATTATCCAAATAAGACAAAATCGATGGTTCCAACTATTCGTTGTAGTCGTGTAAGGTGGAGCACATAGTCCACACCTTTGATCTTAGGGCTCTTGTTTTTGATTCTATACCTTTCTAAGGAGAATTCAATAGATGGGACTTCTATGGACCGAGTAGCCTTGTGGGATTGACTCAACTCTAGAGCTCGATCCTTTCTCTATATGAGTTTGTAGATTTTGTCCTTGTGCGTATTTGCAGGTTGAAGACTGCGGCAAAAGTGTGGAAGAAGCTTGCGTGTTTGTATTAGCATAAGATATTTGTCCACAAGATGTCCCTCGAGAAGAAGTTGCGGATGCTCAATTTTGATGACTTCTCCTCTTTGAAGGAGCACATCATGAAGATGGACATGAGGGGTGAGTTTGCCTCTCTTGGTTGGATGATATCCTCCAAAGACATGGCTATTATCCTTTTGACTCAACTGCCATTTTCTTGGTTCAATGTCTTCTACACTAGCCTTATCATGTGAAGGACCCATGAGTCACTCTTATGGGAGGAGCTTTCATCGCTTGACTTGGAGCATGACGAGCGACTTAGAGAGGTTGGGGCTCGTGGTTCTGGCTCGAGCAATGCATTTATTGCAAGTATAGGTGGAGGGGAGAAGAAGATGGTGCAGGCCAAGGACAAGAAGTAGGAGGACAAGAAGGATGAGAAGAAGGAGAAGAAGCCCAAGTGCCCACACTGTGGAAAGGGCACTCATCTCGACGAGAAGTGTTGGAAAAACTACCCCCATTTGAAGCCAAAAGAGAAGGATTGGAAGGATACGAGGGCTGCCCTTGCAACAACAGTCTGTCTTTGTGTATATATTTGTGGAGGAGGATACAACTCTTGCTTCTTCCACTAGGGAGAAGCCTTGCCTTGTTAACAGTGGGAAGGATTGGCTTCAGGACTTGAGTGCCAGAGGGGACATTTCACCATTGGTGACAATTCTACCGTTCTCGTTCGCGGAGTAGGGACTATTTCTTTATTGCTGGATCAGTAGTCTTCTTTGGTGAAGTGTTGGCAAAACTACCCCCATTTGAAGCCAAAGGAGAAGGATTCGAAGGATACGAGGGTTGCTCCTGCAACAAGAGTCTATCTTTGTGCATGTATTTGTGGAGGAGGACACAACTCTTGGTTCTTCCATTAGGGAGAAGTCAGGACTTGAGTGCCGGAGGGGGCACCTTACCATTGGTGACAATTCTACCATTTCCGTTCGCGGAGTGGGGACTATTCCTTTATTGCCGGATAAGTAGTCTTCTTTGGCCAAAGTTCTTTATGTACTAGATTTAGGTTTTAACCTTTTGTCTGTTCATGGTTTTACACGGCTTAGTACTCGCATGGTATCACATAGGATGTGATAATAGTGGAGGATGCTTCTATAGGTGCCGTTCTTTGGACAGGATCCCAAGAGGGTGGGCTTTTACATGTTCACAGCCTTAGCTGCTGCGAGGTCTTCTCACTATCTTGGATTGCTTTGGCATGCTCATTATGGTCATGTAAATTTCGACTTGATAGAACGGGCTTCTCGAAAGAAGATGGTGGAGGGACTTCTCGATTTCCCTCCTATTCACACTTTGTACCCTAGTTGTTTGAGGGGCAGGCAACATAGATAGTCTCATCCCCAGGTTGCTACTAGGAGGGCTTCTACTTTGCTTGACTTGGTTCGTACCGACCTTTGCGGACCTATGGACATGGCCTCCCTTGGGAAGTCCAAGTATTTGATGTTGATTATAGGCGACTTCAGTTGTTCTATGTGGCCTCTGTTTCTGTGAGTGAAAGGTGTTTGTGGAGCATAGACTACTTCCAAAGTTTGTGGTGTACAAGCAGATCATTGTGGAGAGTCTATTTTAATCTCTTTTCTTAGTTTTGCAGGGATCACGACATTCAGACGGAGTATACCCATCCGAAGACACCTTTGGAGAATGGTATGGTGGAGTGTGCGAATTGGACCATGCTAGAGATTGCTCGATCAATGTTGGAGCATCGGGTCTTCCTTATATCCTTTGGGGTGAGGTGGTGGCTATTGCAGTTCACATCCAGACTGTTTCTTGACTTCCGTGTTATAGGATATAACTTCCTACGAGGCCTTCTTTGGTCGAAAGCCCTCCGTGTCTTACTTCCGTACCTTTGGATGTGATGCATTTTTCCATTTAGACAAGAAGAAGAGGAAGATGAAGCTTGACTCAAAGTCCAAGAAGCTCATTTTCGTAGGCTACAACACTACCACAAAGGGCTATCGCCTGTATAGCCCATGGACACAAAAGCTTGAGGTGAGCAGGAATTTAATCTTTGACGAGGCTGCGGCCTTGGAGAATCCTATTGATGGTTCTCTTACAAGTGATTCTTCATCATCAATTGAGCCTCTCCCACCCTTTGTTCCTCTACTTCCTTCTAGGTTGCCTCTTAGCATACTTTCTTCGTCTTCAGCTCCTCCCTCCCTCTCCTTCTCCACCCTCTACTCTGGCTTCCGTACCACCTTTGACAGATGCGACAACTACTTTTTCGTTGCATACTTCTACCTCTTCATCCTCCCCTTCAAATTCTTCTAGGGCTGATTAGCCGTCAGAGGGGGAGGGGGGAGGATTTACCTTTCCTTGGTGAGGGGGAGTCCCTACCACACAAAGGTGCCTTACAGGTATTGGAGACTACTCGGTCTCCCTTGTAGTAGGATGAGCCTCTTCGTATTCCTCGTTGGTACGGACAGCTCATGCATGATTTAGGTGTTTCTCACTTCCTTGCTTCTCCTATAGGTCCATGCAGATCAGCTCACTTACAGGCCTAGAGGAATAGTTCACTTTTTGTGAACTCTGCTCTTATGTTACATATTCTTCATGCCAGTGAGCCTACTATAGTTGAGGAGACTCTTGCATTGGATATTTGGCATCAGGCCATGTAGGAGAAGCTTGATTCTATCGAGTGTAATTAGACTTCGGAGTTGGTTCCGCGTCCCCTGAAGCGGAAGGTGATAGGTGTGAAGTGAGTCAATAAGACCAAGTACCTTGTAGATGGTTCCTTGGACAAGCACAATGCTAGGCATGTAGCCAAGGGTTTTGCTTAGAGGATTGGTTTGGACTATTTTGAGACTTTTGCACCTACGGTTTGGATGTCTACTATTCAAGCTATCTTCGCTCTTGCAACCCACCATTGCTGGCTTGTTTATTAGAGGGACGCAAAGTCTGCCTTCTTGAATGGTGTCCTTGAGGAGGAGATTTATGTTTCACACTCTCCAGGTTTTTTTGTGCAAGGGAAGGAGGACCATATCTAGAGATTGCGGAAGGTTCTCTATGGCCTAAAGTAGGCTCCTCGTGCTTGCTATCAATGGATTGATCGATTCTTTCGTTGAGGGTGACAAGTGTGTTTTGCTTATTGTATATGGATGATCTCATCATTACAGGGAGCTCTACTCAGGAGATTGATTGCACTCGAGATTTTGCAACTGGAGTTTGCCATGGCGGATCTTGGGTTCTTATATTTCTTCCTTGGATTGGAGATCTATCAGATGGCATAGGGCTTTTTTATTTCACAGCACGGGTACATTATTAAACATCTCTCAGAGTTTGGTATGGCTGATCACTGGCCTATTTCTTATTCCATGGACCCAACATTTAAGCTTTTGGCAACCGGAGATCCCCTCACAAATGCCACTCGTTATAGGTGTTTTGTTGGCTCCCTCATTCGGCTTATTATACTCGGCTTGATATTTCTTTGTTGTGGATTGTTGTCTTTTTTCATGAAGACTCCCACTCAAAGCATTGGAGAGCGGCTTTGTGCATTTTTTGTTATTTAGAGGGGACTTGATTCTATGGGATCATGTATGGAGAGGGGGTTACTCTATCTGGTTGGAGTTATTTTGATTGGGCAGGTGATATGGATTTGCGAGGGTCGACTATAGGTTGTGTCTTTTTTCTTGGATCAGGAGCTATCTCGTGGAGCAGCAAGAAGCAACCTACTATGGCTCTTTCTTCTATAGAGGCAAAGTATTGTGCATTATGTTCTACTGCTATGAAGGCGGTTTGGCTTTGCCGCATGTTGGTAGAGATTGGCTTTTCTCAGCGTGGACCTACGGAGCTGCGTGTTGACGATCAGAGTGCTTCGATATCACTATGTTCGAGAGCGGTTGTGGATTTCGAGTTAGCGGTGGCTTATTATTCCACAGACGATAACACAGGAGATCTCTTCATGAAGCCGTTGGCCAAGGCTTCCATGCTTCATCACATGAGGTTGTTGGATCTTTAGACACTCCCATGATCTAAGAGGGGGTGTTAGCTTGCCTACGTTAGTTATGTTAGTCAGTCATCTCTTGGTTGTGAGCTATTGTGAGAGTCTGACAAAGACATAGGAGCTGTAGTAGTTCAGGTGCAGTTTCTTTATTTGTTGGCTTTCTATGTGTATTCCTAGGCCAATTTACTCTCCATAGTCTACTTATACCTGTTGGACATTGTAATTGTTATATGGGAACATTTTGGCATCTCCCCTATTTTTTTGGCTTTGTCCTCTTTAGTGACCAGCATTTATTGCTAGTCGACCAACATTTGTCATGAGGACATGTATTTTTGAAACCTCACTTAACATGTGGATTAATTTTTAATCACATGGTTAATTAAGTGTTACACATATGAGGTGTAACTTGGGTTAGAGTAAATTTACGAGCTTGGGACCAGAGGAAATTATGGTATGTCAAAGACAAAAGTTGCTATAAGTTATGCCGTACAAGTACTTGGTGGTATTGGGTGTTAGTTGTTGGCCTAGGTCATTCATTTGTCCATAAGTGTTAGTTGGTGACACTAGAGAAGTGGTGGTTAATGATGCCTAACACCAATTTGATGGTCAAAGTGGTGTAAGTCACTCGGGAATGGAAGTTACCTAGCCAATTTAATTATTGGCCAGTTAGATTATTTTTCAAAGCACTGTAATAATGATTAATTTTTAGTATTTAAAGACTGAAAATTAATATGTAATTATGGATAATGTTGGGAAAACCATTTGGGAAGGTTGCCACTTATCAAAAATTCCCATGCAAGACTGAAAAACGTCTTTAGAGTCTGGAGAGAGGCATTTTAGTATATTTAGGTTGCAAGAGAGAGAGAGGAGATGCTACTGGTCTGATTTGCAGCCATTGGAAGACCTTCGGAGGCAACTAGGGGCGAGAGAAGACCAATCAACAACAGGTGATAGCATCTACAAGCTGTTGAGACAGGGCAACTGACTGATTTTCTTTAGTTCTTTGCATCTACAAGCTATTGAGACATGGCAGCTGACTGATTTTCTTGAGTTCTTTGCATCTACAAGCTATTGAGATACGGCAACAACTGTAAATGACAGATTTTCTTTGTTCTTTGCGAAGAAAGTCTGAATTTTCTCTCTCCTCAACATTCTCTCTCATCTCCCAGCCTTTCTATAGCATTACTTTGAAGATTATAGCATTGAGATCACCAGAGGTTGGGAAATTTCAGATTTCTCTACTGTAAACCCTAATCTGCAACAGAAGTTAGGGTTTAGCAGCAGCCCGGGAAGCGTACTAGAAATTGGAAGCTCCAAGACTTGGATTCAATAGGGCTGAAGCTATTTTTAGTCAAATTCAAGTGGAGGGACCAGTAAATCAAAGAATTTGGGGCATTTTCCATCTCCATCAAAGCAGGTGAAGGCCAATTGAGTGCCCGAATTAAGGGGTAAATCAGATTGAAGATTTGCTGGTCATTTTGGACAGCAAGGGGAGTTGGAATACTGAAAGGGATTGGGAGAATTTCTTCTTCAATTAAGTTAAATAAATATTGAAAGGGGTGCTAGTTTTGGGGCCATTAGGGTGTCCATTGTCCAAGATTATAAGTTAGTTTGCATTTCTCAGTTTTGTAATAAATGTTACTGTTGTAACTAAGTTAATATTAAGGAATTACCACCCATCCACGGAAGGAAGGTTGTTTCCAGCATTTATGGCCCTATAGGAGCAAGTTAGCCAGTTTTTTGGCGTTTTGGCTATTTATAGCTGCACCTCCCACTTGGCAAACATGTACACACTCTTTAGTCTTTGGTCTTCCGTTTATAGGTGCACAGTCTGATACTCTGACTCTCCATGCTTGGTGCTGCCATCATCATCAACCTAATTTGGTGCCCTCACTGACGCTGTGGGTTGTGTGCAGGGACTGATCAGTCCATTCCCATTGTATCAGCATTCTTCTTCAATAAGTACAGTATTCTTCCTTAATCTTCTGCTCTCTTTCTCCCTCTTTGCTTCTCTCTATGTTGGTGTTTCTCTTTTGTTGCGCACTCTCACGAGAGAGAGAGAGAGAGAGAGAGAGAGAGAGAGAGAGAGAGAGAGTGTGTGTGTGTGTGTGTTTTTAAAGAAGATGAATGCTGAGTTCTGAAAACTGTGAGCGGAATATGTACAAGAGGAGTGTGTGAACATATCATTCTCAGAAAATCTCTCAATTCTCCCAATAGACTGAATACTGAAAACCACACATGGCAGCCTATAAAGGCAATAAATGCAGCCCTGTCTCCTTGACATGACTGAAATACTGTGCACATTGCTGCAGGCAACTGCCTGCCTGGGGTGAACTGTCCAACTGCTGCCTGCCGGCTGATCTGCCCAGCCTGCTCAACCTGCCCACCCTTTTTGACCTGCTTGGCCTGGCTGACTGACATACACAGGAGCAGATCCTCTAACGTATGCAGATACTTGAGACTTGAAGTATCTTTATGAAATGATTTTCTGAAATGCTTACATCTTACAAAGATTCTCAATGTCCATGTTTCAAATGAAAACTTAAATTTTGGTTATAACAATTTAGGACTAAAGAAAATGCTATAGAGTCTTCTTTTGCATTTTATTTGGTGTTAGATCTTTTAAGCTATAGTATACTATGAATGCCCTTTTATTTCCATATCCCTTTTTTGGACTTCAGAAATTTAATATTTTAGCACAGATATGCGTCGAGGCTCGACCTTTGGTGTGTATTTACACAGATACTTCTCACAAACATCTTTATGAAATGTTTTTCTCTGATTGTTACTTTCACAAACATCTGCAATGTACATATTACAAATGACATCTTTAAGATTGAGTTTTGCTGTGATGTATGGGCTTAAGAGAGTGCTCTAGAGTCTCCTTTGAATGTTTTCCAGAGCTTTAGTTTTGTGTTGGACTTCATAAATTTGATATTTTGGCTCAGATATGCTTTGAGCCTTGAACTTTGATGTGTATTTACACAGATACTTGAAGTATCTGTATGGAATGTTTCTCTTTAGTGGTTACATCTTACAAACATCCACAATGTCCATGTTTCAAATGAAAACTTTAAGATTTAGTTTTATAGGTATTTATGGACTTACGAAAGTGCTCTAGAGGCTCCTTTTTTAAGTTTGAGACAGTGAGTCTGGATGTTTTAGCGTGGTATGTTGATTTCCTTGTAACTCTCTCTCTCTCTCTCTCTTTTTGTGTCTCGTTCAGAGTTATGATATTCTGCAGAACACGAAGTGTGTTGTCTGAAATGAAAGAAACTGGATATATGATATGGAGCTTTAAAACAATGAAATGTTGCATGCCACTATGATATACTGCCGTTATGTTTATCCAGCATCAGAGACCAAGAAGTTAAAATTTCTAATTTCTTATTGTTTAATGGTTGTTTAAGTTCAGGTACTATAAGTCTCCAACAGGGAGGAGATTACGCTCCATGCCAGAGGTTGAACGGTATGTTCCTCTAGCCTGTGTCCAGAATGTCTTTGTGATGTGCACCTTATCTACTATCATGTTGAATAACAATGCTGTGCCAGTATGTTTCTGATCTTTTTGTGTGATGTTTATGTTGCATTAAAATTTAATGCTCTATTTGGTTCTGTCAATGGTGTTTTTTCTTTTCCCCAAGGCAGTTATCTGGTCGAGCACCCTGAGTATGTAGATGCAGGAGTCAGTTTAAGTCAGTTTTCGTTTGTAAAACCAAAGCCCCTTGACCAAGGCTATGTCAGGAAAAGAAATGTATATACAATGGGCAGAATGAGGGGCAGCATTCCTCAGAAGAAACCCTATGATAAAGATTGATATCATGAAGTTGGCCAATATTCAAAGAACACCTTTCCAGGAGTAGATTATGCCAGTGATTTGGCCAGCTTTCAGGGACAAAGGATTGATAGAAACTTTGGATATGCAAGCTTTACCTGTCAGGAGAACCTGCAAAGAACTCAGTCAAAATCTTGTACTGAAAATTAAGTGTAAAGGTCTGATGCACCAATCAAAGATTTGATGCCACAAAAGTCCTCTCATACCTAAATTCCTTGCATACAGTTCTAAATTTCAACAGGCAACTAGTCTCTGAGCATTAACCTGCACCTTTAGACGGTTATGTATATTTATTTAGTGCTAGCACTTCTTTTCTGTTAGAATGTTATTGAAAAACTTAAAATTGGAGTCCTGATGCTGATGGATCAGGCCAAGTCAAAGGATTATTTGTCCAGTGCTAACAAAGCACTTGTGTTCAGGAGTGGACTGGCAGACTGGACGTCAGAATTTAACACTGTTGGTTCAAGCAAGTTATGGCCTTGTTCTTCAATTCTGCATACATTGTGAAGTGTTATCTGAATGAGACAATTTTCTCTCACTTCTGGTGCCTGCTTACAATCTCTATCGTAGAGAGTACCCAAGATGTGTTGGCTGAGGATCATTACTGTACTAGCTTAGTATCATGTTTAGAGATTGTACTGGGTTGCCATCTGTTGGTATTTCCAATTCTGCACACATTGTAAAGTGTTGTCTGAATGAGGAACTTTTCTCTGAGTGCTGGTGCCTGTGCAAAATCTCTATCGCAGAGAGTATCCAAGATGTGTTGGCTGAGGATCATTATGGCACTAGCTTATTATCACGTTTAGAGATTGTATTCGGTTGCTATCTGTTAGTTTTTCCACATTGTTTTACTGAAACTACTAACTTGAATAGTCATTGAGTGTCACAGCCTTTGACTTCTGCAATGAAATGCAAGGAGGGAGTTCAGCAATTATGTCTAAATTATCAAATTTTCCATCTTCATAGTTTACTTAAATTATAAAGGGAATTTGGTGCATTAAAGTTTTGGATGTGATCGAAATCGCTTACAAGCATACAAAAGAACAGGGATTTCAATGATATTTGAGGAGTTAGTAGCTTCATATCTTATTTAGATGGAATGCCACAACTCCCACTGCAAATGCTAGGTCATGGCAAGCGGTTATCATGGCATATATCAAACTGCCCATTGTAGATGCACAAGGGACCTTGGCCATCTCAGCCTTTTGCTCATTAGATTGTGAACAATTGGCTTGACTAACCTTCACATGAGAAGGTAAAGGATAGTCAACAGGCTTAACATCCTGTAGATGAGATCGCTCAAGGACCTTTTGGATGTACTCCTTCTGTGATGACAAGTAAAGAAGTCTCTTAAAGCAATCGAGCATAATGTACATCCCAAGAATATGTGAGGCTTGTTTCATGTCTTTCATCTCAAATCTCTTCTTGAGCCGACCTTTCAAGGCATCTAGCTCATCATGAGCACTCCCAGTAGCAAATTCGTTGCATTAGATGTTATATAAGTGGAATCTTCTGTGAAAGGTCAAGTAGTAAGCAATGACAACATAAGATTGGATATGAAATTTAGTGACTTCAAAGAAGAGTGGAGTATATTTAAGCCAATTGCTTACATAATGTTATCTATGTTATGTTAGGGCATAGGAAAATGTGCTAAGCATGATAGTCTCTTTAACATTGTAGTTGCAGAAGCAAAGTTGATGAGTAAATTGTAAAACATAGTTGTCCTTTCTTTGAACAAGAAGGGGAAAAGCTCTTTGTAAAAATAAGGCGATAAGAATATAACACTTGGTTTACCATGGTTTATGTAGACTTGAAATGGAGTACATTTATGGCATCTCTAAGCATACTATTTATATATAGGCTTGTGGGGGTGATGTAGATAAAGTATTGAAGTGTGCATGACTATTTGGTAATTACTCGGATCAAAATTGGAACAAACTTAAACTCACTATGCATGTAAGAAAGTTCTAGCAAGTATGTAAACAAGTCCATCTTATTGTTGAGTACATAGTTGTTGATATTGTCATGGACATGATGCAGAGTACTATAATATGGAAGTGGAGGGTATGGGATAGTAGAAATTGAGTAGAAACTTATTGTTTGCTTGTTAAATGTTGAATGGGCCTTAATCACCCTCCGCACTCCATGATAAGAACTCATCCACTATGATGAGAAGTCATCCCATACTAATAAGTGTGAAGGTCGAAATAAATGTGAATACTGATTGGATTGTATCATGAATAAACCAACACGCATAAATTTAAGCATCATTAATATATGTATAGGTCTTTGGTGAGTTCTATTAGGGGATTTTGTATGTGTGCTCACTTTACAAAGAAAATGAAAATTTTACAGTAAAGGTTGAATTTTATATAAACATTTGGTGCTAGAGAACTCATGGTAGTGCCACCTCTCCTCTTGTTATCACAAACCTACCATGTCTAGCCTCATTCTCATCCTTAGAGCCACTAATGCTATTTTCCTAGGAAGGATTTGATGATGATGAAGTCCTCTTTGTGCTAAAATTAAGGTATAACTCTTTGCATAGGCTCTTAACATATGCAAACTTGGTTGTGGAAGCTTCAAGACCAATTAGTCCTTTATACACTCGTTAAACACTTGAGAACCCAACAACTACTCATGTGATATGAGCATAGATAAACATATGCAAGCAATGAAGAAATAAACTTACACCATGATATTTTAACAAAGGATTACAATGTTACTTTCCCCCCACTACTATCAATGAGCTTTGTAAGAGTTCTAGTCTCAATCAATGAACTTAAGAGTTTTAGTCTCAATTGCAACTTAATATAATCTTTGTATGCATAACATACATGAAGATATTGATTTTCTTCATGGGTATCTAGAAGAGGTGGTTTACGGCTCATCCCCCTTATTTTGTAAATTGCAAGTGTCTTGATGATGTTTACATGGCACGAAATAAGCACTGACATAATGGTATCATAGCATCTTTCACACATTGTCCATCATGGCTTTCAAAGATTGAGTACTCAACATAATTAACTTATGTGTTCACCCAAAATAATTTGATCATTCCTATAGGCTTACATGTAGATGAGATTCCTCTTGACACAAACTCTTGTCATGCAATGGTCTAGGTTGTGTCTCTCATCTCCAATTAGTTTATAATTTTACAGATTATGGCCCAACACACTTGCTTAAGAATAATGATAGAAAATCATCAATTCTCAAAAAGAAGAAACCAAGAAATACATTGAAGATCATATTTTCTAAATTGAAACCCCATGTCTACTTCTTTAGCCCAAAACCTCTAACTCAATCCCTCTCAATTTGAGGGGGGAAATGTATGTCATGGTGAATGGTTAATGTATCCTAAAATTTGATCTTACATCATCATTGTATTAAACCTTTGAAGCATGGTAAATATTCTTCTACATTATTGAAACCCTCTTTTTAGATAATTTAGTGTCCATTATATTTGTGTACATATGAGAGTATGGGAAAGAGACGATGAAGATGATTCAAACTTACCTCTAGAAGCCCATTTTCAAGGATAACAACAATTTTAAACCTCAACAAACTGTGATTTATATCATATAGCTTTCCCTCAAGGAAGCTTGGTGAATGAATCTTTAATATTTGAATCATTGATGGATCAACATCACTTCTTGATGCACTTTGACTACTTTTTGATGCACCATAACTATTTTATGATATAGACAACACTCCATTTTTCTATTGAATACCTTACCTCTCTTGCACTCTTCATCCTCAGAGACCTATGATGTAGACATTGCTTCTTTTTGCTATTTAAGCCCTTGCCTCTCTTGTACTCTTCAATCCTTACAGCCTCTAGGTTGTAATACCATGCAAAACATACAATGCAATGAGTAGAATTTGAGCAAAGAATGGAGTAAACATGAAATTAGAGAAGAATTGAGATTTCTTTATTTCAAAACTAACTATAATAATGATGACTACTTCCATTTATACATTTCCACAGAGAAGCATAATTAGGGATCTAAAGAAATTCTAGATGATGAGCTTAAAGCTTGTTAGATGACTGGTGAGATAGTCAATATAACCACTATACCATATTTTTAAGCTTCATTAGTTGACCTAAGGATGTAGTAAGAAAATTTTATCTAGGCAAGGGACCCAAAATTAGTGCCTTCTATCTGGGCATTATACCCCAAATTAGTCTATGATAGCTCTTACACCCCCATGACTTGATACAGAGTGCCTCAAGTTACTACAAGCTTACTAGTCTATCTACCCTCTTGTAAGCTAGGCCCCATTGCTCGTGTGGTCTCCACCTTTAAGTTTTACTCATAGACACCATTTGTTCTAAAAATCTTTATACTTTTCCTTGTTTCACTTTCAACAAGCTAAAGCCATTCTTTAAACTTACCAAAAGATTAAGCCATCAAGGAATTACACTCATATTTTCCTACTATTGGTCATTAGCAACCAATATGCAATAGGAAGATTCCCATTTTGTTGGCATCTTACTATACAAGTCAACATACACTAACTATAGAGGAGACTTTGCTTTGTTCTTTCTTTCTTGTGGATATTTTTTTCTTTCCCATGATAAGGTTCATGTGGTTCCTTCATCTTTGCCATTGTTGAACATGAAAACCCACACCTTACTTGTACATATTCTTCAATACTCAAAATCTAATATGACCAAACCTTTCATGCCAAAGTTTGCTTGTGCCTACCCAAGGCATGGCTATAAGATCATTTAGCTCAAATATATTGTTCCTCCTTGGCATAGGTCAATATATGTACTCTTTTTTATTTTCTACTTGTTCTTTTTGAAGTGCTATATATAATCATTATATCAATCTTTTAGTGTTTCTTACGTGGGTTGAAGTACAAAGTTGTACATTGCTCATAAACCAAATTACATACACATTAGTGTGTATAAAATAATGAAGGAAGTTCAAGAATGGGTGAGGTGAATTATCTAGGTACCCTTTGGTTGAAGAATTTGTAGGGTTGCATCTTGACTACTTCTTCCTTGAATGATAATAGGGATTTGTGGTTTGGTTGAGAAAGACAAAGAGAAGTGGGTAGGGATTTGCCTCCTTCTAGTTATGACAGTGGCTTGAATAAGCAAGAGCCCTTCAACTCATTTCTTTATAGGTCTCTAACCTTTCTCCCCTACAACTTATCAAGTGTTCTTATCGCTTGGAGTTGTTAGATAAAATTGTAAGTATAGGATGTAGTTAACACACATTGATAAACTTACATGATATTCTGCTTTTTCTCATTTCTAACATTAATCTGGTTCTCATATATGTAGTTTTTCATGTTTTCAATGTGTTGTTTTATACTATTTGCAAGGATATCTTAGTTGCTTTCATTTATTTATATATTCATGATGGCATTTCAAACTATATTGCTAATTTATGTAGGGATTATATTGAAGCTCTACAAGTTTGTTCAACTTGCTTGATCTAATGCTCAATAGGGTTATGTATGTGACTGATTCACCAGTATCAATGGACTCGTAATATGACTTACAACAAGCATATCTTCTTTTGTAAGGATCTTATCTATCATTGGTAGTACAATAGCTCATCCATGAGGAAACTTCTCCCAATCCACTACCTCAATTATGGCCTCATTGGAAGCTCCACTATCTACAAGACCATAGCCTTGTGTGATTGGGTTTGTCATTATATTTTTGTAAAATAGTTTACCATTGAGACTACCATGTTTGCTTTACTAGATCTTCTGCCATGCTAAATGTACATTTCTTTATTACTCCAGCAAGGGTTTGATTTTTGAGAAGCAGATATTGCTTAGTTGTTTATTGCTAGAAGTCTCGAGTTTGTAATGATGTCCTTGAAATGTGGTAGCTTT
Source organism: Lygodium microphyllum (assembly GCF_053477565.2). NCBI lineage: Eukaryota > Viridiplantae > Streptophyta > Polypodiopsida > Schizaeales > Lygodiaceae > Lygodium > Lygodium microphyllum. Next base: position 40,781,997 of record NC_141164.1, read on the forward strand.
CTTAGTTGGTTCTTCAAGGTCCTTTTTCTTATTCCTTGTGGTTTCTTTAAGTTTCTTGTTTGTTATAAAGTTTCCCCATTTGTTATGAAGTTGGTGATTTGTAGACATGGATTAAACCTCTTGTATATTTTCTCATGTCTCTCCAATACTTTTTTTCCACTTTTGCACTAGCAGTTAGCATTACCTTTGGTACTATATGGAGACCTACTTTCTTATCTTTTTCTCCTTCAATCGGTACCTTCATAGTCACTTTCTTCTCAACCACATGGCTAGTAACTTGAGAGGTCATTTCTCTAATTTTTGATAGTTAAATGGTGTGGTTGACTTTGTTGTGAATAATAGATTCTTGGTTTCTTTCCTTCTTGATGGTTGTTATGTGGGTTTCATCGTTTGTGAACACACACACACACACACACACACACACACACACACACACACACACACAAGAGAGAGAGAGAGAGAGAGAGAGAGAGAGAGAGAGAGAGAGAGAGAGAGAGAGAGAGAGAGAATGTTTGTGGTGCTCTCTTGTGAGAAACATCTTATTGTCTTATTAAGAATAAATAATAGGTATATACATATATAGTTAGGGCTACTGAATAAGATGGGTGGCTGGCCACATTGGGCTTCACCCCCAACAACCTCCCACTTAAAGGCACATTGGACTTTAAGAGAGACAAAACAATTAGAGAATGTGTGAGGTAAATACATGGGAGCTACCCTCATCCAATTCCCATCAACTCCCTAGAATGTGAAAACTTTTTGGAGGGCATGAGAAAGTTTTCAAGGTTATCATCAATATGAACTTTGACAAGCCCGACTCACTTGTCCTCAAGCACTTGATGAATGAGTGATATCTCACTTCTGCATGCTTAGTTTTCACATGAAACATAAACAAAATATTGTTTGCTAACATGATGGCACTCTGACTATCTCTATGCACCAATGGCATGTATTTAATTAGGCCCAAGTCTCCCACTAGATGAATAAGCCGTATGGCTTCTCTGCATACCTCTATGGATACAATATACTCAAAGTTAGTGGTAGATACTACCACAATTTCTACAACACAAACACAAGATTCTTTGCTAGCATGATAGCACTCTAACTATCTCTATGCAAAAATGACATGCATTTACTTAAGCCCAAGTCTCCCACTAGATGAATGAGCCATATGGCTTCTTTGCATGTCTCTATGGCTACAACATACTCAACAAGTGGTAGATAATGCCACAATTTCTATAGATGAGACATCCATGAGATTGCACCACAATATACTACTCCTCCCAAAGTGTATACATATATCTATTGTACCACTCAAGTATCTCAAGATGCCTTTCATTGCTTCTTTCCAATGCTTCTTTTTAGGATTTGACATGTAGCTTCTTGCTGCAAAAGCAATGTCCAAGAGCTTGGCAATCATAGCATACGTGAGACAACCCACACATGGTGAATATGAACCTTAGCCATTTTATCCCTCTCACGTCACTTTTGGGACAATTATCAGCACTAAGTTTCATATACGAAGGTAGCGGAGTACTAGTTGTCTCCCCCCTCCATATTGAAATGCTACAACACTTTGCTAAGATAATCCTTTTGAGATATGTAAAATAATATCTTTGTTCTATCCTTGATTATGAAAAGTCCAAAAATATACTTTTTGTGTCCCAATTCCTTTGTTTTAAAGGTTTCTAGGATTTGTATTCATTACTCCCACTGCAAAAGCAATGTCCAATTGATTGGCAATCATAGCATATCTGAGACTATCAACACATGATGAGCATAGAACCTTAGCCAATTTTAGCTCTCTCCTCATTGGATTTGGAACAATTATTAGTACTATGATTCACATATGGAGGCAATGGAGTGCTGATTGCCTCCCCTACTCCATATTGAAATGGTGTAGCACTTTGCTAACATAATCCTTTTGAGACATGCAAAGCAATCTCTTTGTTCTATCATTGATTATGCATATTCCAAAAATGTAATTTCCATGTCCCACATCCTTTTTTAAAAAGGTTTTCATTAACAATTTCTTTAGGACATTAATCTCATACTTGTTTTTTCCAACAATGAACATGTCATCCACATAACAATGTTGCGTTTCACTTCTTTTTTAGCCATGAGATTGTATAAAGGTGTCAAACTTATTGTACCATTCTCATGGGGCTTGCTTTAATCCATAAAAACTCTTTTTTAAGCTTATAAACAAGCTTTTCTTTGCCATGTTCCACAAAACCCTTTGGCTATTACATGTAGATCTCATCGTGAAGGTGATTGTGCAAAAGTGCTGCCTTGACATCCAGTTGTACAAGGCTCATGTCATCCTTAGCCACCAAGGCAAGCATAGTATAAAAAGTACTTAATTTCACCATAGGTGAAAAGGCCTCATTAGAGTCCATACATTTGTCTTGCTTAAACCTTTGGCCACTAACATTGCATTGCACTTTGGTTTAGCATCCCTTGTAATCTTTAACTTGTAGATCCACTTGGATGGGATCCTTTGGAAAAGTAACCAACTCCCAAGTCTAATTCTTCATAATGGAATTCATTTCAAACTGCATAGCTAGCTCCCACTTAAGCTTATCGTCACAAATCATGGCCCCTTTAAAACAAGATGGCTCCTTACAAACAATCAACATCACATAGTCAAGCCCAAGTTGAAATCTCTTAGGGGGACAAGAGATACCTATAGATCTGCATATCACAATGGTGTAACATGCCTATCTAACGCTCCTTGACGACACAATTTCGGTAGTCGACCTAGGAGACACCATCTGAAACACCTTTGAAATATCACGGACTTTGTTGCCTAGGATAATTTGATTCAACCTTGTAAGGGATCTTGTTTCCATGAGCATCGACCTAAAAATAAGGTTCCTAAACAATACTAAGATCACCTAACAATTTATTTAGCATCAGTCATGGCAATTGGTTATGCAAATTTATCGGGATCAAAATGGACATATGTCATACTTGGTTCAAAGAGGGTGAGAAAGTGTGTCAACCTCTCTGTCCATAAGACAAAGTCTCACCCTCACCCTGTAAAATTACATGGAATCAAGATCTATAGTAATTTTCCTACGACAGTCATCATCCAATCCCTCCTAGTTCCTCCTAGTCTATCATCCTCAAGGGAAATCCTCTTAGCTTATCGAGACCACCCAGCCAAGGACACAGCCAAGGATAGAGATCCGTCGAGGATATGACCTCCCACTTCCTTTTTATGATTGGATTTCCTAATTGTCTAATTACCTAGCATATTTAATTTGATGCATAAAAAGGTTCCTTAATTAACCAATTATGCACAAAGTTCCTTCAGTTAATTTATCACATGACATGAAAACAATTTGAGGACAATCTTTTTGAAAACAATTCTTTGTTTCAAATTGGGTAGATTGTTTTATTTCATCAGAGCAATCATCCATACATGACTTTGCCCAAAGTCAATTTCACCAATCTGCCCTTAACTTAGGAACTTTGAGGCTTCTAGGAAATCCATCTTGGGCTTTGGGGGGGTGGTGGTGGTGGTTAGACTAGTCTTTGATGTCCAATGGATTTATGGGGTCGGAGTCCCCCCTCACAGCCTTGTCATCTCCTAGCTAATGTCCAATCCATACCGAGAGATCTCTCATATCTAGAGCAAGTCTTGGTATCTAGAGCGGACAAGAATAGACCCTTTGGTGAAACACTCCCGCAACTAGCCTTAGGGAAGGCCCAATGCCTATATGAGCTCAACTTGGTTTGATATAAGCCCTAATTAGAATACACAAACAATATTTTTGAAAAGATACATGAAAGGAGAGAAGTGAAGAAACCAAGAGCATATGCACAAAATAATGGAGACAAGCACACAGAGAGATAGGGCTAAAATCTTATTCTTCTTCTTTCTTCTTTTTCTTCCACACAAAAGAACTATACCTATAACATGATAAAAGACTAATATGAAAGAACCAGAACATATGTACACGTGGTCACTAAGTATGAACCCACTAAAGAAAAAAGAGGTGGCACAATGAATGTGCACTAATCAAGGGTGGACTACATGGGTGCAGTCTAGCTGTAGAATCATTGGCATACCTCATGTCGATTACCTAAATGCCAATGAGTAATATCCTACCACATTACCAAGGCACATAGTGGATGTTAGCTCATATAGATCTCGACATCTCAATGTTCCTCCTTGAGCTCATCATGAGCTTGTGAACTCCAAGCATAGTCTTGAATCATTGAAGCTTCTAAACTCCCAAGTCCTTGATGAAAATGTCAACAACTTGATCCTCTGTGTGGTGCTAACATAAACCAAGTCAATATTATCTGCCAGAACCCACTCTTGAATGAGATGGTAATGGACCTCTATGTGTTTGGTTTGCACATGATACACTGGGTTCTTGGCCAATTGAATGCTACTAAGGTTATCACAGTAAATGATAACCTTCTCTACCTACATCCCCAAATCTCCAAGTAGCTTGTGTAGCCAAGCTACCTCACATGCTGCAATTGCGATACCTGTGTACTAGACAAGGCAACTATCTGTTGTTTCTTACTACTCCAAGCAATGGCAGCACTCCCAAAGGAAAATATAAAACCATTAGTAGACCTCCTGTCTAGAATACTACCAACCCAATTTGCATCTATATAACCATGCAAGTCCAATGGTATGCTCGTACCATAGAATAAGACATAATCCAAATTGGACTTGACATAGAGTAATGTGTGCAATGCTACATCTAAATGTGGCTTCCATGGAAGTTGCATAAATTGCCTCTCCAAACTAACTTTGTAGTTTAGGTTTGGCCTAGTCATCATCAAATAGATGAGGCTTGTCCACCACAATCTTCCAATACATAGTGATGTCCTTGATCAAGTCAACCTCATATGCACTGAGGTTAGCATTAATATCCAAAGGTATAGAAATAGACTTGCAATCAACCATACCATACATCTTTAACATATCCAATGCATATTGTCTTCGTGACAACCATATACCATTTGGAGTCTTAATTATCTCTATGTCAAGAAAATAGCATAGCTTCTCCCAAATCCTTCATCTCAAACTCAATCTTGAGGAGACCCTTCACATGGTCAATCTCTATTTCACTATCATCCGAAATGATCAAATCATCCATATATGGACTAATGACCACAATACCTGCATTACTCTCACATACATAGAGCGAGTGATCAACCTGTGCTTTATGAAATCCAATGTTGATAAGGTATTCTTTAATCCCATCATGCTATGCCTTGGGGGCTTGCTTTAGCCCATACAAGGCCTTAGAAAGCCTACATACATAATCTGGGTGCTGCACATAAACTTCCTTTTGTAACTTCCCCTGCAAGCTTCAATGAAGCTTCCATGGAAGCCATAGCAGCAACACCCTGTCAGCTTGAAGCTTTCATATCTCTCTCCACAGGCCAAATCTCTCTGAACTTCCATTTGGAGAACGTTTCTCTACTTCGAAATCTCTTTTATCAAACCTCAATCATCTGTGGATACCCCTCCTAAGAGGTATGTCTAATATGAAGAGTCACCAGAGCCACTATAGTGTCCCTTGAGAGCTCACTACTATCATTGTCACTGTAGTCTTCACTTCAAGTGTTCTTCAGCTACTTCTTTCGCTTCTTCGAGCAACCACTTCAAACCATCCAAAACCATTCAACATACTCTCAATTACTCCTCAAAAGACTTATTCACCATCTCAACCTCACCAATAGAAAGAAAACATATCAAAACATAGGCAAACCAATCCTAATAGAACCAAACATAGACTCATCACAAAACCCATAAGTACATCAAATCTCAACCAAAATCCATCATGACTCTCCTGAATATACCCAAAATATCCCAACACACTTCTAAAGTCATCAAAATTCAATCAACATACCCTCATATCAACCAAAAGCCATCCAAAAATCAACAAAAAATAGCTAAAAATATAGTCATTTTAGCACTCAACATATCCCCACACTTAATCTTAATCAGGCAGCATCCTTGCAACCTTAGAAAAGAAGAAGAGAAGATCAAAATACTAGCTCATCACTTTATCTTCATAATCAATCAATAAGCATTTAGGAATCAACCTTGGCCCCATCAACCTTCAAAAGAACTTGGATCTAGCAAACAAATTGACAAAAGGAAAACATCTTAAAGTATAGATCAATCCTTGATATGCCAACTAGAACCAAACAAATTGGATCTAGCAAATAGATTGACAAAAGGAAAACACCTTAAAGTATAGATCAATCCTTAATATGCCAACTAGAACCAAACAAATTAGTAAAGGATATAAGAGTTTTCTGCATTGCAACACATAGTCATCCAGACATTCTTTCATCGTCTCCTCTTGATAAGGATAATATACTCACAACAAACATATACAAAACATAGAACTCACAAATACACAACAAAATGTAGTTTGAATGGCACTAGTCCCAAAAAAATGGAGAGCTAAAAAGAAGGATATTTTTCATTAAAAATATGGTACATCTAAAGACTACACCATTGCTATGCATGATGAAGATATTTCTTCTTAAACTTCATTATAAGCTTGAAACGTTCTAGGATTTTTCTTTCATCCAAAAAATTAAGAGGTACATTTTGAAGGAATTGTAGACAACACATCCTTTCCAACAAGATAATGAATGTGGTAGGAAATGCCTATGAAAAGTAGTGCAGGACATCCGTTTGAGCAACAATCACATCATTATTAGGATTTATTGTCAAATTTGGAATGGTCTTTTGAGTGTTCAGATGGGATTGTTGATGCATGAAGGCAAGATACCAATAGAAATGTGCATCAAGATGTATAGAAGTATCTTCAGACTGAGTGTTCACATGAGAAAATTGAAGATATGAGTTTGAACATGTTAAAGAAGTCTCCCAGGACCTAGTAATGAGAGGCCAATTAACTACATGTCCTATCATAGAATCATGTAAAGTCCATTGTTGTCAACAAAGGATGTCAGTTTCAAATCCAAGAGTATCCAATACATATTGAGGCAAAAGATTGATATATTCCATAGGAGGTGGAAGAGGGATGAGGTTAGAACATTGAAGAGGTGGATATGACAGATCATAGAAAGATCCAAAGTTTAAGGATAATGATATTGGAAATGGAGGAAATAATACTAAAAAGGCTTTAGGTGATTTTTAACAAAAGGTGGAAGGAATAGGAGGAACAACAACAAGAGAAGGATCTATAGGAGGAGAAGTAGTAGTAAGATCAACAACAATAAAAGAGTGGGGAGTAAAAACTAGAATATGAGGGAATGAAGTAGGGGTAAAAGACAAAAGAAGAATGGAATCAGGATTAGTGGTAAGAAGATGAATATAAGAAGGAAGGTGAGCAACAATAAGGGAATAGGAAATAAGATCATGAGGATAAATAGAACAACAAAATTTAAAATTTTGGAAGAAGTCCTCAGTAAACAAGGGATTATCAGCAATGTGTTGTGACACTTTAGCACGCACCTGCTAGATATCAGACTTATAAAAATCACTCTATCGATAGCATGGACTCATGGTAGCATCATCCAAACGAGGATGCCAGCAATGCCTCTACACCATGATGTGCGTTGATGAAAATTTTGCAGACCATCCACGAGATCGAACTCCACAGAATGTACATACAATATAGCTTGCAAAACCACATCCCCCATATAAATATTCAAATCCTCCTCATCTAGAATTTGCAAGTCTCCTTTAATATAGATGAAAGAGAGAAATTTGACTTGAGGATCAAATAAGTAATCCAAGCCTTTGTCAAACACTAATTTAAGAAAATCACTTAACCAAAGATCCTGCCAACCACCCTCCTCTGGAGGTTGTAAATCCATATTTCTAAAAAAGATATATAAGGCCATCCTCTATTGATGATATTCAAGCCAAAAAGAGGGTGGAGGGGAAACAAGTTCATTTTAATGAGTAAAAGCTTCCTGCACACAATCCATACGATATTGTAACCTTTTCATCTTGGCAACAAACTTCATCACATAGCCTAGCAGCCTGTTCTTGCAAACTGTACAGCTCCTCCTTAGAAGGCACAACAGAAGGCATAATAGGAACAGGAGGGGAATAGAGGGTAACTATTTTTTATTGTAACTCATCAATATGCTTCTGGTGAGATTCCACAGTCACTTGGGCATGTTTCAATTCTCCCTCACAAACACTAAGCTTCATGGCCAAAGTAGGCATTTGTGCCAAAGCATCATCCTTCTCTTTAGTGATGGACACCTTTAACTTCCAGCTCTCTAATGGTAGCTTTTTGGAAAATCCATTACAACAGTAGCTCCTTGGATTTGCGTATGAATGTCACTGAGGGTAGACCTTTCTAAAGCCAAATCTTCTAAGGCCTTACTCAACTAACATGTCAAGGAATCCATCTTGTCTTGGAAAGAAGTAGAAACTCTTATGTGGGAAAACAAGGTGCCAGTAATCAACATTTGGAGGGATGAAGAGATATCTGAACCCAGTGTGCCTTCTCGTTGTATTGCAAACAAATTAAGGCAGGCAAGAAATGGGGGAAGGGAGCTACCTGACACCTTAGGTATCAGAATGTGTACCATAGGGTTTGGGACAGGAAGAAGATCAAAAGGACCCCATGTGCGGCGGTTCTTTTGAATGATCCTGATAGGGGGAAATATCTGCTAAATCAGAATGGGCTTGCATAGGAGGAGAAGGAACAGAAGGAGGAGACTATTGCAAAAGTGGAATGGGATTAGGCACAGGAATGCCACCTGGGGGAGGTGCCAATTGAATGATCTTTTGTAGAAAAACCCCATAGGAAACAGTACTGAGTTGAGCCTTCTTTACACAGTGAAAATGTTGATCCATTTTAGTCAATAGAAAGGTTGTCCACTTAAACTTAACCCCCTCACGGATTTTGACAAACACAGTGGAATAGTTCTCTTGACAAACACTTGGATGCAAGCTTGCCCGACATGAAGTCTTGGAGAAATTGGCATAATTGCTTCCTTAAGAGAGAGAGGAAGTATATGCCATTGATGCTCCTAAACTAGTGATAACCTTATTCTCTACCAAAGGAGTAGAGGTCTCCTTCTGCAACAAGGCAAAGATATCTATAGTGGATAATAAATAGTTACCACTAGGCATAGGGGAAGTTGCAAAAGATAGGAAAAAGGCCTTGTTGACAATAGCAGGGGATAAACAGAAGCAATGGCCATAAACCAAGCCCGAAAGCTTCATGTAAGTCTCTAGAAAAGAATAACATTGTTATAGAATCCGAGATACACGCTCAACTTTCTTATATACTTAAAATATATATGGCGAATATTATGTTGTCATAGAGGGAGAATAGATGAGAGAAAAGAAAGACGTAGAGAGAGAGGTAGAGAAATTGGCAACACACTAGGGACTGGAAGATGGGCCAGCCCCCCCCCCCCCCCCCCCCCCTTGCTTGTGGAGTTATATTAGTGACAAGGAACAAGCTCCTCCATTACACATAAGCCAGTTCTTACTTGTAGATCTTGGAAACAAGATCACGGTTCCTTGCACGGTATACAACCGACTAACACTTGCACAACTTGGAAGTTGGCACCTTTTGATCCTTCTTGAGTCTCCTTCTCTCCTACACAATACGTGTAGGGCTCTCCTCTTGGCGCTTGATTTCAGCAGAGCTTCCGCAGCACTTGCACCTTCTCTTCTCCTCTTGGAACTTGATTTTAGCAGAGCTTCCGCAGCACCTGCACCTTCTCTTCTCCTCTTGGAACTTGATTTCAACAGAGCTTCCGTGGCACTTGATTTTAGCAGGGCTTCCGCATCACTTGCATCTTCTCTTCTCCTCTTGGATACATGCAAAGTGATGCTTCCTTCACCTCTCTTTTACACCCAAGGAGAGCCTCCTCTTTTATAGGCTTTCAAGATCTTTTCTTCTTGGAGAGAGAGTTGAGTTGATCTTCATGCAAGATGTGGTTGTTTCACTCTGTAGAACTAATTTTGAGATATCTCTTTATGTGTTGTTTGGATGAAAAAACGTCCAGCACGAAAGTTGTAGATCTCACTGTTTATGATAACATTTGTGGCCCATTTTTAGAGATCGTTTTTCTATTGTGAGATATTTTAAAAATGGATTTTCCAAAAAAATAGCTTTTTAAACAATACTCTTAACTTGTGGTCCATGCAACCACCTTGAGTCATAGATAAGGAGACTTCATTAGATTGCCTTGGGCCTCAACCTTAAGATTGAATTCCACACAAAAGCTTGAGACCTTAGAAAGAGAAAATTACTTCTCTCCTCACTTCCAGAGGATCACGTCTCTCGTCTTTCTTAGTGAGAGAATTCCCTCTCTTGTCTTTCTTAATGAAATAAAAGACCTTAAACCTTGACTTGTAGGGGAGAGGATGACCCCAAATGAATGCAATGCTCATTACACACAAGTAAACATTCTAGCGTCCGTGGATGCACAGATAAATACATATGCACAATGCTAATGCACTTCCTCTTCTTAGAACTCAATCCATCTTCATTATGTGTAACTCCTTGGTTCTTGTGTACACTCTTATACTTGGTAGACACTTCTTTCCCCCTTCATAACTCGTACTGCCTGTACCAAACATCCCCGTCACAGTGCTTTGATCACTCCATTAAGAAATGTACTAGGAATATTGGTCTCTAAATGGTCTCATGGCCATGCTAGATCATCATCAACACTTAAAGAAAAGTGAGTCATTAATTTATTGACATGAATTTATTAAATAGAGAATGCGTAATAAGCAATCAATTTAGTGACAAACATAACTTCACATCCATTGGAGGGAATTTTAGAGGAATTTTAGGGCCACAAAGAGATGAAGACAAGCTTTACAAATGCAATCAGCATCTAATGGAAGGGAAAGATGCTAGATCACAAGCGTAGAAGGTGCAGAAGGTTCCGTTTAAACTATTTAAGCAAAAACACATAAAACTAATCAAACAAGGAGGGAATTCTTGCAAAACACCAATATACAAACCACAACTGAGATAGAAAAAACTTAAGGAAAGGAATAAGACGGTGAACACAACTAAACCAGACAACCCCAAGCAATCCATAGCCTTATGAAAAAAATTCTACATGGCCTATGCACATGTGCGATTGAAAGCTTCATGCTATGCAAACAAACATGCATCCTAATCCCCTATAATCAGGCAATCCAAATAAAATATACTCAATTTATACAGTACCCATGACTCGAACTTAAGCAAAGAGACTATAATAGACTCATGACAGAACCATTGACAATAGATAGGACTTGACTAGACTACCATTTGACTAATAAACCCCAACCCTGTAAGTGCATGTCGTCAACCTAAGGTGCGGTGATGTGGGTGGATGAGAACTACACGGATTCCTTTTATGGGTGAAAATTTTACTTTGCAATTTACTATTATTAAATTATCCATTAATGCATTTGGTCTCTACTAATGCAACTCCTTATTACAAATTATATGATGTTTGGTGCAAAGCACATACATGTGTAACAATGGGGGGTTTTATTTACAAATTAAATGTGTATGCCGCATGTGTGTACGTGCATTGTGGACCATCTCATGGGTAAATTTTAATTTACAAAATTATGTGGATTATTATGCCATGTGCTTGTGGAATGGTGGGGGTTCCTTTTATAAGTTAACGATCCATTGATTTTAATTTAAAATTTTATGGAGTGCACTCTGTTAATTTTGTGGGTGCAACAATCAAGTTAATTTTTTTCACAAATTACAATTGTATTATGGTGCATGTGAAGAAGGAAAAAGAAAATGAAACCTGATAGTGTGTATAAGGCACTATGTATATGGCACTTGCAAAGTCTAATGGCATAGTGGGGGAAAAATCTAGTAAAACTCCCACATCCAGAAAAAAAATACAAACAAGAGTGCAATAGGTCAATCATAGAGAGTCGACCGATTGGACAATGATTTTAAAGAAAAATGAGGGCTAATACCCATCATTCAAAACAATAAGAGAGTATTTTTTTGTGTGTGAGTTATGATTTATTTCTTTTTTTTAAATAGCATTTTGGTGTTCATGGTAAGTGTGTTTATGCTTTTTTTCTTTTGTTTCATTTTCGTTTTTGATTTTAAAAAAAAGTGTGATTGTACTGTCAATTTGTTTGTTTTTGTGGATTTGAAGCTATTTTATGGATTTTTCCATGAATTTGACCAATTTTTATTTTTCAATTTAAAAAAAAATATTTATTGAAATTTCACCTATTGGATGAGTTTTCCCAATTTTTGAAATTTTTTAGATTTTTCTATAAATCTTAAATAGTTTTTTCCATTTAATTTGATTTTTAAATGAATTTTGTACCTTTTATTGGTTTTTTGTTATTTTAAAATAATAAATAATGATTTGGATAAAAGATGGGTACCGATGACACGGTGTGTGAACAACAAGTTGCATGTAAACTACAGCAAATTTACTGCTTGAAAAGACCACACACGTCCTTGCCCATGAATGGGGGCGGCTTAGATGGCATACACTCACGAACCAAAAGATCCGCTTGCGAATGACCATGAAAGAACAAACGTGCACGATCCACACGAACAAGGCGTGCACAAACAGAAAGAAAAAGCTTAGCATGGAGAAAAAACCGTGGAAGGTGCATGATCCCATATGCAAATAGGTGGGGAGTGGAAATTTTATTTATTTATTTATTTATTTAAAAGGCAAGGGAAATTGGGTTTGGGCGGGCACGAAATTTGGGGAGGGGTGGAAAGGGTTTTGGGAGGGGGTGGAAGTGGGTATGGGTGGGTGGGAGGAGGGTTGGTTAGGGTCAAGTAGGCTAGTGGGTGGGTGGCATGAGGGTTGGGTATAGGGCCGAGCACGAGGAGAGGGAGGGTTGGTAGATGGGAGGAGAGGGAGGGTAGGAAGATGGGAGGGTATCGCTGGTGGAGGTGGAGAGAGGAGGAAATTGTTGGAGGGGGTGAAGATTGTAGGCAAGGCTAGGGGAGGAGGGTTGGCGAGAGAGGGAGAGCCCAGGAGGAGGAGGGGTAGAAGTAAGAAAAGGAGGAGGAGAGGGAGGAGAGGAAGGAGGATGAAAGGGAGAGAGAGGAGGGAGGGTATGGTGGAGAGAGAGAGAGAGAGAGAGAGAGAGAGAGAGAGAGAGAGAGAGAGAGAGAGAGAGAGGTACGAGAGTGGAGTTAAAAAAAATAATAACTTTTAAAAGGTTGTGTTGTGTTTTTTTGTAAAAAAACATAAAAAAATAAGTGTGCCGCTGTCTTGTGCACCAACGTGGGGTGGGGGTAAAAAAATTTACAATAATGGGATTGGACGAGAGTGGGAGAAGCAGGCGTGGACTGCAGGTGACACGGTGGACACCCCGACATGCAAGACAAGGCGAAAATCGACTTTCACATGGAAGAAGGACAAAAAAGTAGACGAAAATACAAAAACATTTAATAAGATAAAATTTGTTGATCAAAATGAAGTGTAAAAAAATGAAAAATGTCCAAATGCAAAGGTGTCACATATCCCTATCAAGTTAAAACACAATTCCAACACAAATAGGGCACATTTACATGGAAACAAACAAAAAAATAAAAAATGGTAATAAAAACTTAATGACAAAAAATTAAAAAGTTAGAACTGAATCCAGTGAGAAGGAAAAATGTTAGGATTGATGAGTTGGATAGGGCTATCAAATCGAAACATGGTTCCAAAGACAAATGGGATTGTTGCACATAAAAACTATAAAAACATACATGAAAATCCAAAAACGAAGATACATTAGGGGAGTTTTGAGGTCTAGAAAATGCCCTGTAAGAGATCCTAGAGAGAGAAAACAGTTTAAGAAATAAAATCATTTTATAGAGTTTTTAAAAGGTGTATATTTTGGTAAGTTAAAATATCAAAATTCGTTAATAAGTCATTGTTGTGATATTCTCGTGGTCACATCAAACCTAGAAATCTAGGTCGCCATAAAGTTGGCAAGGTTGTCATAATGAAGATCTTACCTCTCCTCATTAAAGTGAAAAGTAATATTCAATTTGAATTTTGGTGGATACTCGATTGACTCCCTCCATCGTTTCTCTCTTCTTTTTTTCTCCTCCTTAGTAGTCTCTTATTTGTTTTTGTTCTTGCTTCTAATCATATCCTTAGCTATGGATCAATCACCCAATGATCTCTGTAACTCAGCTACGGATCAATCATCCAATGATCTCTGTAGCTTTCATAAAAGACCTCTCTATCATCTTCATATTGAGTTGGATAGTGAGTATGAACCAATAAGAAAGAGAACAAAATCTATCACAGTTACAGAGTCTATGAAACATATACTGAGGTTTGAAGGAAAGAAGAATATCGATCTTTGGTTAGATGGAAAGCTATATCCCAAAGATCCTAGCAGAAATAGTACTCCTCCTTTCTATAATAGCTCATCATTAATGAGGTTTATTGGTGATGGCTACAATGGATTTTTAGGTTATACACTTAATCTTGTTGCAGAAAAGGATATCCTTGGACTAGAGAATCATCTTTTGATGAAACACAATATAGAGTTGTTGCAGAAGCTCGAGGATTGTCAATAAAAAATTCATTCATTGGAAAAGCGTATCAAAGCTTATCAACGAAAGCAAACTTTATTAGGCCTTCGAAATCGACAAAGAGCTCTTAAAAATATTGAGGATCTCAAACGAGGAGGAGGAGGCTGTGGTAAAAAAATCCAAGCAGCAAGGTATATTTTTTTTCACTTGAAAAATCTTAAATATGGCTTTATTTAAATTACTTGCATTGATTTGTAATGTTAATTTTGCTTAGATCTCTTCTGCAACCGAATGTAAGTGAAAGAGATTCTTTAAAAGTAGCTAAGTTTTATTATCATCTTCTTCCTTCAGTAGTTTCAAAGGATATTTTGGAGAAGAAGAAATTTAAAAAGGCAAAGAAACAATGCTTGGGGTCATTTGTAAAGGATCATTCTTTGGATTCTGAGTTAGTACAGAAGACACCGGATAGAATTGGTATCAATCGAGATGCTTATATGCAACTTTTCCAGCTTTTACAATCAAATATGAAGCAAGGACAGGTACGCAATTGCATACTTCCGAAGCCATTTGTGGTTAGGACTATCAGACAGAGAGTTAATAACAAAGTGATGGGGATTCTAGGTGAGCCTTTTCATATCAAGGCTAGCTTTAAGGGCAAGAAAAAGGAGGTTACATTCAATGAATTTAACAATATTTTCCTTGACTTGCCCACCCTACAATGCTTAATGATAAAATTTTATGACTTGTCAGTAGCAGAGGCACAGGGAGTGGCTAGATTTGTGATTAAACTTGATGAAAGTGAGATTCTGAAATGTAAAAAATTGGAGAGAATCTCTATCACCTTGATGAATAGAGCACTTTCGTCAGGTCATTGCAATCACTCAACATTATTTAGTGTTCAATCTGAATATACCATCTGGTGGCTAGGAGCATTTGAGGTAGATACTGAGAATTTTGATATACTATATTGGGTTTTTCATCAAACATCAATACCTAATGTTATTCAAAGGCAACAAGCAGGAGAAGAGCTATTTGTTGAAGGATTTGGGAACTACAGGATTGAGTGGCACATAGTTGGTGATCTAAAGACACTTAAATGTATGTATAATGTATCAAAGGGAGCCAACTCGAGATCTCCTTGCTTATACTGCATGTCACCAGCCTGCAGAGTTAAACTCAAGCAATTGGAATAGAGCTCCCTCTAGGCACAATAAGGATCCACAGTTTAAACCAGTCTTGGACATTCCTTTAGTGAATGCCCATATTTGTACACTTCATACACTTTACAGGATAATTGAAAAGCTTGTTCATCTCTATATAGGATTTGCATGGAAGCTGAAGCCATTATCAACTAGAACAGATGCTATAACAAAGGTTGAAAAAGTTCTCTCTGCAATTGGTTTGCATGGTGGCAATGTTGTTATTGAACCAGATCTTCAGAAGTCTAAGGATGGTAATTGTGTCTCAAAAAAACCATCTATTGGTGGAGTGAAGGCTAGAAGGTTTCTAGGCTTTCATGGGAGACTTGGCAATATAAACTCGAGAAATGGTGGCTCAACTATTAAATTTAATCAGTGGAAATCCCTACATAATGCAGTTAAGGATCACACTGATCATGGACAAGCTCAGAATAGAAAAGCTAAAGTTTGGGAAACACTAGACAAAGTGTTTTTTTATTGTGATAAGACTGAATGGAATGATGATGATCTCAAAGACTTTAAAAACCAATTGAACCTTTTCAAAAAGGCAATGACAGAAGCTTGGGGTGATCAACACTTTACTCACTATATGGTAAGAAGTTTGTATATGTTTGTTTCTTCATTGTCAAACTCATATAATGTTTTTTAATAACTTTCTTTATTTGTTGATCATGCAGCATATTCTATACAACCATGCTCCATACTTTATTAAACAATATGGATCTCTATCTATTTGGTCAACCCAAGGTATGGAAAAATCACATTATCAAGCAAGAACAAAATATTTCATACACACAAGACATGGAGGTGGAAGACACAAAGCCAACAGTTTATTAGAGGTCTTTCAATGGTTCTATCGACAAATTTGGCATAAATTCAAGCTTAAAGATACAACCACATCAAGTAATACATCATCTTTAGCAAGGACTATACAAATTGTTACCCAAAGAAGAAAAGATAGATATTTAAATTCTTGTGCAAAGCAAAGATTTACAGAATGGTTACAAACCAAACAAAGAGTTGGGAAAAGATGGGTTTCAAGAAACCCTTAATCTTTGGCATCTTCTAGTCTGATTGTGTTGCAGAAGAGTTCTTAGTTTCAGGCACCTCAACAGGGCCTTCAGAGGAGTCCTTGGTTTCAGGTAGCTCGACAGGGCCTCTAGAGGAATCTTTTGTTTCATCCCACTCAATAAGATATCTGTATTTCAAAAACTCCTGTTTCTGATAGCCTGGAAGAAGCTTCAAATTCTTACTATCTATAGGAGCCAAGAACTCCAAAATATCTAGCTCTAGATCCACTATATCCAGGCATGAAGCCAAAAACTCTTATGGCTTCTTCCTTCTCCACTAAAATGATCTTGTCCAAACCTCTGTTGAAAACTTGAGATCCAATTACCTTTGAGATAGCTCTCAAAGCCATCATTGGTAGACTTGGAGAGCTTGACAATCTACTATGATATATTACAATTGTTTGATTGTTTAAGTTTCCAATATAATGGCCAAGGCTTTGATTTTTTCCAAGCTTCATTGGCCTAGAGCCCTTGGCCCTTCCAAGAAAGTTGTCCAGATCTTCAATCTCAATCTACACAACAAACCACAACAGTACAAGATATAATATATTTATCTATAATGCATAATAAAATCTAACATAAACTCAATGTGTAACTTCAAATTATATTTCATACCTTAGGGTCTTCGTCTTCTTCAAGAAGACTATCATCATAAAGATTTATTCAACTCTTGGGCTTCTCATCTGATGGAGACTTCAATCTCTCTTCATACCCTACATCATCAATATGAAGTTTCTTCTGGACTTGCAATAACTCTTCTTCTGTAGGTAGCCCCCCCTTTTCGTATTCTATGATCTGATTAATACATGTATGTAAGACTATAGAGCTGTCTTGGAAATTCTCTCCCTCAACATCAAGACTTGCTAGTGGTTCTTGTTCATAACCTATAAAATTCATGTCATTTTTGCCCCAACCTGCAAGGATTGCTAAGTAATAATCTTCTCTAAGATCAAAAAGATGTTGAATATCATTTAGCAACACATATCTCTTCCTGTTGATAAGATAAGTGGAAAATGTTGGAACACATGCAGGAGAACCTTCTTCATTAACCTGTGCACTTGGCTCGATCTCCTTTTCTTCCACCATTGTGATATTGTCACTCTTGAACAAACCTACATCAAAACCTTGGACAAGTTGATTCTCAACATCTTCTTGTAACATCTCCTCCTTCTCTTCGACCTCCTTATCCATACTTGCAATATCCTCTAGCTTTCCCTATTGGTCTATATCTGGAGAAGAATTTTCCATGTACTGAAGATACACAACAAATCCAACGTCCTTGTGGATCAGAAGGCATTGGTGTTGATACCTGTGGAAAGGGCAACATGTTTCTCTCTTTCTGAATTCCTCATCAATGAGGTTGAACCTGCCTAGCAAAGCTGACCTGGATGTACTGGTGGCTCCCATGACATCAGTATAATGAACAAATCCATTGACTTCCAAACCTTGCACATGTCTATCATAAAAACATATGTACTCCTTAAGTTTATCTTCAAGATCCTCCAATAACTCCTTCAAATCAAAAGGAACATTGAAAATTTCCCTGATATAGCTAAACTTGGAAGAATTTCCAGTGGTATGTAAGAAATCAAAGAGCCTATCATCAGAAGTCTCCATTAGCTCCTTCTCATCCATTCCTTCCAGAGATAGCTTCCTCTTTGTCATCTTGACTAGGAAAAGATTTATCCCTAAAAACAAAGCAGAATGGCAACAATATCCAATAAAACAAGATGGAACCATGGAAAGAGGCCCCAAAATTGCATTTTTCAAGACAAAAAATCAAAAAAGGAGAAAATTTTTTAGTTGACCGGTGAAAAGCGAAAATAAAGGTGTTCAAGGTAAATGCCGGTGAAGAAATCGCGTTTCACCGGACACTACTTGAAGACAAAAATTATTTCAATATCTCACTGGTGAAACGCGATACTTAGCAAAATACCACTAATAGAGACATTATTTCGCATTTCACCGGTCAAAAGATGCAAAATAAGAAGAGAAACATGAACTCTGAATTAATTCTATTGAAACATAGAAATTTATGATAAAATCCTTTCTGGAAAAGCTATGCTCCTTTCAAAAGATACAAAGCACATAACATCTGTAATTTTTCAAGTGTTATTAAAAATTCTTTCTATATTAATCAAATTGATTTTGTTAAAAAACTTGTAATAATTTTTTTTTGTTACCTATCAAAGATTGTTGAACTGCTCTTCACACAGGAAGCAAGGACCTTGAAGGGAAGTCGAGACGAAATTTCGGGAGAAAGGAAGACAATGTCGGAGAAATGGCTTTGAAAAGCTTTTATATTGACTATTAAGCATGTGGTGATAGTTCCAACGAAAAAGTTTGTGTAATGATGGAAAAATAAACAGGACCACAAATTTGGATGAAATTTCCAATATTTTTGCATGCACGAAATACCTCAGAATACGTGCACACGTGTCTCACTTAATACACTGTATCAAATTCCTTAGAAGACGTGCGCACTCCCTTTTTTCGAGAATACCTCACACGTGTGTTACTTAACACTTTGCCAAGTAATGCTTGTACCATCGATGAAAAAATTCTAGTAAGCGAGAATACGTCACACGTGTGTTACTTAACACTTTGTAAAGAATGTTGAGTCCAGTGCAAGTTCACCACCTTCGCCTTTCACCGCATTTCCAGCAAGTAGAAAACATTCCTACTCTGCCTTTGTCTTTGGTGTTCCTTCCAATCTCTACGCATTTCACCACTTCCCTAATAAAGGAAACCTTCGAGCACATTCTCGTCATCAGGCTGTGGTTGTGAAGAACATATTCGCGTTTCACCAAACCTGTTGACAAATTTGGTTCTAAAGGGATTTTTCCCAGCAAAGCTCCAAAGAAGGTATGGTTTTTTGCATCCTCCTTTTCAATAACAGGCTCCATTTAATGCATTTTTTAAATACTTTTCCTTAATCTTTTATATTATTATGAGCTTATCAGCACTACAAAAGAAAATTTTCCATAGTGTGAGCATTCCTTAATGTTGTGGAGATTTAAGGCAATCCTTCAAACTTTTTCCTTAATTCTGTGGATATTTTATGTAATTTTAAAAGCATTCCTTAGATCAAAGATTTTTTTTTAAAATTTTGTTGATTACTTTGCTATTTATGAGTTGTCCGGTGAAACGCGAAAAGAACGTGCTTCACGGAGGCCTCCTGTTTGAAATTCATGTTTCGCTGGACACAATGGACAAGAAGTCCGGTGAAACGCGAAAAGAAGCAGTTGCAAGGAGACGCCTTGCTTGACACTCGCGTTTCACTGGACATGCTGGAGAAAAAGTCAGCTGAAACATGAAAATGACATGCAGCATGGATACCTCTTGTCTGAAACTCATGTTTTGCTAGACATGCTGGAGAAGAAGTAACATGTCTTTTTTTGGCAGATGGCTAGGACTAAGGCAACAGCAAGGAAGGAGAAGATTGATCCTAGCGGCTTAACATCAAAGATTCATCAATCTTCAAAGCCTCAGAAGCTCTCTAGAAAGTCAAAGCCAAAGAGAAAGTTTTCTCAAAATGCCAGGTGCCTAAGGGAGATTAGGAAGGCAATAAAGGCTCTTGACAATGCAATTCCAAAGTTGTCTTTTCAGAGGCTTGTCAGGGAGATTTGTGGCAAATATAGTTTGGATAGTTTTAGATGGACAAGAACAGCCCTTAATTGTATACAAGAAGCCACATATGATTTTTTAGTTGAGTTTTTTCAAGATGCCTATATTTGTGCTGCTCATGCTCATAGGCTCACACTCATGGATAAGGACATGGTAATTCTTAGGAGGCTAAGATATAGATTTTCAAAGGTCCTTGAGCCAATTCCCCTCACTGATGTGAAGACATTTAATATCCTTAATGTGCCCCCAGCTAGGAGAAAGAAATATGATTCTGGTCTTAGGGTTGAGGATGTCACCCATGAGAGGGATACAAGACAACATGAAAAAGAGGAGAAAGCTAAAGAGGAACAGGCAGATAAATGGAGAGAGTATATGAGACAAAGGGCTGAAGAAAGGGAAGCAGAGCAACTAGAGTCCTTTGAAAATGAGCTGGCCACCCTTCTTGAAGCAGCTAATCCAAAAGGATTCACTATGTTTTGTTTCTTACCTGGTGACTTAGGCAAAAGAACTGAGGTTATCTCTTTGATGCTGCATGTGTTCAGATTCTTAAGGATAAAAGAAGAGAAGTAAATGACAGTATTATTCTTGTTGGACTAAGGTATATCCACCCATAATTACTTATACTTTTTGATATTTTTTTAACAATAAGATTTTTCTTGTTTATACTCACTATTTCTATGCCTTTTCTAGGTGTATAATGCATGAGTTTCCTTTGGATATGCAAGAAAAAATTGAGGTTCTTGATCCATCTATCTCATTCTTTATGAGGAACGAGCTTGATACAAGTTTTGTTGAGCACTGGTTCAATCTGATTGACTTCGATACTTTGGAGCTCCTTATAATTCCATACAATGAAAAGTAAGTGATTCAATATTCTATTAGAGTTTTTGTGATTTTATCCTACTAATTTGTTGAGATAAGATTGCTTTTAGTTCTCATTGGAGCTTGATTGCAATAGACCTTGTCCATCCGTCCTCTTTATAGTTTTACTTTGTGTTGGTGGTTGTAGTGTCCCCATCAGGATGATAGCCATTCATGTGGCTGGAGGGTGATTGCAAATGCTAGAAGAATGGTTAACTTTGTTTATCTTAATGATGATAAACATGTAAAGGTAATATGAAAGATGCTAAACTTTAAGATAGATATTAATTGCAAATAGTCCATTGATGATAAAAATATAGTCTATTGTAAGAACAATAATGAACTAAAACTCTTTTTTCTATAAATGTGTGACAGTTTTCGAAGGATTGCTATGCATCTGAGCATGTTTGGTACGTCAGAGCAAAGCTCTTGAAGTATATAATGGTCAATTGTATACAACCAACAACAGAGATTGGTGGGGATTTGCACCATGAAGGAGATGCGGTGCCTATAACCACGGAAGGCGAAGCCACAGCTTCAACACCTTCTATACCCAAGACATCAAAGAAAGGCAAAAGGACTCCTAGAAAGGATAGTTCTCCAAAAAATAAATAGCTTTGCCATATCGCCTTGTAAGCCTTCATATATAGAAATTTTCCCTTCAGCCCTTGTATCTCATAGAGATGGCAGATAGACATCTGCTACAAAATTTGTACATATATTCTATATTGATAGTAAAGATATCTTTTCTTGAACGTCCTTGCAATGTATATTATTTTCTCTCCTTTTCGATATCTACAAAAAATAAATTACAAATGTTTGTTAGTTAGGAAGTGAGATCTTGATATACATCTAAGTAGATATAATATGATGTGAAAACTTACTCGTTTTTTGTCAAGTTAGAATACAAAGGAGCATGGTAGTTCAATGTCTTCATTTTGTAAATCCATCCTCACTTGATGTAGCGTACATGATTTTCTGATATTTAAGATTGCAATAATAACCTCGTTGAACCAAATATCAAGATCCACTATAGGATCTTTGCTGAAATCATTAAGATTCTGGTCTAAAGCAACTATACTACTACCAATAAAATGCCATCGACTATAGTAAAAGGTAAGGATAAAATTTTGAGTAGCAATCATATATTTACAAGCTATAGAGTCTTGATCTATATTACATATAATTTTTCCTTTTGTCATCGTATCCCATCCTTCATCAACAAATTGTATGATATGATCATATGTTAGTCTTTTCACTGAAAGCATGGTTTTTGTTATTCTTATCTCCATATTAGAGAAGAAATCAATAAATATATTAATAGGCATAAACAAAGTAACTTTGCTTAGCCTACTTGAGATATTAGATTTTAGTGCTTTCTGGATCTCAGAAAATATCTTACATCTATAGCCCTTACTAGTAGCTGGACTTGGCAAAGGCCACTCAAAGCTTGAAAAATCTGGCAAAGGAAGGAGGCTTATTGATCCCCATTGGCAACGCCGCATAGGAATAACATAAGAATGGTCATAAAAGAATATTCCATTCTCTGCAAGCTCTGTCTTCTTTCTGCCTCTATACATTTCTTCTCCAATTGAACCATGTATAACATCAATAACATTAATAATAGACTCCACTGGTTGCCATTCCTCAAGATTAGAGGGATAGACATCTACAAGACAAACAAATATTATAATGGAAAAACCTAAACCATGTTTAAGAAAGGAAAAACTTTAAGAATCAAATTCTTACAATTTGGTCTATGCATTGGAAGCTTTGAAGATCCAAGTTTCAAACACAGCTCTCTATGCATGAACACATGTTGCACTAGTACCTCTTTGATGCTATTCTTATTTGCTCTAAGCTTAAAATCTTGGATTTTGCCCTTCCAAGTAGAGATAAACGAGCTCTCATGTCTTTGCCTTTTTCCACGTTTTTCTTGTTGCATGGTGATCCAACTACCTTTGCAAATGATAGTAGGAATCCATCTCCCATCAATTTGGAATGAGTTAAATACTGATATGGATGTGATTTGGGAGCTTGGACGCCTTGTTGAAGGTCGAATTTCTGTATCCATGGTAGAAGAGAGAGAGACATGCACATAGAGAGAGAGAGAGAGAGAGAGAGAGAGAGAGAGAGAGAGAGAGAGAGAGAGAGAGAGAGAGAGAGAGAGAGAGAGAGAGAGAGAGAGAGAGAGAGAGAGAGAGAGAGAGAGGACTAGGCTACCATAACAGAGGGAAAAACAATAGAGGAATAAAAGAAAGGAGGAAAAAAATTGAGCGCCATGCTTTTCACTAATTTGAATTTCGATTACATCAGTCATTATCATTAATCTAGAAACATCATTAAATAAAAGTAGCCGAGACTCTATGCCATAAATGCAAAAGATGTCATAATCACGAATATAAGAGACTAAAAATAGATAATAAAAATATAAATTCGTAATATTATTATATTTATATATTTTTGTAAAATAATTTTTTAATTTTTTAAAAATAGAAGTTCTGTTATGGAGGCTTTGCTCTTATTGGTCTAGAGCACTCGTTCTCCACATCCTAAAATGCATTTTCGAGACCTCAAAAATCCCCTAATGAATGCGAGGCAATTCACTAGGCAAAACAAGGGGAATAAAAATAAAAAATGTTTGAGGAATGGTGTTAGATAGGGTTGTCGATCAAAATGTGATTCCGATGGAAGAAAGGCATATTGACATGGAAAAAGAGGAAAAAACCTGTAGAAAAACACAATTAAAAATTAATTTAAAAAATCAATAGGTTGGAAGGAGGGAGAGGAAAAATGAAAAATGTGAAAGGGGACTAACAACTTGAGGCTATCCAAACAAGATGCATTTTGATGAATAAAGAGCGTATTCACATGGAAAAATAGCTAAAATCACATAAAAGTAAAGCCACAAACATATAAAATAAATAACAGTCAATCCATGTATTGAAAAGACGGCAATATGTAAACAGAAAAAATGTTTGAAATGGAAAAGACTAGGACTATCACATCAAATTGTAGTTCTAGTGCTAAAAAGGTGCATTCTCATGGATACACGTCCTATTCACATAAAATTCTTCAAAAATTAATAATGGATGAACCATTACTCAGAATTGAGAGTGATAGAAAGAAAAAATGGCCAATTTTAAGGGACAAATAGGGCAGTAGGGTCAGATTGCAATTTTGGTGAACATAGTATACGTTCACATGGAGGATAAGATAAATGATAAAACAACCAAAAGTGCAAGAGAAGACAGTGAGAATGGGTTAGAATAGGGAAGGTGGGTGAGGAAGAGACCTAAACATGGCATAAAGAAAATAGGATATCATGTTAGGATTAATTCATAGGGTATTCATGAATGTATGCAAACGAGACATACAGGGACACGTCCCCATACTTAAAATGTGAACACATTAATTTGACTAATCAACAAGGGTCTAACACTTGACCATGATCCGTACCATACATCCCCACACTTAAAACATGACATACATATAAATGAACACAAAAGGTAGGGTTAGAAACACTTGACCTATTTAGTTGATTGATGGAGATTGACATTGTTATGTTGGGGAGTTGAAGTCGTCCACCACAAGAGGTACCACGGTGCACCACAACACGCTTTCATTGGGGCAAGGACCATGTAGCAGTACCCAGGGAGGAGGAAGCATTGTTGATGAAGAACCGGTAAGCCGTATCGATGGTGAAGAAAACAACACTCAATCTCAACAGTCACTCATGTTGGGATGATAGATCAATCACTCACCCATAACTCACATTGCTCGAAGAGGAGTGGAATGGGATCCATATCTCACATCCATTTTAGAATTTGACAAGGAGAATGATGTAGAGGAAGTATCCCAATGTGCATAATTGATGGTGCATCTATGTGTCCTAACCCCTTTGGCATAGGTGCAAGAAGGAAGACCAAGGAGCCTTATAGAGTAGTGCACATAGTAGACTGATGTGTCCTGTGATGATGGCAGAGGTCTGTCTCACATATAGATAGGGAAATGGAAACGTATTTGATTTGCAGTGTAGTAATGTCCCTTGAATGGAACCTCTCAATTGATTGAAGGGAAAATTAGTCATGCTCAACCCCCCCTCTAACTCATGCTTGGTTGATGAATACAGGAGGGCAACCCGATTCTTGACACCCATTGATTTAATCCTCATTGTCACTTGTGCAAAGGTTGTATGCCTTGTATGCAATCGATGGCGCATCTGTATCATGCCCTCCTGTGCATCTGTGTCGACATACTTGTAAGAAGGAAGGCCATGGAGCCTTAAAGTGCTGTGCACAATAGCAGATCATGATTTGTGCATTGAGAGGCCCAACCCGTGTGTGCAATGCTCCATTCATATAGCTCACCTCTCATTTGGATTTAAACGGCAAAGACTGGTCATTGACCCGACCCAATAAGCATTTTAAGTTTGAGTAGTAAATCAACTATGGCATCAAGAGAAATTCACACTTTTATAATGAGACATAAACGTTGATATCAATATACATATAGAGACATAAATCAAATGTACAAATTCAATTTCAAATCGTCACATTAACTATATCATTTACATAAGAGATAATAAAAAGAACAATACAAAAATACTTAGATAATTTTACAAAAAGAAAATTCACTATAATGAACGTAATTTGATCTGACTCAATACATTGCATGAATACATGGGTATTATATAGTAATTTTTACAAGGTTGGTAGACATATGGCATACGAATCTGAATAGAAACTTTTGATTGACACCTGAGATGTTTTATGACTAAGCACATTATGAGTTATATGGATGATATGATATAGGAGTTATATGGATGGCACTTAAATGGCATTAAGACCTAAATGGACACATTGAACCAAAACTTCCATAAACTTCCAATAGACCTAAATGGACACATTGAACCAAAACTTCAATAAAAACCAAAATAACTAATCATTTATATGAATTTTGGCAACATAAAGGAGGGTAAGTGTTAACCAATTGAAGAAACAAAGACTTGAAGAGAAAGAAGAATTACTAGGTCTTGGAATAGAAATCAACTGTTGTAAATGATAACTATGCAAATTGTAATTCATTCCAGTAGCACTTAGCATAGGAACATGGAATTGAGTAAATGCTTAGAGGCAAGACAAATCTCTAGCCCAAAAAGTGGACTAGATGCCCAAGATAAATGGGAAAACCCTTACCCTGAAAACTTGAATAAAAATGATCAAAGAGAATGAAAAATGCTATTCATGTGTCTGCTCATTTCTTGTTCTTCTCACTTTCTTGTTTTCCATTGTGAGGGACAGAGAGAGAGCTTAAGGGAGAGTGTGAAAGTGAGGGACCAAGGGTGAAGCTCCCATCTCTTCTCTCAAGTGCTCTCTCATGCCTATCCTCGTGCTCTCGCTTTGCATGTGAAGGTTGTAGAGGGTGAGAAGGGAGACTGGTGGGTTATGGAGCCTTCCAAGAGCTACCTTCATTCTTGAAGGAGTGCCAAGGGAGCTCACTAAAAGGGTTTCATATTTCTCACAATATGTAAAAGGCTAGATGAGAGTTAGCCTAAGGATTTTCTGCCAGAACTCTTGAAATAATAGGAGTGTATCCAATGGTCCCAAGATGTTGAGCGTGTATTGCCCAACATTTTGGTTCCATGGCCATGTCCAAGGACATATCGACCTTGACGTCACTCATGCATTTGTGTAGTAGCAATAATGGTAGGAAATCTAGCACCATCCATTTCGGTCTTATACATGTCTGCAAAAACTCTTTGGCCAAATTGATTTGGGGGAATAGAAGGGGCATGCAAATTCCAACTCCAAAATACTTGCACATTAGATAGGAAATGCTTTGGGATTAGTTGAATGTGAAAACTTCATTCTTTTCGTTGGATATAATGAGTAATATCAATTTTTCTTCTTTATTTGATTCATAACACATTTTTGTTCATTTTTCTTTCCACTTGATTCTATTTAGTATTTATTTTTAAAATATTGTGGTTGTTTTGTGACTAGGAAAGGGTGCTCTTGCTTAAAAGTTTGGTTTTATTTTTATGGTATTGATGAAGAACAAATTTTAAGGTTGAAGAAGATGGAGAAGGGGGGGAAAAAGGGGGGAAAAAAAAGAAGAAGAGGAAGAAGAAGAAAAGAAAGGGAAAGAAAGGACAAGAAGAAAATAAAGAGAAGAAGAAAAAGGAAGAAAGAAAGAAAGAAAGAAAAAAGAGTAGCATCCACACTGCCTACCCCTCTTCTTCACACTGCCTACCCCTCTTCCCTTCTCAACCTCTCCTGCCCTACTGCATGTTGGCTTGTGCTCTCAACCTCCTCGCCATTGACATTTTTCATCTTTGAAATTTGCCCCTAGCTTAGTCCATTCCACCCCTCAAAGTTTTCAATGGCTGATGAACATGTCCTGCAAGGAGGAGGATTTCACAAAGAAGGACTCGAGAAGAAGGATTCAGGTGAGGACAGTTGCCATGCAAGGAGCGTTGACCACCACGAGAGAGCAACACGTGAGAAAGTGCAATCGTGTGGCATGTATTCAATTTATAATTTGTTGGTTGTCAAATCCCTCTACCTCCCTCTTTTCTTGCTACATTGATTGGCATGGAATGGGTAGATTTGAATGAACTAGGAGGAGAGTTGCACTAAAGAAAGAGAGAGTGGGGGAGGGGTTCCACAACCAACTTGGCTCTCTATAATCCTGCTAGTGGTGGGAGAGAGAGGGGAGTCCATGGAGGTGTTAGGCTAAGTAATGCTAGATAGTGGAGGTTGCATAATTTTTGAACCATTTTTGAGCTTCTAATATGTCAATAAAGGACCTTACACTTAGACACATGTTTACACACATGTATACGTGCATGTGCACACAACCCTTGTACACTTGCACCACAACCATACACATGCACACGTGCACATGCACCTAGGATACTTGTACGCCCGTACATGTACACATGAGACTCACACTCCCCACATAGCTAAACGTGAATCATTAGAGTAGCATCCACACACACGAATTAGTACTCTTGTATACCTTTTCTAATACCCTTGCACATGTACATATAGAACTTTGTCCATACACCCTTGCACATGCTAACCATTTACACACACCTTGGCATTAGCACACATAGACACTCTACACGTCCCACCCTTGCACAAAAAATCCTCACAGGTGCCCATAGACAAACACACATCCTTGCACCTATACACCCTCACACATGCACATACATGTGCACATAAACCCATGCACGAAGTCACTCCCATGTAGACCAACACACGTGCATATACACAAGGCCCCTACATTTGTGCACATGAATCCTAGGACCCCTACACTTTCACATCTACCCATAGCTAGTCATTCATAACTTCCCTCATGTGCACACGTGCACATACACATAACCAATTGCACCTACATAGGATCTATGTGCACATGCCTAGACACTCACACTTAGGCATGAACATAAGATACCCCTACACATAGATACCTACACATAAACAATTGGACATAACCCTTGTGCACTTGCATGTAGATTTGTGCACATGTACACACATGCACATGCACATGTGCGCTTGCACAAAAGCCCTTGCACTCGCACATGTACATGCACACATACTTATCATGCATGCACACCTACACACACACACAACCCCATACACTAGGACCCTTGTGCATAGTCCCCCACACATGCACGTACACTTGCAGACATGCACATAGGCACTAGCACTTAGACCTTGCACACATACCCTTGCACATGCACACATGCACACGTGCATGCATACACAACCCCACGTACTAGGATCCTTGCACATAGTCCCTTGCACATGCACACACACAAGTGCACATGCACATAGGTCATCACACATAGCCACGAGCACTTAGGACATTACACAACACCCTGACACACATGCACATAGATCCTCGTACGTGCATGTGCATACATCCGCATGTGTAGAGTCGTGCACACATGCACATGGACCATTGCATAAGCACACAATAGCCCCGCACATAGACATATCACATATAGCACTTGCACATACATACACCCATCCTCACATGACAACAAGTTAGCCTCACATTCACACATGTGCATTGCAATTAGAAAGTGCTTCATGGTGCATTGTGCATAGACACACCCATATGACACCCCTACACAAACCCACATGCCTTAGTTACATGCACAAACCCACATGCCTTAGTTACACCCCTACACAAACCCACATGCCTTAGTTACATGCACCATTTCATTTACATCATCTTAGTGCCCGCAAAACCTAGTACTTTCTCATCACAGATGTGTCTTAGCCTCTAACTAAGGACACTATAAATGCATTCATATATGCACTAAAATACTTGTGTGCATTTGAGTGCACATAAGCATATAGGTGCACATGTACTACACTAGTGCACACTAGATCTCACACACCTCCTTGCACATAGGACCCATTCACACACACTCACATAGTACACCCATGCACTAACTATACCTAGTGTATTATGGGCCCACATAGCTTGGACTTGTGCATTGAACCTTGCACATGAACATTGGCACCTTTTTTTACACCCATTGAGGCATAGACACACTAAAGTGACCAATGAATGCATTAGGACACATTGAGGTTTTGAGATCATTCACACCCATATACATTGGTGTGCTAGTTTAATATACCTTAGGGACTCGCAAGCACACATGTGCATGAGAGCAACACGAACACTAGCACCCCCTTGGCACAGCACCCGTACGTTCATAACTGACCTTGTACACACTTAGGCACTCTCACATTAGTACTCATAGGCTAGGCACAAGGGTATAGACCTTTAGGCATAGCTTAGGGCACCTAGCTCACCCACACACAAAAAACCTTATCCTTGCACCTTAAGCTCACACACAATTTTCTCTTGGAATACATTATAAGATTGGCCATACTCACATTTTCATGGCATACCTAATTGCTTAGTATGCCTAGGGTGCACATGCATTAAGGACATGCATGTTACACTAACCTACTTTCCTTCCATCATAGGCACACACACATGCAATCATACCTTTATGCATGCAAGTGTTGCACTCATATACCTTGCAGTACATCATGCACTTGCATTAGGCAAGATCTTGTGGATTGCAAATAGCTCATGTTATAGCTAGAGTATGAACACGTGATTAGTGTACTTTCACCACATACCTAGGAACATGCATAACACCACACTAATCCACAACTTCCTTTCACACAACACCTACTGGTACACTTGCAGTTGCACATTAAGGTTCTGAACCGAAGATCTACTTAAATCTCCTTCCAAATAAATGAATGTAGAAAAACATAAAAACCACAAAACCAAGAAACAAAGGAACAAAACATACTGATACCATCTTAACCCATGGATTAGAATTCACACAAGGGTGCATGCACTTGAGAAGCACTTGTGAGCTTCATACCCCACCTATCAATAGGGACCCAAGCTCTAGTCTCATTCTCGACCTGGAAAACATGCTTGTGTGCAACCTCATTAGTCACATCATCAACCTAGTCAATTTGGAGACCATGGAGGCCACTGCAAGTGCTATGGATAACTCAAGAGAAAGTTCTGATGACTTCCAAGCCATAGTCAATAGCTTTCAACAAGCTACAAGCTTTGATGTTTCAAGCATGACTCCCAAGGTATTACAATGAAAGCTCATAGAACTAAGGGCATAAGGTATGCTTGCCCTCAAGTGCTTGGTTGATCTAAGTAATGAGAACAAGTTGCAACTTGTTGCCACTATGCAAGAAGTAGAAATGGAAATCATTCATAGGATGTTATTCAACGCAGGAGAAACTAGCTTGTCAGAAGACACTCTCTCTAATTTGGTGTAATGAAGAATATTTGACACATCAAAGATGCTCCATGTCAGAAAGCATATCGTACAAACCGTCCTGACTAGAATAGGAAGCACATTGATCCATAGAGACCAAGCTAAAATCCCTTTAGTGGCCTAACAATTAGACAAATACCAAGCCAGAACGACCCTTACCGTTTTATAGAACAATTTGAGTAAGTCTACGAGGAGGTGAATAACTTTTATGGGTGATACCAAGCACGCTCAAGTATTTGGACTTTGCCTAGGTGAAAAAGGGTGAACTTGGTTCATAGGCCTTGATGACCCTTACAATTTTATAGAAAAATTTGAGCAAGTCTATGAGGCAAATAACTTTTATGGGTGGTGCCAAGCACACTCAAGTATTTGAACTTTGCCTAGGTGAAAAAGTGTGCACTTGGTTCAAAGGTCTTGACGCCACAAAGAAGGGCTCCTTTGTACTACTAAAAGCCCCATCTATCAAGAATTTTGTTGAAGCTAGTTATGAGGACAACCTCATTATCTGGCTAATGAATCTTAGAACAACAAGAAGTGGAGAGTATGAGAGATTATGTCTCTAAGGTTAGGAGCATATTCAAACGTATAGCCTAGCATAGAGACCCACACCCAAGGTAGTCACAAAAGCTTTTATCAAAGGCATCTTCAATGAGAGGATTTATGAGACCTTAGCTAAAAACTCTGAACTAAACTAGTCCATCATCAATTATGTCCTTGACAAGGCTATCCATGTGGATGACCTACACAGGGGGTGCAATAGGGATAGGATCCCATCTAGAAATCTGTGTACGGAAAACACAAACAGAGAATAAAGAGACATTAGAATTAATGGCCGATGTCAAAAAACAATATCAAGAGTTACTTAAAATGGTAGAGTCCGTGAAAATCTCATAACCATATCACTATAATGTGCAGTGCGTGCACTATGGTGGAGTCCATCTCCCCTTCGAATGCTCTAGACAACCCAGAATGTGCACAAATTGCAAACGTTTTGGACACGAAGCCACATATTATAGAGCCCCACAAAGAATTTCAAGCCCTAATTTTGCCTATTAGCATTATAATCATGGTGTTGCTTATCATAGGCAACTCCCATTTGCTCCACAATTGGATTTACTAACTCCTCCCAACCACAGAGCAACCATCTAGCACGCTGAGATCAAGCCCTCTAGTATTCCTAGGCCCCTTGATGCCCATTATTACGCACTTGCCTAGAAATACCACCGTTCATTTCATTGAAGAACCCAGGGAAGAGGACAAACACACAAATACTTTTATATGTTAACTATGATTCAGAGGATATCCCATCCTAATGTACTACTGTCCAATGCCAATTATGATGTTGGGATGAGGCCATATCTAAGGCATGCCTCCAACTCAAGAACCCATCACATGTTGGAATAATGGGAAACCAAGGTATATTTCCTTGTGATGCCCATAGAAATAGAATCAAGCTAAAGCCAATGAAGTTGACCAACATTGTCTTGAATGTGGAATTATACTCATGTACCCAAACTGTCCCCACCACCACAAGGCAAGCAGTAACCAAAGTGTTGTGGCTTCAATACCCCTAAGTTTACCATAGAAATGCTACATGATGAAGAAATCATCTATATCCTACTGCATGCGATCACTTATGCTCAAAGAAAACTGGGAGGGATCGACCCTTAAGGGATTCACAATGATGAATGGAATGGTATACAATAAGAAGGATGTGAAAAAGAGAAAAAAAGGGCTAATCTCAACCTCAAGAGTGATTCCCATCCCAAATAGCTATTGTTTCTAGTGTGGAGAATGCTACAATTGCACCCCATACCACTTAAGAAACCCTCACTAAGGATAACTCCTACCCTAAACCTATGTAGCAACTCACTGTAATCGACAAGGTTAAGGAATGGATAAGGGCAACACAAGAAGAAATGCACATTGATTAGGCTAATGAAATTCTCAACATTCCTAATTTGTCCCCACTATCTCACATTTCTCTCCCAACAAGGCCATGACAACCTAATAAAGTCTCTGCAAAGCCACCGATTGATCTACAACCCCACATACTAGAGATTTCTCTCTCTCCTAATGTAAGTCACTTGCCATATGACTATAATAATGTTACACCCACCATTATCACAACCCTTGCATCAATCAACATTTACATTCCACTTAGAACTCTGCTCAAAGACAATCCCATGTTTTAACCAACTTTTGGATAGCATAAGACTATAAATAGGCATGGCAATTTTGGGGGTAATGCAGTTGTGGATCTAGCATGTCTTTTGGTATCACTAAAGTCCCTCTCTCCTCCCTAGTCTCCTCCTTAACAGTCTTCACCATCACCATCCTCTTCTTTCCCCTCCCTGCCCTTTCGCTCTTTACATTATCCATGAGTTCATAACAAAAATGTGGGAATGAAACTACGAATTGATATAGGAGGTGCCTCACATGGGAATCTCCCTTGCATTCTCATGTTCATCACACATGCACATAAAAAAATGTGCCACCCAAAAAACTCTTATTCATCATTGTTCTCTCTCTCTCTCTCTCTCTCTCTCTCTCTCTCTCTCTCTCTCTCTCTCTCTCCATATAGTATACACAATATGCATAGTCTTGGCCTTACTCTTTTTCTTTTGAAAATTTATTGTAAATTCTATGTAGCTATATAAAGAAAAAATTTCTATTTTACACATGCCATTTGTATAAGAACTTGTCGAAGATGTAAACAATGACATACTCATGTCAATTGGCGGGTACATTACAATTGATGAGATGAAGACTTTGTTACAAACTCTTTCTTGAGCCATTATGATGCAAAATGAGTAGATGCAATCATCTATGTAGCAATGTCAACAGTTGCATCAGCAGCAGTTGGATCAAGAATGACTATTGTATCAAGAACATGAGCATACACATGGTGCAACCAAGGCAATCAAAGCTGTGGTTAGTGTACGAAAATTATTTGATGGCTGGCGTGTTTCAGCCTACATTAAAGCCTTTGAAAGCCAGATGCGCTTCTTCGGAGTTCCAACCAATTGGAGCAACTATTTCTTACGGCTTGTCACGTCTGCTTTGGAGGTTTGAGTGACATATTTGTTTGTAGAGGACTCTAATTGGGATGCTTTCAAAAAAGCACTTAAAAATGAATATTTTGGGGAGGATTATGGTATTGCAATGCAAAAGACATTTAGAGAGTAGGTTTATTAGTCCAACAAAGGACTTGTTGCTTCTGAATTGTTGTGGGAGTTTGAAGAGTGATACAACCAATTGGATGCACTAGAGCAAAGAGCTCTGAACTCAGAGAAAGTAGAGTTATTCTTGCAGGCGGCTGATCCTACACTTCAGGATGAGTTGGGAGAGCTGTTAGAGGACCGTATGTAGCCTATGGGATTGAAGATGGATTGATAGGATGTTGTCAATGCTGTTTGTACACTAACAAATAGGCAAAGATGGAAGGCTCACTTGCAGAATAGGATGTCCACCATTGCGAAGCCACTTTTGAGTGTCTTGATTCTGTCACTTTTCTTTTGTTCGTAAAAGTTATTGGTGTTACAAAAGATTCAGAGTCATGCCATCTTTTACATGGTGAAACAATCAAATGAGGTTTGGAAAGAGAGCTTTTTCTGGCCAATATACTTGTGAATATGTATGGTAAATGCGGATTGCTTGTGGAAGCATGGCAAGTGCTTGATAGGATTCATATGAAAATTGAAAGTTCGTGGAATGCATTAACCACAGCATATGCTAAACATGGATTTGGTGTAGAAGCATTGATGTGTTTCAAAGAAATGCAGCTCACAGGCATGTGTCCAGTTCCAATAACTTTTGCTTGCATATTAAAAGCTTGTACCAGTACTAAAGGTGTGGAAACAGGCTAGCAACTTCATTTGGAATTAACAAAAAGAGGATTGGAAAGAGAGGTCTATGTAGGTAATGCATTGGTTGATATGTACATTAAATGTAAGTCATTTGATCAAGGATAGAATGTGTTTGATAGTTTGCTAGATCCAAATGGAATTGCATGGAATGCACTAATTGGGGGATATGTTGAACATGTGCTTAACAAGGAAGCATTGAACTGTCTTCATGAAATGGACCTGAGAGGTGTTGCTATGGATGTTGCCACATTTGTGATCTGCAGCTTGAAAGCTTATGGTAGTATTGGTGCTTTAGATACATGCCAAGAAATACATGCAAAAATAATAAAGAAGGGATTGGAGGTTGAGCTTAATATAAGCAGGACTTTGGTGGATATGTACAACAATTGTAGCTCACTTGTAGAAGCTTATGAAGTTTTTGGTGCACTACCAGTTCGAGATGCACTCTCATGGAATGCCTTAATCTGAGCATATGTAGTAAATTTTGGAAAAGGTTTTGGCTCATGGCGAAACCCGATGTGACCTGTGGCCAATAGAAAAATTCTGTTTATTTATTTAATTATTGGCTTTGTTTTAGGCGTAAAAGCAAACTCCTTAGGGTGGCCATGAAAAATGGTGTTGTAAATAGTGTTGTCAAGGAGGTTCAATTGGACTATAAAACCCTAGCCGAGAATGAGGATGAAGATGCAATCATCTTCAGATGCAACACCCTCACAGATTGGGGCTTTGGCACGATAGAGGAGAATAGCTTTGTTAAAAGATTTTCAACGCCTTAAGTTTTTTTAAAGAAAAAGCTACGGGCTTTTTGGGGGCTCATGTTAAATATCAGCATGCCTGGTGATGTGACACCTGGTCACAGCCAATGATAATGAAAAGCCCTTCTTTTGGCCCAAAAATTTAGTATGTTGCTGTCAAGAATCGAACCCATGCCTTCTAGCTAATAGAGAGGCACCCTACCATCTCACCCATGTGTGTTAGTTGACACAAACTAGGTTCTTATTAATTGATTGTTATTATATATATATATATATATATTAAAAAATGGAATGTGACCCCTAAAAAGTGTAGGGTCATCGACACGTGGCTTGTCTACGAGCGATAGCCCATAGCAGGCCGATATTTAATGTGAGCCTTTGAGATCATCGAGCTAACTTTAAGTAGCCACTTGATGTGTTAAAGATGGTGAAGTCCATGACTATACCAGGATCTATGCTGGACATTAATCACATGGAGGATGCCATGAAGCTCTGAATAAAAGAGGGTGGTAGACTATCCTGTCCTAAGGGAAAGCAAGAATCTATATAGTAGTCATTGATAGGAAGAGACCGTCATCATGAAATGCCTGTGTAGTAGTACTGTGAAGTGGACAAGGTAATCATATCGAGCTTTCATCCCACATATTGTGAAAAGATAGATTGAGTCTTGTCATTCTGCAGGGCTATTATTATGTTCTTTGGATTATTAGCCATGTGTGGAAGGGATAAATAGACTGAGTAGCTTTTTTCTATTAGACATGACCTCTTAGTTGTGCAGTTTATGATAAGGAAAAACGAAACCAGTAGGTAACATGGAGATAGTGTGGCATCAACGATTTTAACTATAACAAGCACTGATCTAATTGCAATTCGACTTGCTATACGATCACTTTAGAAGAGAGAACATTCTAATGATTGCCTTTTGAGCTTCATGAAGTTGGAGTATTGCTACACAGATTTGCATGCTTCATGAGTTGTTGCAATAAAAAAGCTTGGAGTTTTTGAGAGTTGTTGTTACCTTGTCAATACACACTGATTCTAAGAGCCTATCATGTGTTGATTCATCGCTTCAAGTTGGAGCACTATAAGTGTGTGATTGTAGTGGACTACCATGTTACGTGCACTAAAATCAAAGAGTTGAAGCGAGCATCATGGAGTGAGAGCTTAACTTTGAGATGTGTTAAGAATTTCATCCAAGCATTGAGTAGCCATATGAATTCGAGTTTGTGTAATCAACTTTTGCGAATCAAATCGTTTTGAGTTCTTTGAGTGTTTGCTTTCTTCGTGCTTGTGATCTCATGTAAACAAAGGCCTGGTGCCTTTCGACAATCAAACTGCAAGACGAGAAGCCTAGATCCATCTCTCACACACAACATCCTTTCCTATCCATGGTGCTGAACTTCTATTTCAACTATATCTTCCTTACACTTGTAGTAGTACCATAATATCTCATCAAGAATTTCCAAGCATCTTTTGGTGTTTTGCAGTTCATAATTTGCATGACCATGGCATCTGAAATACATAGTGATAGCCAGTATAAAACTCTATGGGCTCTTTCCATCCAAGCACGATGTGCGCTTAACTATTCAGTAGAGTTGGTTGAGTCTTTTCAGAAAGCTTGGGCTTAGCTTCAACACCTGTCACTAAATTCCAATAGCCTTTCCCGATGGAAAAGTTCTCCATGCGGAATTTCCAAATAGCATAGTTGTTATTATCCAACTTCTCACCCATTATTTGAGTGATATTGCCTGACCTTTCAGCATTTCCCATAATGATAGCTCTATGTATTCACAGTAGTCCTAAATAGTTAGTGCTTGACTCCTTGTAAACAAAGTAAATCTTCCACTAATCAAGATGTTTCTATAGCATCCAAACAACACAAGTACATCAATTTGTGCCTTGCACCCATTCAATCCAGCTCATCTAAGCATATTGCAGACATATGAGTTCCAAAACCTTCATCAAAGTTGAATAGATAGCTCATTATTAAAGTAGGATAGTTTCAATCCACTATTTTGGTGATAGTAAAACTCTCCAATAATCAATAAATTTCAACTCAAGAACATGTCATAGATTTCCTAACATATGCCATAACCTCTAGGAACAATAACAGTGCATGCAAGTCTCATTGATTGCATAATAGACATGTATGTATGCTCTATATTCATTGTGACAAACAATAGTCTATAATTACAAGTAGTGTAAACTCTACGCAAACTAGAGCATTCTACTCAAACCCCTCTTAAAGCATAATAGACATAGGCCAATATATTTGGGGATCAACACATGACCATACAAGCATCAATGCTTACTCGGTCTTCAAGTAACAATGATAGATAGTTTCCATCT
Source organism: Lygodium microphyllum (assembly GCF_053477565.2). Lineage (NCBI taxonomy): Eukaryota > Viridiplantae > Streptophyta > Polypodiopsida > Schizaeales > Lygodiaceae > Lygodium > Lygodium microphyllum. The sequence goes on from NC_141164.1 coordinate 40,820,048, forward strand.
AGCTCCCCAAAGATCTGAGCATTTAATGCTCACTGCATCCACAAAGCATCCCCAACTTGTGTGGCAAAGATCCAATTTGTAGGTACCAATCAAGCTCCATAAAGCTCTAGAACTTCAAGTGTAAATTGGCATACATTCAAAATAGATTTCAGCCTACTATTACCTTTTAGATTTGAGAATTTACTTCCCCATTCTCATGTTCAAGTGCTCAAGATTGAAGTCATATATATTTCCAAGCATTCCATATGGTTTGTACCATTTACAAGCATCTATGACTGAAGTACATTTGTCAAATGCTCACAAAAAACCAAGTGAAATTCTTGGGTAGATCACACTGAATTTTAGGTTCGAATGGGGGTGTTGCTACTACTCTTGATGATGTGTAGGTCATGCTGAATTCTTGTGTACTCTACTCTATTCTTGCTTGAGCAGTGATCAATGGTGTCAAGTATGCTCTACACAATGAGCTTCATAACTTTCTATTATTGATTCATATAAGCACTAATCATAATGCTGCCCCTTCTCTACATTTTAAAACAAATGCAAATAGGCATAAACATGCTAACTTATTGATTGTAAATGATGGTCTTTATGTGTTCGTCAAGCTTCAGAGATTAGGCTAATGGACCTACACTAAGACTATCATGACACTCATAAAGAATTGGCACCATACATATTAAACATGGGTTACATATATTCAACACTTATGAAGCAAGTATTCGTCATTGATGGAAAAATTCTTCCATTGACTAAACTCATCACTTGTAAGAGAGGAGCCTAGTGTGGAATTCACATTTTGTGCCTGGATTAGTGAGGGATCCTTTATTTTAACCACGTTTCACTCCTTTATATAAGATTGATCATGCTCACATTTTCCTTGTAGTAATTATAAATCACTTTTTAACATTGTAAAGGAGACAAGCTCAATCTCAAGCTTGCCTTATTTTACAGGGGGAAGAAGCTTGACGACTGACCCTAATGAAGTTTGAGAAGTGCTACCCTCATCCAACCAACAAAAGAAGTCAACCAATGAAAGACCTAACCCACCCATATTAAAGTTTCTTGTTATGCTAAAAGGTTAACTAGCTAAAAAGATAGTAAATTTAATCTTGAATTACTTGTTTTGCATATGGTTGGCCCAATGCGTTCCTACTCTTAAACCTATTCCAACCCCCATATGCATCAAGGATGCCCTTAATGAAGATAAAGTTCTGTTCTCTACTCAATAATGACCGGGGACTATGATATGACTTGTGATGGTCTCATTGTTAGAAACTACAACCTCAATACTTGAACTAGTCAGTTCATGTACTTAGTGTCAACATGCCAACATTATGAAGACAAAGAAGTGGCCAGTGATTTTACTCTAAAATTGATTAAGGAAACCCTAAGCATCAAGGCAGGATTAGGGAAATATGTTAGAGCATCTCATCTGACACAAGTAACTCAACAATTGGGGGAATCAACAATAGCTACAAGTGGGGTTAGTTTGAAAAATATCCCAGAGGAGGAACTAAGAGTCATAACACAAGTGCTCCATCATATGTTTACTTAGTATAATACCACAACCTACCCATCCAAGTGCCCAAAATGATTTATCGAGGATATTCTAATAGATAATCTAGTCAATCATGACTTAAATGTGCTATGTCAAGAGTGCATCATAGAATCTTTAGACAAAGCCCACAAGGTCCTCCAAAAGAACCCCGGTGAAAAGCTCAACCAGTCAGAAGGAAAGCATGGCCTCATCAACTATGGAGGGGTCCTTACAAAAATTTTGATTGGCAATTTAAGAGTTCCTCTCAAGGATGTTCTATCTCTAAGATATTTTGACCAACTACCACTTACTAGAAGTACTAGGGGAAATCTAAAAGTTACACTGAAGAAAGTAGGAAAAGGAAGGAAAGAGAAGAAGCTGATTCCAACTCATATTTTGAGACATCTAATGAGGAAAAGACAAGCAAACAAGGATTTGTGAGTAGGTTAGTGGTGTAGGAAGGATATGAAGAAGATGGAGGAGGAGAGAATAGTACAATTTGTTAAAGAGCTCTTGATTAGAAAAGAACAAGAAGGAATAGGGATGGAAAAAGGAAAAGAGATGGTGAAGACTCGCAAATTGTCAAAGCAACCACACTACAAAACCTCATAACAATCATAGAAGGACTACAAACTGAGATTGCAAACTTGGCCAAGGCAAAGACCATGGAAGGGACTCCTAAAAAGACCAAATAGAAGCAAGCTCACAAAGATGAGCTCACCAAAACTCAAGGTCAAATTGTAGAAGTAAGCACAAAAGGAGGACTAGAAGCCTTGCAAAAACTATGCAAAAATCTCAAGAAGGAGAAATTAGAAGCTCTTGAGAGCATGCATGAACTTCAACAGTAGTTAAATGAAACACAAGAAACATATAAAAAGTCCATCATTCAATCAAAGGAATGAGCACAAGACATCCAATATCAACTCCAACAAAGTAATTCCATGCTTCAAAAGAAAAATACAAAGGTGATGGAATTGCAACATCAATTATAGGAGATGAATTGCCAACTTACAAATGCCATGCTTCAACTATCACAAGAGGCAGAAACAATGGCACTATGAGAAAGAAAAAGTTAGAAACATCAACAAATGCAAGGATAGTGGAAGGTTGCATGTGCAAGCCTCTAAGAAACCAAATCATCCAACTAACTGGAGCTATGAATTCAATGGAGAATCATACTCATAAGCTTTATGAAGAAACCCTTAGGAAGATATCCATTGACTTGGGCATAGCACTGTATAGTGAAAGCCAACATAAAGTGAAAATGGAAGATAGGAGTGTGTCCAATGGTTTGAAGACATTGAGTACATGTTTCCCAATAGTAATTTTACCTCTAAGGTAGAATATATACACTATTCTTTGTTGATTGTTGCAAAAACAAGTGATTCTAAAGTTATGATCATCAAAATCTACTGAAATGATAGGTATGAGAAAAATATGACTAAATTATTCAAATCATTGCTCCCTCTTGAGCAAAAATAACTAATTAGTCATATGAATTTAAGTAATACAAAAGAGGAAAAATTTACATATAAGCTGATTTGCCAAAGACGAGATGAAATCTTTGCTTTACCTTATGTTGATTGCTGCAAGAACACTAGATTCCAAAATTATAATAATCAAAATCCATTGAAAATTATAGATATAAGAAAACAACAATTCCTCTTAACCAAAAACAACTAATTAGTCATATGAATTTTGGCAGCATAAAAGAGGGTAAAATTACCCATATGGTGATTTGCATAATAGAAGATGAAATCTTTGCTTTGCTATGTATTAATTATCACAACAATAGTTAATTTTAATAATATCAAACTCTATTGCAAAAATAGTAGAAAAGAGAAAACACAAAGAGAGAGAGAGAGAGAGAGAGAGAGAGAGAGAGAGAGAGAGAGAGAGAGAGAGAGAGAGAGAGAGAGAGAGAGAGAGAGAGAGAGAGAGAGAGAGAGAGAGAGAGAGAGAGAGAGAGAGAGAGAGAGAGAGAGAGAGAGAGAGAGAGAGAGAGAGAGAGAGAGAGAGAGAGAGAGAGAGAGAGAGAGGTGAGTACCTACACAATCTTGCCTAAATTGATCTTTGCAAGAAGAGAATATCAAGAGTTAGGATCTACATGAAACTTTACTAAAAACACAATATAAAAGAGAAAAGAGAAACGATATATATATATATATATATATATATATAGATATGAGAACCTGTGCAATATTTCCCAAAATGTTATTTGCAAGAAGACAATAGAATAGGGATCATGATGACTTGATTACATTTTTGTGATCTTGTAATAGTAACACATCATTAACCCTGAGATTTTACATTAATAACATAGTCACGTGAAACTTGCTATGTCGATTAACCTGCATAGATTTTTATGTATCCAATCGGCCCATTAGGAAAAAGCCCAATGGGCTATTTAATCCTAGAAAAACTACTATATATTGAGAAACATGGTTGCATTTCTCACTTTTTCCAGCTTCCAAGTGAGTCTTTTGGGGAGTGCATCCTTCTTGGGTGAAAACACTTTATGGGGTGAAACCTTAGAGTATTGCATACATTGAATGAATGGTTTTGAGAATCTTTTGATGAGATAGGTTCTATTCTTTACATAGGGATACTTTAAAACAAGGAATCAAAGCACATACGAATAAGATAAGGTTACTTTCTAGTGAGAGAAAGAGGTAATCCTTAGTTGTATGCTAATAGTCTTGATTCTTGTTTTAAAAAAAACATTGGGGCAATCTCAAAGTGCTTTATATCTTGGGTATTTAGTCCTCTCATGGGCTATAGGTATCCTAGATATAAAGCACACCAGTTTAGACGATATAAATTAAACATATGTAAACTTTTTCTAATGGCCTAATATCCTAACCTGTAAGGGATAGAAAATAGGTAGAAAATAGTGGATTTAAAGGGGATAATACATGAGTAGGTATAAAATATGTAAGGACTTGTTATTTTTCACCAATTGAATATCCAGGTCATTTTTCTCCTTCATCTCTCTCCTCCAACTTTCATGGCTACCTTCTCCTTCCTATTCCTATGTTTCTCTTTTTTCCTAGTGTTTCTCTTACCTCTTCCCTCTTTCTCTCTCTTCATGCAGTCTTTCTCTGTCCTTTTGTAGTCTTTTCTCTCCTATCTTTCTCTCTCCTAATTCACTTCATGACAAGTGGTATCAAAGCCTTAGGTCTTTGATCTACCCTAGCCACTTTTCTCTATCCATTTCTCAAAAATTCCTTTTAGAAAATCTATTTTCACATGTACCATAGGTATAGGACATGGATTATGAAAAATAGTAACTTGAAGAATACCTATAGTTGCAAGAAGATAAGTTTGGATACCTTTGAAGAAAGAAGGGACAGTTATGGCAGTGGATGGACAAAATAGCACCTCGTCATTAAATTTCATGCAATTTTTTGAGTTACTTGGTCAAAAGAAGGGTTATAAGGATTAGAGAAAGGTATAAGTCTTATTACTTTTTAAAGAATAGTCTCTTTCCCCATCTTTCTCAAGCTTTTAAGCAAAGATCCATGGAGAAATTCACTTCTTTCTCACAATACAAGCCTTCTTGACCAAGAGAGTTGCTACAAGAGTATTTCTCTTTTCCTAAGCTTGAAGAGGACTGATCCCATGATAAGCTTTGAAGCCATTTTTGCCACGTGATCAGTCGGTGCAATTTGCATAAATTTGAAGATCTATAAATAGCAACACAACTGCAGACATCAACAATTTCACTAAGCTATTGAGCTTTAATACCTTATCATTGCACTTGGAAGCGTATAAGGTCTACTTTTCTCTTTAGTTAGGATAGGATATAAGGTTTGCATATCGCAAGTAGACTCCATGACAATGGTTGGTTTTGATGTAGTGCCTTTTATTTACCTCCAAGAACTATCATTTCCTTGGAAACGCAATCTCATTTTTCAAACGTGTTGACTCTACATGTCCCTTCTTGTCTTGAGCTTGTCTTTGCTGAAAGAACCGAGAATTGGGAGGATATTGTGTGATATGTAAGATTAGGTAGAACAACTACTAGACTTAGCTTTTGAAAACTACAAGTCCTTGGATGAAGCATCTCCCTCAAGGATATTTGAAGATTTTACTCCAATTTTTGGCAAAGTTGCATTAGTTGTGGTTCTAGCAGTGTAGCTATATACCCTACTTCATGATACTTTGATATTATGGACTTATTTCCAAATAGTTGCAATGAAAATATGTGGGGACATATGGCAAAGACTCATGAGTTTATATCTAGAAATAATGAAGGCTTTTTATGGATGCACTTACAACCTTAGCTTAATTTATCTACCCAACATAGTAACTGCAATCTATAGAGTGGGAGTTGTTGGACCTTAATGCACTTCAAGCCCTGCTGGGAGGAAGCTCTAAAGCTAGTGCAATAGAGAACAAACTCATTAGTACTTACTATAGAAATAGAGATAACATTAATTAGTTTTGTATTAACTGAAGGATGTTGTATCTACTGTTGCTTAAGGAATTGGAGATGTCATCAACTTTGACTTGTTGTTCAAGGTTGCAAGGGCATTAGAGCATTTTGGGATATTATCATGGAAGTTTTAGTCAACACCAATTTTGGTTCTCCAAGGAGATCGGTACCCAAATTCTAGGATTTTATGGTGGTGTAGTTACCAAGCTATAGAAAATGAGGACACATGAAGTTTAAAGTAAACAGAGAATGAGCTGGAGTAAGGAATAACAATCATATGCGACTGTTGAAGAAGATGTCTAATTAATGTTGAAGAAGATGCTACACTAATGACCAACATTCTAGAATCCCAAGCATATCACTCACAACACTTCTATGGGAGAGTGTGCTTGATGGATGTTGTAGACAAGTAAGAAAATATAAGAGTCATTAGCACATGTACTCAAAGTAATGTATTAGAGATGACCAAATGCTATATTGTGATTGGTATGCTTAAAACAACAAAAAATTCAAGGTTGGCATCACAACAAGGCTAGATAAAAGCTAGTGTGGGTGTCATGTGTCCTCTTTGGTGTTCAAGTCTTCCTTTGAAGCAAAGGATTTTGATTGTCCTTTAAAGAAGGCCCAAAGAAGGAAAGGAGATTGGGAGTGTATACTGAGCAACAAAATGTGCAGATCACTTCTTTTGGTTAGGATGTCTTACCAATAAGATAGAGAAATGGTGCATCTATATGTGTGATAGGAACTACATGCAAATCAAACCAATCTATGTTAGAGAACTTGAAAGTTTGAAGATCATTATCAAATTTTATTTGAGCTAGTAAGCCATGGAATCATCATCATCAATAGCAACAAACTTTCTCTGGCTACATGAATGCATGGAAGGCACATAGGTGATCTAATGCTTACTAAATCATAATAATATTCAAAACTAGGGTTCACAAATCAAGAAAACTTGGTGCTATTGTTTAGATGTGCATAATCATTCCATTTCTAAAATTAACCAGGCATGATGGCATAATGGAAGAGGATGACACCTTTCATGATGCAAGAGAAACAAGATAGGCATGCTACAAGTAGACATCATCAAAAGAAGAGGAGGACAATACAAGATAGAAATCGATGTTTTACTTGGTTCTCTTTCTTCTAGGTATCTTTGGCTATGGCTTCTCTCATCGAAACATAGGTGACTCGTTGTTCACATTTCCAACTAGAGTATTTGCTCTTGAAGCTTGTTTGGTTAGCATCAACACCTCTACTTCCTAGTCATTTTGACACAATAGCAAATAAGATATTAGTCACTATAGACATTACAAAAAAGAAAGTAGCAATTGTGATAGCCTTTGTACCTTGGAATTAAAGATTAGTCAGAAGTTGTTAGTATTTTCAAAACTAGAACTAGATTTAAAAAGAAAACATTCTGAAGTTGATGTTACAAGAAAAGAGATAGACAGACTAAATAAACAATATGACAAATTGACGCTCATTTTGTTTGTAAAAACTTCACACCTTGGGAACACATGATTGCCAACATCACATATGCAATCTATATGAATGTGAATGCTTTCACTCAATTGCAGAAGAAATGGTTGGCTATTAAAACAACAAGGTTAACTTGACAAGTGAGAACAACAATCTTTCAACAAAGACAGATATTAGAATGTGAAAATATCTCTAAGTTGGTTGTAAGCCATCTTCTCACAAGGATATTAAGCTACTAAATTGAACTAGAGAAAAGGTGGATCAATGATATTTTGGTCAAGGGATAGAGGTGAAGTAGAAATTTTTGGGGCAGATCTTTGATTGTTAGAGTTTAATTTTCTATCTTAGTGACAATTTATTCACTATTTTCACCAACCCCCATTGCTTCCATCAGTAGTCTATTGACAACTTAGTTGAATTATTGACAAGTTTCATGGCTCTTAGCTCTAGTTCCTCTTCTCAATCTTGGCTTGAAATGCAGACTAAGATTGATGAATGTCTAGCTTTAATTGATCAGCTCATCATGCTTGTATGAGGGTGAAAATAGAGAATAGAGTAAGACTTCTAACATGCATGGATCATTATATTATCATGAGTATCATCAGCAACATCAATAGTAGGATGAGTATTATCGATAGGATGTGCATTTTCATGGGCATTATACATCTGATGCTTATGCTTATAGCAAACACATATTTGATTATTATGCTTATGGTCAGCACGTGTATGCTGATAGTACATACTATGACCCACATGCATCCATTGAGTATGAAAATTTTCATTGATACTATGGTCGTGAGAAGCACAGACATGGGTAGCAACATGTAGATGAATATAAGCAGTCTACAAATGCATAGGATAGCATGTTAATGCTTATGGACATCATGTACTATGTCATGATGGAGAGTATTACTCCAATGAACTTGGATAGTAGTATGGATATTATGAAAAACATGATTATGCTTATGAGCATTCATTGACTCGGTAGCAAAATTCTCATGAACATCATGATAATGGACATGTGTATATGGACACTATTTTACCCTTGACCATCAACAAGTTGATAACTATCATGGTCTCCCACATTCCAATCAGTTTTTGAATATCATGATAAAAAAAAATGTAATGCTGAACTCTTTTCAAGGTGTTGATGATGAAGAAGAGGACAATGAGCAACATGAAGAACAAGATGAAGAACAAGAAGGTGACCAAGATGATTAGCAAGAATATGAACCAAGAGAGGGTAATGAAGAGGATAATTGTAATGTCCCCATTACTTATTTTATTTTAATAAACAATGTGCATATACATTCCAAAAATTGATTTATGTTGAAAACAATATGGTAAAGATTGCATATTTTTAAAAACTAGCTCTAACTATGAAGATGAGGTATTATATGTTAGTTCATGAAAGGAAGGCCTGAGAAACCCTCCCAAGACAAGCTTATTAAAACTATGTTCGTAGTATAGAACAATAAAAAGAACTAGCCTAATGGATAGTCACTTGGTAGTTAAGTGCACTTGGATGACAACAATGCCGGGATGGGTGGCATCTAGGGAAGCTTTTCCTACAACTAGTCGGAGCTTCTCACACATAGCCAATGGCACCAACTAAGTCTTCATCTATTGCCAAGTATGCCAAGGCCAAGATGCCAAGGTCTATGCCTTGGTCGCGCTTCCTTAGTCACTGCCTTGGTCGTGAGCCTTGGAGTGACGCTCGTTCGGCGATGCAACACGCGATACCCGGCCGTATATTCATAAATTTTTATCTTCACGCTACAAAAACGGAGCTTGTCTGGTGATGCAATGCACGATACCCGCCCGTATATTCATAACTTTTTATCTTCACGCTACAAAAACGGAGCTCCCTCTCTACCATCATCGCTGATTTCATCAAAAATCCTAAAAGCAAGTGTTCATTGATGATGTCATCAAAAACACTAAAAAGCAAGCGTTCTCTCTTTACCCCCCCGCATCATCGAAAATGCAAAAAGAAAGTGTTCTCTCTTTACCCCCTCGATTACTATATAAATAGGGATAAAGCATCACATGAAAATAACAACCCATGCAGAAGTCTCTTTGATGTTGACGTGACGAAGCTTTGCTGCAATCAGTCGAGCCTCTCTCTCTCTCCACACCTACGCAAAAGTGCTACTCAAATCCATCAAGCTTCTTCCATTTCTCCCAAGAGACGTCGAGATGCTGGGCGAGGTCATGCTTGAAGAGCTCCCCAACGTGAGGAAGTAGTCAACACAAAGATAAAGTGCAAGTGGAAGTTACCCCCAATTCATTCAACTTGAAGGACCGGTTATTCCACAACAAACCGAGGTTGCAGTCATAACGTGTAATCAGGATGGATGGCCGAACGAAGATAATCACATTTAGTACATAAGAAAAGGATTGCCTTTAAGCTATCTACAACTTTCTAATTTTTCTATTGCTTTTTTGCATCTTAGATAAAATGAGAGATAAGTTAGTAATATTAACAAAAGCCCATAGGATAAGTCTGTTACATAGATTATGATTAGTTAGAATGTACTCAAATTTACAAAAACATGTTAGTATTATCAATTTCTTTTTAGGAAAGAACACAGGAATTGATGAAGGGGATAGATTCTATGCATCGCATACATTGACAAGTGTGTTAAATATGTTTTATGGTTATGACTGCTTTTGGATTTGTGAATGATGAATTATGTCTCTTATGATGCAAGCATGCACAGCCAGATGAGTTGTGGATTGTGGTGGTTTGAGATATTGGAGTCCCCAACAAAATGCTCCCTAACACTCTGCGGAGTGTGGAAAAACTCACCTGCGGGTGGGGGTCCTATTCTCCTGAGGGAGATAGGTGTTACCATGTTTCCCACAACACAGAGGAGCAGAAAATGAAAAAAGCAGGATAAAAGCAGAAAAAGGCGCCTTGATCGATAACCAGACCCTGAAAAATTTAAATGTTCGGGCACGACCCTCAGAAAGCTTCGGTGTCACTCCGAGAGAACAAAAGGATTTAGCACACCATTTAAATGTGGGAATGCCCCCGAATCTTTGTAAAAGAGTGCCAGGATCACTCCTGTGCAAAGTGTACGCATTAGTTGGGAATAGGATAAATTAGAATGGTGGGAATTGGGAAAAAGGGCCTAGGCTACGGCTGGCCATGTAAAAAGGGAAAAGGGGATGACCGCCCAAAAAGGATTTAGGGCTTTGTATATAAAGTTGAAAAGTGAATGAGAAGCTCATTCTTTGGTGTGTGGCAAAAAGAGTCTTCTTCTTCCTCTCTTCTTCTCTCCTTCTTGCTTGTGTGTGCTCTTGAGAGAGGGAGTGTGAGAGTGTGAGGGAGTGAGTGTGTGTGGGAGTGAGGGATCAAGAGGGTGAAGCTCTTCACCATCTCCTCTTCCCTTCTTCTCTTCTCTTCTCTTCTCTTCTCTTGCACGCGCGGCTATGGAGGATGGAGCTTGGAGATGGAGGAGGCTTGAGGATGCTTGAGCTAGCATCAAGAATCGTGGAGCTACCGAAGTGCAAGAGAGAGGAGGGTACTCGATCAAGCATCAAGGTAAGCTCACTACACTCGTAGGATCGACGACGCGTCGGGTAAGTGAGAGATAGCCATTAGAGCTCGCTTGGAATGCTTGAAGTAATAAGCGGTCTGTGGGTCTTGGCGGTTGAGCGAAAGCTCCCACATTTTGGTTCCGTTTACTGGGACCAACAGATTCAAGCTTGAGCACTTGCGCGCCTCATATCGAGCATCGAAGTAGGGTACTCATCCCCGAAATGGAGCTTGAGATAGGTAGGAAGTTGGGTGTTTTTAATCTTCAAAACAAGTAAGTATTTTGGGATATTTTGGTTGTTTGATGATTGGGAAGCATGGAGAATCTATTTCAGTTTTTTGCCTTCGATCTTTGTTGTGTTTAGTGTAGGTTAGAGTTAGGAAATCAAACCGGAAAAGGGTAGGGTTTACTGTTTCAAAACAGGGCAAAACAGGGAAAAAATCGTGCAAAATGTGTAAAATGCTCGCTAATGAGGCCTAAGATCGGCAAGTGAATGATTGGGGGCGTCAAAGCCACATTTGGGAAGGCATATAACAGCCAGGAGGCCAAATGAGAGCTCATTTGTGCCATTTCAGTGAGAGAGAGAGAGAGAGATAGAGAGCTCCAGCCTGTGTTGATTCAATCGCATCATTGACGCACTTACTGGCCCGTTCAGGTATACAAACCTCTCCCTCTACTTCCCTAGATAGGAGCTGGAAGTGCATGACCATGGCGTCGGCCTACATTGCGTGAAACGATCGAAATCGCATTTGATTTGCGTCGGTTACGTGCGTCGCGTTCGGCCCATCTGAGTGGCCTCCCCTGGGCCGAGTCCCAGAATCGGCCCTCGGCCCTTGTCACTCGGCCCACTTGGCCAAAACCCTAGTCAGCCCTCGGACCCTGACGGCCCTTGGACCATCCGAGGCAACTGTCCGAGTCAACCCACTCGGCCGTCCGAGTCAAAGCTCTTTGCCACGTGGCACATCCGGGCCCGACCCGTCCGAACGACCCGTCCGAGTCTCAAATTCGGCCCTCGGCCAAGCGCCGTTCGGCCCGTCCGAATTACCCTGTCCGAACCCGCCATTCGGCCTGTCCGAATCAAAATCATCCGAGTCAAATCCGGAAATTCGGCCCTCAACCTCGTGCCTCGGCCCATCTAAGTGACCTACTCGGACCCTGCAATTTGGACCAGTTGGTCCGAGTGCAACCTTTTGTCAAATTTGTCAGAAATTTGACCTGACTCGGCAAATACGCATTAGTGCAAACTGTCAAAATCCTTCGGGCGCTCAGAACTTGATTCTGGCACACGTGACAAGAGAGATTATGGTGGATAGTCGCTTAGCGGCTAGAAGTGGACAGTTGCGGGACCCAAGGACTTGGACACGAGCAGCTGAACCGTAAAACCTGATCGACCAGAAGCGAACAAGGAAACATACAAGGAAACCCTGAACCCTGACTAAACAGTTAGAAAATGGACCTACAAGCCTATCAGGCCCGAAATAAGCGATAGTGTGTAGGACACTGAGGAATTGGTCGCTGCACTCACATTGAATTTCCGCACTTGAAGTACACTTAAGAAAGCTGAAAGCTTGATTGGACACAAGTGCACGAGAAACGACACACTCACCAAGTGACCATAAATTGAGGTTTGCATTCAATAACCAAAGGTACTCACTCAGATAAACCGCTCAAGGAACCCACCAATAGGAGAGGACCCAAGATATAGACAAACCATCAAGCACAGGGTATGACCAAGCAGGGATCTATCAAGACCATTCAACTTGATCGACAGCGTAGTGGAGCACAAGAATTTGACCATAACGGAAGAAAGCTCAGACCATCGGTCTAATGAGGAGCTCCATTTGAGTGTGTTCATAGATGTTATACAGCAGATGGTGAGCAGTTATGACGCGCATGCCCGATATGAGCACCGCGGCAGGACAGCGGACGCAATCATTGCAGACCTAGAGGAGGAGAGAAGGCTAGCCCGCAAGGTACTGCAGGGAATAGTTGAGTATAATAGGGATCAGCAGGCTAGGAACCAAAGACAAAGCATGGAGTTGCATGAAGTGCAGCGAGTGCTGAACTTGGCTGGCCGAAACCGAACAGACCATAAGAGAGCACTAGAGGGAGACTTGACATTGAGCGAGCTCCTCATGAAACGACTACTTGATAACACCGCAGTAGAGCAGAGTGCCACTGCACTAGCTATGGCCCTGCTTGCAGGATTAGGGGCAAACCAAGGCTCAAAGAGCCAGGCCAAAATACCGATTGTTGCCAAGCAACTCGATAAGTACCAATCGCATGACGATCCATACAGCTTTGTTGAGCAGTTTGAGCAAGTCTGCGAAGCCAACGGCCTCAACGACCAGACTCAACGTTCGCAAACGTTTGAGCTTTGCCTCGGCGACAAGGGTAGGACGTGGTTTACAAGTCTGGATGCCGTGGAACGAGCCCACTTCAATAATCTCAAGGATCTCTTCGTCAACAGATTTGCCGAGCCTGGATACTCCGATAACCTGCTAGTATGCTTGATGAACATCAAGCAGAAAGAGAAGGAGGACATCCGCGACTACGTGACCCATGTGAGGATTCTCTTTAAGAGAATCCCTCTAGGCGAGTGACCGATTGACAGAGCAGTTTCGACTATATTCATCAGTGGAATTAGAGATGAGGAGTTATATAAGGCATTGGCAAGCAACTCAAGCTTGTAGCGGGACGTGGTGGCTAGAGTTTTTGAGGAAGCCATCAAAGTCGATGACCAGCTGAAAGAGCGGAGCTCTAGGAGCTCAAATCTAGAAGAGACCAACCCGCGAAGCTCAGAGAGAACGTCAACCTCTAGTGAGCGGTCAATCCCATCATCCCAAGATAAGGGGAAGGCCACCGAGGCTTGGCTGAGGTCAAGATGGAATTAGCCAAGCTACAAGACATGTTGAGACGACCAACGTGCCCGCACGTCCAATGCGTGTACTGTGGCGGAAACCACTTGCCGGCCGAGTGTCAAGACCCTAGGTCAAGACCTTGTGCTAACTGTGGTAGGTTCGGCCATGATGTCGCACATTGTAGATTACCAAGAAGACTTCCATACTTGCAACCTTACGGCCAGCCTTATCTAGCTAACAAGCCACAGCCGTTCTTCGAAAGGGGAGCCCCATTGGCTCTTCCCACGCCTAACAATATGAAACCAGTCGTTCCTAGAATGGACATAAATCCTACAGGCATTCCTAGACCACCTGGTCCTTACGTGACCCACCCATCGAGCGACGCTCTAGTACACTACATGGAGGAGCCGAATGATGAAGAGACCTACATATACCCTTACATCTCGCACGAAAACGAGGGCAACGCGGTCCTCATGGATTATCGACCTGTGTCGGTGATGGCGTTAGGACGAGGATGAGGTAGAGGCCTAGGAGGGTAGCCTGCCGGATCCAGTCACTTGTTGGACTTGCGGACACCCCGGTCATGTCTCATCATGCTGCCCTGAAAGAGAGCAGCAAAACAGGGACAAGGCTGACCAAAGGTGTGCAGAGTGCGGAATCACCCATCTTTTCATAGACTGCCCAAAGCGGAAGCGGCTATCTAGCTCAGCCAACTTGCCATCCGTCCCATTGGGGCTATTTGGTGTCGAAAACCCCGATGAGGAGGCCACACCTATTCCCTTGTGGGTTATGACCCGAGCCCAAACGAAGTAGGCCGGCATATCTTTGCCAGGACCTAGCAATCTTGACGCAACCTCGATAGGAAAGAAAAGCCGCAGGTGGAAAAGGAAGAGATCGGAAGCTAAGGTCGCACTAAAGACCGAGAGTGCTATGACTCTACCTACGGGACAGAAGGTCTCAAACGCAGAGGCAGAGACTTCAACCCCTAAGATAGCCGAAAAAGAAAGCGCTAAGGTAGGGGAATACCCGCATTCAAAGCGACAATTAGAGGCCATAGAAAAGGTGAAGGAATGGATGAGGGAGGCTCAATAGCATCTCAAAGACACTGAGCCCATCATAGAGGACGAGATCGATGATCTCTCCAGCATGAGCACGCCAATATCACCCTTCAACCTAAGTCGGCAAAAGCAACTATGCCACAAGCAGCGCTGTTAAGACCAAGCCTAGACTCGACAGAGCCACAGATCAACCGCGGCCATTGGCACGGACAATCTAGGCTAAAGGAAGGATGAGTATCTAACGACCTCCTGACCATGCTAGTGACCACCCCTGTAACACTTAGCCTGGGAGATCTGCTTAAGCAGCACCCTACCCTATGGCAAGACCTTAAGCAGTGGGTCGAAGGATCACAAGAGCGGGTCACGGCAGACCCTCGAGACCAGGATGCAGAAACGCAATTGCCAAGTTTGACGCTGCACTCCGTGCCTGAATCCTTGCACATCAACACCTTTTGGAAAGGCTCTGATATTCACGCGGTCCTACTGGTCCTAGCCTTGGGTGACACAGCAAGGAAGGGAATCGTAGACATGGGAGCTGGGGTTAGTGTGCTTAGCCATGCAGTGCTTCAGACTTGGAGAAACCCGCGTGTCGAAGTTGCTAGGTTTAATGTCACGCTAGCAAACGGTATGAGAGTGAAGCCATTCGGGGTACTGAAGAATTGGCTAGTGAAGATCGCAGGTATCTAGTTCTCTGTCGACTTTATAGTCATGAAGGGAGTGAACTATAATGTCATATTAGGCCGACCCTGGATGCGCAACGCTAGAGTCATCGAAGATTGGGGTAACGGCTTCATCTTCCTTGGCAATAGAACGGACACTGTAAGAATAGAGATGGACACTTGGAAGACCTCACCAGTCGACCTAGATGCCATCTCTGCTATGCTCAAGGGGAACACTCAGGTCAAGAAACCCTAGGGGTCCTTGACCAAGTATATCCCATGCCCAGAGGATGAGCGGGACTGGATGCACATTCTCGCTACAATCGACCTGCCATTCTCAGACCATGAGGCGTATGAGCAGGCCATCAAAACGATCGGCAAGACCAACGAAGCACTCTCCACACCAGTCTGCATGATGGTAGCAAGCCTCCATGGAAAGCCTAAGCCTGTCACTTTCCATGTACCTTCCAACAAAAGGGAACTCTAGGGGGTACTGGAACACCTAACCGACCAGCTAGCTAGCAACCCTGCTGCTAACTTCAAACCACTCCTGGATCTCTTAGAGGATTCTGAGTGGCAATGGACCAGGGTGCACAAGTTAAACCTCATGTATAACTGGGCCCTGGTTCCTGACCAACAACATGAGGCATACCAAGCCCTAGAAGATGACGAGCAGTCAAATGACAAAGATTCCAGCGATGAATACGAAGACTGCCAATCCTTCAGGAATGAGAGCGAGGGTGAAGTAGATACCATAGAATACGACATTGAAGGATGAGAAATTGAGCAGATACGAGCAGACGCCAAGCCGCAGAAAAGGTAGGCCCTTCGAGTAGAGCGAGGAGTCATGCGCACGGAATGTGATCGTGCTTGGTTGGAATGCATAGGAGCCATAGACCTTGAGCAAGCAGGCCTAGCCCGGCCAGGAACGACGTCAATACTTAGGACCGAATCGCCATCTGAGCTGCGCCACCAGGGGAGACCACCTCTTCTAGCGAAGATGGAGGGTTTGACTCTGAATAAGAGGTTACTTCGGATAGTGACCCAGAGATCCCTAGGCTACCCATGACCTGACGCACCAAGGGGGACTTACCCGTCCACCTGAGGCGCAGACGGTTAAGGCAGGATAAGGCAAAGCACCCCAGGGATACAAGATCAGAAGAACAGCGGAAGCCGGAGGACCTCCCTAAACACTTCATGAAATTCAAAAAAGGGGATAGGGTAGTAGTTCTGTTAGGTGCCAAACATCAAGGGCAGGCGAGTGAACCAATTGAAGGACCAGCCAAGGTCAAGAAGGTGGACCTAGCCCAGGAAAGGGAAACACCCCGACCACTGTTCATTGCCGATGACTTGACTAGTAAAGAAGAAATGAGTCTTGTCGCTCTCTTGCAGGAGTACATAGACGTGTTTGCCTGGTCCTTGGAAGAGCTACGGGGGGTAGATCCAAGTGTTGTGACTCACAACATACCCATGACGACGGACGCAATGCCGGTCAAGCAACGACCGTACCCTATGAATCCAAAACATGCTCATGCTATCAAAGAGAAAATTGACAAGCTGATGAGAGTTGGATTCATTTACGAAATTGAGCACACAGAATGGGTATCACCCATAGTCATTGTGATGAAGAAGAACAGCAGAATTCGAGTGTGTGTCAATTACAAGAAGGTGAACACTGCTATGAAGAGAGACAACTATCCCTTGCCATATACCGAGCACATGCTTGAGAGGGTGGCACGCAAGGAAGCCTACAGTTTTCTGGATGGCTTCTCAGGGTACAACCAGGTGCATGTGCATCTTGTAGACAGGCATAAGACCGCCTTTGCCCACAGAGTGGGGCATCTTTGCATACACAGTCATGCCCTTCGGGTTGACCAATGCCCCCGCCACCTTTCAACGTCTCATGTGCACCATCTTTAAGGACATGCTCCACAAGGAGTTAGAGGTCTTTGTCGACGATCTGTGTGTCCATTCGACCTAGATCGAACACTTAGACAAACTCCGCGCAGTCTTTGAACGGTGTCGCTTATATCGTCTCTCCTTGAACCCCTTGAAGTGTCAGTTTTGGGTGAAGCACGGATGCATTTTAGGACGCGTGGTGTCGAAGAACGACATTGCCACTGACTTCTCGAACGTCAGGGTTATTGTTGACCTTCCACCCCCAATTAATTACAAGGGAATTCAATGCTTTTTAGGCCATACAGGATACTATCGACGATTTGTACTAAACTACGCGCTGATCGCCAGGCCATTGTACAAGCTACTGATTGTCTTCGAGTGGACCGATGCATGCCAATGGGCATACGAAGAATTGAAAAAGTCTCTAACAAGAGCACCAATTCTACGAGCCCCAGATTGGACCATTACCTTTCACGTGCACATCGATGCTTCTAAGTTTGCCATGGGGGCAGTGTTGTGCCAACCTGGTGAGCATAACTTAGATTACCTAGTGAGCTTTGCTAGCAGACAACTCACTGAGACAGAGATTGACTTCATAGGACCCATCAGCCCTGCAGTGCAGTACTCACAAGCCAAGTACATTGTGGTGGTCACAGATTACCTCATGAAATGGGCAGAGGCAAGAGCCACACGAAAAAATGATGCTAGGACGACTGCCAAGTTCTTATGGGAGCAAGTGATCTCATGCTTCGGTTGCCCCATCGAACTGGTTAGCGATCAAGGCACACACTTCATCAACGAAGTGATAGCACATCTCCTATCCACCTTTCTCATCATCCATTGCAAATCCTCACCATACTACCCTCAGGCTAATGGCCAGGCAGAACCGACTAACAAGATTCTTATCAACGTCTTGACTAAAGTAGTCTCAGCCTCACGAAGCGACTGAGACAACAAGTTGATGGCAGCCTTGTGGGCCTACCGCATAGCTTATAAAACGGCTGTCGACCAAACCCCCTTTAGGCTGACCTATGGGACCGAAGCAATTCTACCATTAGAATTCTTCGTCCCTAGCCTGAGAATAGCACTCCAGAATGATGGGAAGGGAAGGAAGCATGGACGCAACGCCTGGTCGAGCTGGAATGCCTATCAGAGACTCGTCTTCTAGCCACCCATGCGCTTATCTTCGAGAAAGCCCGATGCAAGAGCTGGTTTGACAAGCATGTCAAGCAGCGCGAGTTTGAACAGGGTGACTTAGTGCTCCTCTACTCAGTTAAAGGACATAAGCAAAAGATGAAATTCAGAGATCTCGGACCCTTCAAGGTTTGGGAAATCAACCAAACCGGCAATGTCAAGCTCGAGACCCTAGACGGTGAAGGAATAGGCTTCTTCAATGGCAGTCGTGTCAAAAAGTACTTCCCTCCCACTCATCCTTTGCATGAGCCACCAATGCTAGAACCGTCGGTCAAAATACGAGCAGTCACAATCACTGAAATCAATGATGATGATGAGGAAGTTGTAGAACCCGCTTACCTCCGTGTCACGGTCACTGCCAAGTAAACATGCGCTTTCAATGCCTTGATTGATAAGGGAGCAGACTTCAATGTCTTAACGCACAAGCATTGGATCCAACTTGGCAAACCACTACTTTAACCCATAACTGCCAAATTAAGCCCATATGGGGCTCAATCTTACGCACTTCTTGGCAAGTGCAGAGTCGCCATTTTTATCGAGTCTGAGATTGTTCCAATGCTATTTTACGTGTTGCCCAGTGCTACAGACGCAGGCATGGAGTCACTGATCGGGTGAACCTTCAAAAAGCAGACTCACTGCAATATTGATTATGAGTCGTAGCGTATCCACCTAGCAATTGACAATGTGCGCATTGTCACAGCTTTCAGCAAGGGTTGCGCGACACCATTACCATCCGCAGGGCCACCAATAGAAACATCCGTAGGCAAGATTAAGGAGGGGGTAGTGCGCGTTTTCCACTCCCCGACTTCCATAAACCACAGACTGCAGCAAACCAAAGCAAGGGCCCAACAGCCTCACTTTCAATGGGCGCCTAAACAGCCTCGAGAACTGCCTAGGACTAGACGCGCCTATCCTCATAAGACCCAGCACTCTAAACCTGGGAGGCCAAGACGCAATCACAAGAAGAGCCACCTGATTAAGCAAAGATGGGTCCCTAAAGCCCTCTTGCATGCGCAAGGCTACTATGAGGGAAATACCTCACTATGGATACCCAAAGCCCCCATGGCCAAAGGCACTAGTCGTACGCCACCCTCAGGCTCGATCAGCCCACGTCCCTCAGCACCGCAAAACCATAGGCCACAGCGCGCTTCGGAGCCCCAACCATTCGACTCCTTTACGCTTCGGCCCAAGGGAGTCACGCAAACCTATCGGGCCAAGCCAGTCACTGTCACAGGAAGCAGCACCCGGCCAAGTCAATCCCACTCCCCAAAGCAAAGCTGAATGTAGCTGTCCATCTATTAAGGCTGACCCTAATCACCCCATGTCCCAAACAGCCCAACCGCTAGCTCAAGGGAACTCCCAACCGCAACTATGTAGTGTCAAGGCCTTTAGTTCTAGCAAACCTCGACCGCCCGTTGGTCTTACGCCCTCCTATGAATGGAAGTCATTTCTAGCGCTAGCCCCGTTGACCTTGCGGAGGACACTGGAGATGATGTGGTGGACTGCATTAAACGGCTCGATGCCACCTTCGTGTCGCTAGCCCTCAGCTATGACCGCTTGGACTTGGGTCTATTAGCAGAACCCTTTGCAATGGAAGTGTGCAATATGCCTTGCTCTTGGGAGACTTTTGAATTCGCCTTTGCAAAGGCTTCTCGCTCTGCTGTGCTGAGTTGCTCGGTAGCGAGGTCTCCAAAGATCAAGCCATTAAGCAACGTCTCATCATGTCATATGATCCACGGACCACTTCTGCTATCACTGACCAAGAGATCGCAAGGTTATCCCACCTTGCTGATACTGGATCACCCTTCTTGAGGCAATGGTACGCTCTTAGGTTGCAATGGGAGGTTGACGGATGTCGCATAATGACCAATGCCGAGCAACGCCAAGCCATCAAAATGGTAGAGTATTATCCCACCTATGTCGCGCCTACCTCGTATAGAGTGTTAACCACTCTTCGGGGCCGACCCATGGACGAGCATATCAAGGGGCATCCCTATCTTGACCGCCTCTTAACAGAGAAAGAGCTCCACATTGCAAGTTAGGTCGACTCTAGTGACTTCCTCACAGATGTCCTCACATATGTCACACACGTAGAAATTCGACCCTTTGATCTGGACCGCGCCGCTCAACTGGAATACAATCCAAATTTCTACACTTGGCTCCTTCACAAGTAACTCCTACCCCAACAGGCCCAAAGCCCCTAACCTTTTGACCCCCAATCCTAGGAAGGATTCTTTTCTAAGACGGAAGGGGAGGGGATATGTGGTGAAGGTGAAAGGAATCAGAGGGAAAATGAATCAAAAGGGATACAGTAAAGTAAAGGTAGTGAAAAGCATAAGCATATAGTATGAAAAAATGGCTTCCTAAGAAATTCATTCAAGAGTCTTTATTCTCACGCAACCAACGAAGTGATATGTGAAAAATGCTAATGAAAGTTACGAATTATGGCAGGAGCATAAAATGTCGCAGCAAGACCGTGCCCATTGACTCCCGTTCACAGACGAGGAAAGGGAGCAGTTTCGCATCCATCTAGAGAACCGTGCCTTTGGCCAGCTCAAGTTCCGAACCATCCACAACATAGAAGTTGTGGTGGCCAAGGAGGAAGCAGCTAGGAGGGTGGTGGAACAATGCAACCTCACAAAGTATATTGAAAAATTCTCGCAGGAGCCGGATCACCTAAAGTGTGTAGAATTCCTCAAAACATACAACCCAGACCAAGAAGGTGCTATTGTAACAGTGGGTCGAGGAGAGGGTGCAAAGCATGTACAAGTCTGGTTGGATCCAGCCTTGGTGGAGAAGGCTTTGGGATTGGTGCCAAAGAAAGAAAGGAAACAAAAAAGGGATGTTTATGCCATGCTGAAAATGAAGAAGGAAGAGGTACTCACAAATGACAGCATAAGCATCCAGGACATCCCTGACACAGAAGCCAGGTTGTAGGCCAAGTTGGTACATGTGCTCTTCTCCAGCCAGCGTTACAATTCCTTAATGCATCGAATTAACGTACCAGCGCTGGAGAATGTAGTAGCCTGTACCCTAGACGAAGTAGATTGGAATGGGTACGTGCGGAAAATGATTGATCAAGTGGCCAAAGTGCTAGCCCTAGGAAGTGCACCAACAGGATGAGAATCTTCGGCTTCTAAAGTTACAGAAAGGAAGAAAGCCTCCTCCTTCATTTGGTATGGAGGAGTCTTGACTGCACTCATCCAGGAGGCAGTAAGGGAAGCACAGGAGGCGGAGGAGGGAGAAGGAGAAACGCCAGAGAGGTCGCCTCCTCACCAGGACAAAGATAGGTCCACCGACAGAACTGAAACAGAAGAAGAAGGGGAGGGACAGACTAGCAAGAAGACAATCAGGAAAACCAAGAAGAAGGCGACATAGAAGAAGAAGAAGGATGACGAAGGCAGGAAGAAGGAGAGAGAGGACTTGGAAAGGGCGAAGAAACAATCCCTGAAAGAAGCAAAGGAGAGAGAGAGGACAAAGAGACAGGAGGAGGAGAAGGAAAAGGAGGAGTTGGAGAAAGCAAAGAAGGCGTCGAAATAGGAAGCAGAAGAGAAGAAAAGGAGGGAAAAAGAACAAAAAAGGAAAAAGAAGGAAGAACAAAGAAAAGCGGAGAAGGAAAGGAAGAGAAAAGCGGATGAGGAAGAGGAAGAGTTATGAAAGAAGGAGAAAGAGGACCTGGCGGAAGCCACCTGCCGGTCCATCGAACAACAGAGCCGAGCAGATGAACTGAGGAGCCTGAGCCCGTGTAGAGAAGAGGGGCCAGGGTCGAGCACGTAGGTGCCAGAGTATGTGCACCTCTAGTCCTTGAGGGCAAGGGCAAGGCCCCACTCCATCCGATCCCTACCCTCTTGGTGCCTTTCGCTAAACTCACCACCATCACCCCCAGCATCCCGACCAGTGCAGACATGTCAAACTTCGTGGCGTGGATGCAGTATTTCATCAACAAGGAGATGGGATAGGGACAGAGCACAGAGACTACGGCCACAGGACAGAAGAGGCCAGCCACGGATGTAGAGTCCATGCAAGAGCCCAAAAAGCAAAAAGTCGAAGCCTCAACCTCGCCCATCCACACAATGATGACGCCATCGGCTAATTACAACGAATACGTCGCCGAGCTACTCTCCCAATTGGAGAAAGCTAAGGAGGAACGCAAGATAGCCGTTGGCTGAGTTGGTAGCCGAGAAGGAATCAGTGGCCGACTTCCAGCTGGATAAAACAAGAATGATAGCCTTGCAGCAGCGGGAGATTGCAGATCTCAGACAAGAACTGAAGGCTAGGGATGAGAGGGAGGAACACTGGAGGCAGTTGCTCGAAAATGAGACACAGGAGTTAGTAAAAATGCAAAGAGAGCACAAGCTCCTAATAGTGCAGTACCAGGAGCTTGTTGCGAAATCTGCTCAGATTGATGCACTTGTGGCGGAGCTGAATGCCAGGGACGAAGAAAGAAAATGAGGCATGGAGGAACAACAGGAGGAACTCGAGTGCCTGACAGACCAGCTGACCTATGAAAGAGAGGAACAAGAGAGGCTAGTCAGGGAATTGGAAGACTATGAGCAGAAACTTATGATGCTAACCCTAAAACAGGGAGAGGGCTTGGAAGTGATGAACAAAAGAGTAGAGGAGTGGGCTGCGCACAACGAAAAGAGGGTGAAGACACTGGCGCGGCACCTTGCTTGGCAGAAAAGGAGAAAATCATGGCAGAGAGCAAGGCACAGGTAGCCCAAGTGGCCTTCATCACTCAACAGAAGGCCTTCCTCGACACCATCCTGGACGCCACCCATGCAGCGCAAGGAGAGCCATTGGAGGTGATGCAAAGAAAGCTCGGCATGGCATGAAAAGCCCTACACAATGGACTGCAGATGCCACCATTACCTGCGGAGGTTAGGCTGAGCTTGGATGAACAACGAAAATACCTAATGCTGGCCGGCCTGACCCCCCAGGAGATCGACGCCCTCGAATTCGAGGAAGAAGCAGCACACGCAGAACGACCGAGGGAAGAAGCAAAACTGGAAATCAATATGAATCGATTTAGGGAGGATGTAGTCCCACAACCCCCCTCACCGCAGTCTCAAGAGCCGCCACAAGAGGACCCATCTGCAGAAAGAAAAGCCGTCTCTAGGGAAAGACGCAAAAAGCTGGTGGAAGAAGCCTGAAAAAAACTGAGAGCCAAGCCAGCCGTGCTACCATCCGCACCTCTCCCACCGTGCCCTAATGATCTTCCTGTAGGATTCCACGCAGAACTGGTGTTGTGGGAGATATAGGAACTAGGAAAGGATCCATTCCCCTTCAGTTTCCTCCTACCCAATAGTCTGCGGAGGGTCTTGCCACTCAAGGTGATGGACGAGGTAATCCCGATCGGTGGTTGGTCGGGGCAAAAATGGCTGGAAGAGCGGGAAAAGACCCTGACCTCTTGGGGCACAGAAGCGACCGACTATACTGGCAAGATAAGGTTTTTGAAATCCCACACACTGTACAAAACTACAAAAGCCAACCCCTGTGGAGGAGGCGAGTATGCGACATCAGCATGCTCGCTTGGATGGCATTTTGTAACACCCTGCCATTCAAGCGGAACAACCCTACCTACATGGCATACCCTCGAAGGGTAGGGGTAGATTTTGATGCCACTCTCCACGGGCGGTATGACTTCCCCATTATTTATAACTCCACTGTAGTATCCCTTGAGCATGCCCTTCTTTTTACCGTTGCAGAAAGCCTAGATGAGTCTATGATGTGCTTTCTTGCAGATTTCTCCTCATGTCCTGACCCCGCTTTTGTAACAACTTGTAATTATATTAGGTTACTTAGGCTACTTCTTAAGAAGGACCCGACTCCACAAGAGCGCGGCCTACCTCCCCTATTCTTTGACCCTAATGCTATAGACAACTGCGCCATGGCTCGTCTCATGATGAGGGCTAGTCTCCTTCCCTCTTTTTGCCTAGCCCTCCTAGAAGACATGAACGACAGCCAAATCACTAGATGCAACCACCCCTTCCTCTCCACTACTTCTCTTCATGTCCTCATGAATCTGAAAGATTACATGCAAAATCGCCAGTTTTTGAGCAAATCTATCCGATCCCCTTCTCCTCCTCATTCTGATGAAGACAATTAGGCCTATTTATCAATTCACAAAAAAAAAGAGCACCACAGTCACCGCACCTAGGGTTCTCCCTAGCCCCCTCCCCACTTCATGCTTAGGGCACATCAAGGGCAGGACTTTCAGACCTATCACCCTAAGACTTGCACCGCATCTCCAACGACACACGAACTGGGTCCTCAAGTGTGGGACATTACCAAGGGTTTGCCAAGGTTAGACCCATCTCCCAGTTCCACTGCCACAGACACCACACACTCTGCGGTGAGACAGACACACCCCCTAGGGAGTGCACAACTTTTCTTGCAGGTTATGATCAAGTCTCAAGAAATGGCTACTCCATTGAAGAGGATCATCCACGGCATCCTTTAATGACCAAAAATTTGTCCCCGTACCGGTGTCCAGCCATCTGCCTGCTGATGGCTACCATGATTGAACCAAGCCAGGATAGATTTGCCATTGGCATAGATCTTGGAACCTCATCTTCCAAAGATGCATGTCCAATGCCTCAAGATCCACGGATCGCTTATTGATTCCACAAGCCTGAAGACCTTCAACTCAAAGACAAGGATCTTTAATCAAAGCCACGGATTTTCAAGGCAAACAGCATTCGGAGGGTTTCTCCAGAATAAATTCTTCCAATACCATCCTCCTAAGGGATTGTTTATTGCTTCAAGCATTTCTGATACTCAAGGGACGACTGGCTATATAAGGGGTGCCACAACAGTGTGAAAGATTTCGAGTATCTTCATGGAGCCTAAAGTACGCCGGAATCTTTCCTGGTCATCGTCCTTAAACTCCATCACCTATCATTCACCCAACCACCTTGGAAACAGTGTCATCCACCTACCTATTCCGCCTAACAGCCGACCTAACTAGCCACTACGTCGCACCGCAGTGCCATGGGACTCGAACTTGGCTAGGAGGGGGATAATGTTACCGTGTTTCCCACAGCACAGAGGATCGAAAAATGGAAAAAGCAGGATAAAAGCAGAAAAAGGCGCCTTGACCGATAACCAGACCCTGAAAAATTTAAATGTTTGGGCACGACCCTCAGAAAGCTTCGATGTCACTCCGAGACAACAAAAGGATTTAGCGCACCATTTAAATGTGGGAGCGCCCCCAAATCTTTGTAAAAGAGTGCCAGGCTCACTCCTGTGCAAAGTGTATGCATTAGTCGGGAATAGGATAAATTAGAATGGTGGGAATTGGGAAAAAGAGCCTAGGCTACGGCTGGCCATGTAAAAAGGGAAAAGGGGATGACCGCCCAAAAAGGATTTAGGGCTTTGTATATAAAGTTGAAAAGTGAATGAGAAGCTCATTCTTTGGTGTGTGGCAAAAAGAGTCTTCTTCTTCCTCTCTTCTTCTCTCCTTCTTGCTTGTGTGTGCTCTTGAGAGAGGGAGTGTGAGAGTGTGAGGGAGTGAGTGTGTGTGGGAGTAAGGGATCAAGAGGGTGAAGCTCTTCACCATCTCCTCTTCCCTTCTTCTCTTCTCTTCTCTTCTCTTCTCTTCCCTTCTCTTGCGTGCGCGACTATGGAGGATGGAGCTTGGAGATGGAGGAGGCTTGAGGATGCTTGAGCTAGCATCAAGAATCTCGAGTTACCGGAGTGCAAGAGAGAGGAGGGTACTCGATCAAGCATCAAGGTAAGCTCACTACACTCGTAGGATCGACGGCGTGTCGGCTAGGCGAGAGATAGCCATTAGAGCTCGCTTGGAACGCTTGAAGTAATGAGCGGTCTGTGGGTCTTGGCGGTTGAGCGAAAGCTTCCACAATAGGTGTTTTTGGTTTTTGATCACTCGAGCAGCTAAGAGGGCAAAGGGTCGAGTGATAAGTGCCCCTGCTATGTAGGATGGCTCCTGAGACTCAGGGAAGCTTAGAGGGGCTCTAAGCCAATAAATTTGTTGTTGACCGCGGACGGAGTACAATCACATACAACCTAGTCCCAAGGGATTGGAAGGTCCTATATCCTAGGTTGGACAGTGTCTTTTTGTGGAAAGACAGATTTTGTACCACTCTGCGGAGTGATGGTTCTACTTGTTATTATATGAAATAAAGTATTTGATTTTCGAATTATTTGTTATATGCTAAAGATAGAGTTTAACAAACCAAATTTAACACAGTAATAAAAGTAAGCTATTTTTTTATATATCCAAACAACGTGGTAGTATGCTTTGCTAATTAGAAAACTAAAGCAAACCCAATCGAGGAAAGTGGGAGGCTTCAATCCTGATGATAGAACACCTATGGCTAGGTGAACCCAATAAGTAGAGTAACTTTTCAACACTAGATAGAGCTGATTAAATCATGACCCTCCCAATATCGATAGGATTAATTACCAGGTTTAACACCGTTTTAGGGGGACGGAGCTGAGATTTTACCTTATGGGTAGGGGGATCAAGTTACATTCTCCCCCATCTCTCACTCTCCAAGTGCGGTGTTAGCCTCACTCCTACCTTTGATTGATTACAAAGTGGTCTTTCTTAGGTGGGTGTTAGATTGTTGTTAGGGGTGACTTGTCCTCCACGCTTACCCTGTAAAGTAGAACTGAGATTCCCATGTTCAACTAAGTCCTAGCTTTCCCATGGGGAGTCTGGATGGTGATGTGCATGGATATGAATTTTGGTCTACTACTAAGAGGACTTCTCCGAGTCTGTTGAAGGAGGCATCTCACATGTGATATCAGAGCCTAGGTTTCAAAAGAGATTTTAGTGTAAGGTTTAGTCAATGTATAAAAGGAATTAATAAAATAACCACACTTGTTTGAAGAAAACTGTTGTCGGTTATCTTGCACTAACACTAGCATACACATTGTGCCCACAGGAACTTAGCGATGAGGAAGCTACACGTTTGCGGGATATTTTTCCCATCATGTATCAAGTAGCCTTAGGGTGGAATAATTTATCATATTGCAATGCTATATTTGAGATAATGGAGATGATCTTTATTCCTCCAATTGTATTGTAATCTTATCCTAACACGTGGTACATGAGAGATTTCTGGCCAAGGAATAGGTCATGTATGGGGATATATTGTGGGCATAACATCCTTCTTCATTACAAGCTATGGAGGATTCGATGGGCTGAACAACTGAGGATAGTTAAGATATACCTTTTGTTCAGTGCCTTTGTTGAATGATTACTAGACATTGGGAATGAGCCTATATCCGAAACCTTATGCGTGTATTGAAAAGTGCTACAAATAGTACCACCCAATAGAGTTGTTGTAGTGCCAAGAAGGCCTTATTTTGGCACGGGGTGTTTTGGTTACCCCCAAGAGCCACCATATTATGTTGTTTGCCATGTACATGAGAATCCACCAAGATATGAGAGTATAGACCCTAATACTTTTCATGAGGAAAGGATCCATGAGATGGTGTGTTGGTAGATCATAGTATGATCAATATATCTTTGTAAACACTTTTCATAAATATAAAGTCTGAAAGAGCATGAGTTATGAGCTTATGATGATAGTCGAGTTGCTTTGACAAGTTAATGATGAAGTACACTTTATGGATTGATTTTTGAGATCACGTATTCCATTGTTTGCCAGTCAAACATGTTGGAATTAAGACAGAGCATAATGGCTATCTTAGAGAAAACTCATTTATGGAATTGTTTAAGCTTACGAAGGGGCTACAACTGGAGCCCAAATTGGAGATGGGATGACCCTTACTTTTACTTAGACTCAGCTCTGCACAAAGATGTGAAAGTCCATCTCAAGTTGTTGAAATGGCTTGAAGAACTAAAACTAGTTCGATGTTTCTTATTTGAAGGGCAGAGAGTAGATGATGCTGTGACAATTAATGGGGAGACAATAACCCTACATCATTGGGTGTATGAACAAGTCATCCAAATTATGCCTCCTGACCGTATAATAGTGCACAAGAGACATGCCCGAAATGGCTACTTTGTCAAAGGATACCCTCCTTTACACCCTCAGTTTAAAGAGCCTTAGAGACAAATCAGAAACCCCCTTACTTTGTAAATGTACCATTACACAAAGTCCATGACCGATCTCCATTGTATTTCTTATTTTGATAAATAAAGATTACCTTACTTTCTAAAGTTGACTAAGAGAGAGTAGGTACTTTAACTCTTAGAAAATCAAATCTAACATTTAGCTTGTGTGGTAATCAGAATCAGCAACTAGTGCGAATTGATGAAACATACAAGGAACTCCAAGAGAAGTTTCTTCTCAAGCAGATGCCACCACCTAGGTTTAGCAGTAAAGGACCCAAGGTGGAGCAAGATGCAGAAGCTTGGATTGAGTGTTTGGATGACTATTTTCTAGCCACTGAAACTACTGCTGCAAATCAATCTATGACTGCTCGTCTTCATCTTATTGGTGAAGTTAAGCTTTGGTGGAAACAACTTTATTGAGATAAAGGGGTAACAGAAGCTTCCCAAACTTGGGAGCAGATCAAAGAAACTATGAAAGGACGTTATCTTTCGCCATCTTTTGAATCAATCAAGGTGAATGAATTCTACAACTTATAACAATTAAACCTAACCTTGGAAGGATGCTATTCTAAGTTTGTGAGTCTGTGCAAACATGCACCCCCAATGACAGTGTCTTAGCAGATTGTAAGATTCTGCCAAGGACTAAATCCACCCGTGGACACTCGCATTGAATCAATGAGACCGATGACTCTTGAAGATGCTCTTATGCAAGTAAAGTCTATGGCCAAGGAAATCACTCAAAATGGCCAAAGGAACTGCCCAATAAACAACTATGGAAGGGGCTGCCCAAACCATGGTGTCGACATGGCCAATGCCAGAGGGAATGGTAGAGCTAATGCAATCACCCAAGGACCAAATGGGACATGCAACATGCAATGCTACCAGTGTGGAAGGACTAGACACCTAAGGGAAAATTGTCATAATAGTCCTCAAAATCCTAACCTAAACCAGGTTGGTGTAAGAGGCCGAGGGAACGACAATAACAACCCAGGCCGTGGACATGCAAGAGTAGCTAGTGCCCGGGTAAATACCATGATTAGACATCTCGAGGAATGCACATTAGGTGAAGAAATTGAAAGAGGATCCATTCATGCTGTCATGTGGAAAGGAAAGGAGACGACCACCAATGTTTAGTAATTCAATCTCTAGCTACTTACAAGGGTATGCCGTTTATAATCTTGATTGATTGTGATAGCCCTCATTCTTTTCTTGCACCCAAATCAATTAAAAGATTGCATCTAGAATCCAGGGGGACAAGGAAAATGATAGTAGAATTGGCTAGCGAGAAGGAAATTGCCTCAATTGAAACTGTAGGGAAACTTCAATTTGAGTTAGACAATCATACAAGTAAAGCAAAATTTTGAATCCTACCACTAGGATCCTACGATTGCATTCTGGGAATGGATTGGCTCAAGAATAACAAAGCCCAAATTCTATGTGCTGAAGAGGAAATAATCTTTCAAGACTTGGAAGGAGAAACTATAAAGGCATGTGGGAAAGTTGGAAGAACTAGAGTCCCCAACCAACCAAGGCAAGCCAACTCAAGAAGGGATTGTGAAGAAAGGTCAAGCAATCTACATGATCCAGCTAAATAAGGTTGAAAATTCTAATGAAGGCATTCTACCTTCCTGGATCAATGACTTCAAGGATGTCTTTCCAAAAGAATTGACTCAACTTCCTCCAAATTGTGAGTTTGATCATGAAATAAAATTGGTTCCTAGAGCCAAACCAATATCAAAATGACAGTACAAAATGTTTATTCATGAATCTATTGAGCTTAAGGAGAAATTGAGGCAATTGATAGAGCAAGGATTTATTTACCTAAGTAATTCACCTTGGGGAGCACCTGTCCTCTTCTAGAAAAAAAAAGGATGGAACACTTAGACTCTGCATTGACTTCAGAGGACTAAATCAGGTTCTGGTTAAGAATAAGTACCCCACACCTAGGATAAATGAACTTTTAGATCGCCTACACAGAGCCAAGGTTTTTTCCAAGATTGATCTAAGGTCCGGGTACTATCAAATCTGAATCAAGGAACAAGGTATCCCAAAGACTGTCTTCAGTACTAGGCATGGTCATTATGAATTTTTTATCATGCCATTTGGATTGACTAATGCCCCAGTCACATTCAAGCGTCTAATGCAAGACTTATTTCAACCATATCTAGATGATTTTGTGCTAGTATTCTTTGATGATATACTAGTGTACTCCAAGTCAATAGAGGAACATGAAGGCCACTTAAAGATCGCCCTAGTAACACTCCGTGAAAATCAGCTCTATGCCAAAATGAGTAAATGCGTATTTCTCACTTACAGGGGATTGAATATCTTGGATACATTGTTTCCGCTAATGGAATCTCAATAGACTCTACCAAAGCAAAAGATATCCTAGAATGGCCAATACCTAAGATAGTAAAAGAAATCCGATGATTTTTGGGATTGACAGGATGGTACCGAATCTTCATCAAAGATTATTCCCTCATTATTGTACCCTTGACAAATCTTTTGAAGAAAAATACTGTAATCATTTGGATCATTGAGCATCAAGAAATCTTTGATAAGCTTAAAGAAGTTGTAATCACTGCACTTGTACTAAAACTCCCTAACTTCAATCAACCATTTGAGGTGATCACTGATGCAAGCGGACTTGCAATCGATGGGGTGCTAGTATAAGAAGGAAGACTAGTGGCCTATACTTCTAGAAAATTGAAGCCCTACAAGTCCAACTATGCCACTCATGATCTTGAGTTACTCGCAGTAATCCATGCCTTGAAACTATGAAGACACTATCTATTGGGAAGGAAATTTACTTTAGTGTGACAGATCGTAAAAGTCTTAAGTGGATCTTCACCCAAGCTGACCTAAACATGAGGCAAAGAAGATGGATAGAGATACTGCAAGAGTTTGATTTTGAAATCAAATATCATCCAGGGAAGGACAACATTGTTGCAGATGCCTTAAGTTGAAAATCCTTTCTTAATAGCATTGTCAAAGTTCGAAGCTTAAGAACCGTATCCATACCTGATAACCCTGTACTTGAGCTTATACACCAAGCTATTTCTCAGGATAAGGAATATGAAGGACTCATGGCTAAGGTACTTCAAGGAGGAAGCTCTAACAAAGAAAGGTTTAAGATTAAGGATTATCGTGCTAGCAATGGTTATCTATATTACCATGATCACCTTTGTGTCCCAAAAGGACCAGAAGTGAAGGCCAAGATCTTATGGGAAGCACATGATAGCCCCACTGCAGGACATCCGGGGAATGCCAAGACACTAAATGCAGTTTGTAAGAGCTATCACCGGCCAAGATTGAAAATGGATGTATTAAAATATGTAACTTAGTAGAGGGTTACAACCCTTGGACAATCCACAAATGAAATGGGAGTCAATAAGTATGGACTTTGTTGTTGGATTACCTACTGCTATTGGTGGATATGATTCCATCATGGTAGTGGTTGATAGATTGACAAAAGTTGCACACTTGATCCTAGTCAAAATAACTTGTAAGTCATCTGACATTGCTCAAGTCTTTATCAAGCAAGTATTTAAGTTACATGGATTGCCAAAGAGCATAATCAATGGCCAAGATTCTAGGTTCACCTCTAAGTTTTGGACTTGCCCATTCCAAGCAATTAGAATGCAGATATGCTTTAGTACTACTTATCATCCTCAAATTCATGGCCAAACTGAGAGGGTAAACTAGACCATTGAATATATTCTAATGTCTTATTGTGGCACAAAACCGAGATGGTGGATTGGACATCTACATTTGGTGGAGTTTTCTTATAACACTACCTTTCAACAAACAATCAAGATGTTGCCATTTCAAGTGTTGTATGGGCAAGAATGTTGTACACCTCTAAACTTCTCAGATCCCGCTCTCAAGGTAGAGGCTTCTAAGGCTATGCTTGAAGAGATGGACCAACAAATCCAATTGATCCAACACGACATTCAAGCTGATCAAGATCGGCAAAAATCCTACGCAATTCTTGAAAGATCCATAAGAACATTCAAAGAAGATGATGTGGTGTTTCTAAGGGTAAGGCCCAAAAAGAGCTTATTATCCTTGGGGAAATACAAAAAGCTTAGTCCAAGGTACTGTGGACCATATGAAGTAATCCAAGTAATGGGAAGGCAAGCCTACAAGCTTAAATTGCCACCCCATCTCAAGATTCACAATGTATTTCATATAAGCCTACTGAAACCTTATGTACTAAACCCCGATCATGTGCTTAATGTCGAACAAATAGTCTTGCTTGCCCAAGGACTTTCGGAAATGCAACCCGAGAATATTATAGATACAAGGGAGAAACCTCTAAGAAGTCGAATCCTAAGACAACACCTAGAACAATGGAAGAATTATCCTGAAGAGGATACCACTTGGATCGATGAGGAAACCCTTATGAAAGAATACCTCTAGTTTCTCTCAAGATGAGGACATCTTGATTTCTCTAAGGAGGGAAGAATGTAATGTCCCCATTACTTAGTTTTTTTTAATAAACAATATGTGTATACATTCCAAAAATTGATTTATGTAAAAAAACAAAATGGTAAAGATTGCACATTTTTAAAAACTAGCTCTAACTATGAAGATAATTAATGAGGTATTATATGCTAGTTCAAGGAAGGAAGGCTTGGGAAACCCTCCCAAGACAAACTTATTAAAACTATGTTTGTAGTATAGAACAACAAAAAGAACTAGCCTAGTGGATAGTCACTTGGCAGTTAAGTGCACTTGGGTGACGACACTGTCAGGATGGGTGACATCCCAGGAAGCTTTTCCTACAACTAGTGGGAGCTTCTCATGTGCAACCAACGATGCCAACCAAGCCTTTGTAGTCTACTGCCAAGTATGCCAATGCCTATGCCTTGGTCGCTGCCTTGGTTGCTACCTTAGTCATGAGCCTTGGAGTGATGCCTTTACGCCACAAAAATGGAGCCCCCTCTTTAAAATCATCATTGATGTCATGCTAAAAGCAAGTGTTCATCGATGATATCATCGAAAACACTAAAAGCAAGTGCTCTCTCTTTACCCCCTCCCCCAATTACTATATAAATAGGGATAGAGTGGCATGTCAACCCATGCAAAAGTCTCTCTGTTGTTGACATGATGAAGCTCCGCTGCAATCAGTCGAGCCTCTCTTTCTCTCCACACCTACACAGAAGCACTACTCAAATCCATCAAGCTTCTTCCATGGCTCCCAAGAGACGTCGAGATGCTAGGCAAGGTTATACTCGAAGAGTGCCCCAACGCGGGGCCTCTCTCTCTCTCCACACCTACGCGGAAGCATTGATCAAATCCATCAAGCTTCTTTCATGGCTCCCAAGAGACATCGAGATGCTAGGCGAGGTCATGCTCGAAGATCTCCCCAACATGAGGCCACTTTCTCTCTCCACACATACATGGAAGCACTGCTCAAATCCAGCAAGCTTCTTCCATGGCTCCCAAGAGATGTCAAGATGCTGGGCAAGGTTATGCTCGGAGAGCTTCCCAATGTGAGGAAGTAGTCGTTGATGCTGAGGGAGCTCAACACGAAGCTGAAGCACAAGCGGAAGTTACCCCCGAATCCATTCAACCCGAAGGACCAATTATTCCACAACAAACTGAGGTTGCAGTCATAACCCATAACCATGATGGATGGTCGAAAGAAGATAATCAGGTTTAGTACATAAAAAAAGAATTACCTTTAAGCTATTTACAACTTTCTAATTTTTCTATTGCTTTTTTGCATCTTAGATAAAATGAGAGATAAGTTAGTAATGTTAGAAAAGGCCATAGGGTAAGTCTGTTACATAGATTACAATTAGTTAGAATGTACTTAAATTTACAAAAACGTGTTAGTATTATCAATTTCTTTTTGGGAAAGAACACAAGAATTGATGAGCGGGATAGATTCTATGCATCGCATACATTGACAAGTGTGTTAAAAATGTTTTATGGTTATGACTGCTTTTGGATTTGTGAATGATGAATTATGTCTCTTACGATGCAAGCATGCACAACTGGATGAGTTGTGGGTTGTGGTGGTTCGGGACGTTGGGATCCCTAACCCAATGCTCCGTAACACTTTGGGTAGTATGAAAAAACTCACCTGCGGGTGGGGGTCCTATGCTCCTGAGGGAGGTAGGTGTTTTTGGTTTTTGATCACTCGAGCAACACACCTGAGAGGGCAAAGGGCCAAGTGATAAGTGCCCCTGCTATGTAGGATGGCTCCTAAGGCTCATGGAAGCTTAGAGGGGCTTTGAGCTAGTAAATTCCATGTTGACCACAGACAGAGTGCGATCACATACAACCCAATCCCGAGGGATTAAAAGGTTCTATCCTAGGCTGGGACAATGTCTTTCTATGGAAAGACAGATTTTGTACCACTCTGCGGAGTGGTGGTTTTGCTTGTTATTATGAAATAAAGTATTAGATTTTCGAATTGTTTATTATGTGCTAAAGATTGAGTTTAACGAATCTAGTTTAACAATAAAAGGAAGCTGTTTTTTATATGTCCAAACAATGTAGTAGTATGCTAAGCAAATCCAATTGAGGGAAGTGGGGGGCTTTGATCCTAATGATCAAAATTCTATGGCTAGGTGGACCCGATAAGTCAGGTAACTTTCCAACACTAGATAGAGCTGATTAAATCGTGACCCTCACAATATCGATAGGATTAGTTACCAAGTTTAACACCATTTTAGGGGGCCGAAGCTGAGATTTTACCTTATAGGTAGAGGGATCCAGTTACACTCTCCCCTGTCTCTCACTCTCTTTGAACCGAGTGCAGTGTTAACCTCACTCCTGCCTTTAATTGATTACAAAGTGGTCTTTCTAGGTGGGCATTAGATTTCTGTTAGGGGTGACTTGTCCACGCTTCCCCTGTGAAGTAAAACTAAGATTCCCATGTTCAACTAAGTCCTAGGTTTCCTGTGGGGAGACTGGATGGTGATGTGCACGGATATGAATTTCGGTTGACTATTAAGAGGACTCTTGTTGGAGGAGGCACCTCACAATAATACATATGAGGATAACCTAATACATGAAGAATTACATGGACCATTTGTGGATGAAGCTAGGTATGTTGAACATGAAGATTTTGAAGCCTATGAACACTCTTATGATGGATTTATTGAGAATCTACATCCGTTTACACTCAACCAAGGTCCATACCAACCAAGAGAAGAATGGTGTACTCGTTTCTATTCATATGCATATGATTATGAGGACTTTGGTAATGGGTATTATGATTGGAATGCATATGATGTGGATATACATGAAGATCCTGATGGCATTATGATTCCTTATGACCTAGGGGATTATGGATGTGAGGATTGCATGTAAGGGATGGAAAATAGGATAGAAAATAGTGAAAAAGGGGATAATATATGGGTAGGTATAAAAGGTGTAAGGACTTGTTATTTTTCACCAATTGAATATCATTACAAGTCATGTTTCTCTTTATCTCTCTCCTACAACTTTCATGGCTACCTTCTCCTTCCTATTCCTATGTTTCTCTCTCTTCTCCTAGTGTTTTTCTCACCTCTTCCCTCTTTCTCTCTCTTCTTACAATCTCTCTCTCTCCTTCTACAGTCTTCTCTCTCTTATCTTTCTCTCTCCAAGTTCACTTCATGACATAACCTAGGAAGTGTTAATTCATGGTATGGTTGTTGTTTGATATTATTTGGACCTACTAGGCAAAATTTGTACATTTTTAGTATTTTTTTGTCTCATTATTTTTAATATGTGATTTAATTTTATGTTTATTTCTTCCAAGTTGTATACACAAATTTCTTATTGCTTTCTTATGTAGATTACAATACAAGTATGCATACACAATGTATATGCATTCGTCTATGCATGTTCATGTGGTATAAAGGCTATCAATGCTCAAAGTATTTTTGCATGCTTACTTGTGTCTATACATATTCTTAAGGTTTAGAAGCTATGAGTGTTCATATCGTTATTGCATGCTTATTTATCTTTTTCATAGTTCTTTCATATCACATGAATTATGTGTTTAGAAAAAGTAGACAAATGTTTTATTACAAATTTTAATATTATTGTAAAAATAAGTAGTGTGTTTCAAAATGATATAGTAGTAGCATTCACATATGGATTATTGTATTGCTTGCTTGCTTGTTTATTTCATTGGTTGTTTCTCAATACCTTTGTGGAGGCACTTAACCATTTTTCATTGCATCTTCTTTATCTCTGCATATTTGCACAATTGTGAATCATTGGTGTCTAGTGAGAAGAGTCTCAAAATAGACAAGGCTCCTCAACAAGCACTTCAACTCCTTGAGATTTCACCATCATGGAAAAATTTGCAAAGGTAGATGAAGTGGGGTTTGAAATTGGAGCTAGCTATGGCTCCCTTCTAGTCATCTTGTTTTGTAGGTTTTTTAACTTCTTTAATATCTTCTCCATCATATCTTCAACAATTGGTTTTGCAGAAGGTCTAACAACTGCAATAGAAATAGGCATAGGCATAGGCATAAACACAATATGAGAAATAGGAGAAGTAGTGGATGGTGCAATTGGAGAAGTAGGAGAGGTCATGGTAGGAGAAGACATCGCTGATGGTGACTACATGCCATTCTGCAAGAAGGCCTTCCATCTCGACCTCTTTGTAAGTGTAGAAACCACATCGACAACATCCTTCC
Source organism: Lygodium microphyllum (assembly GCF_053477565.2). Classification (NCBI taxonomy): domain Eukaryota; kingdom Viridiplantae; phylum Streptophyta; class Polypodiopsida; order Schizaeales; family Lygodiaceae; genus Lygodium; species Lygodium microphyllum. The sequence continues at coordinate 40,857,423 of NC_141164.1, forward strand.
AATGTATCTTCAATCCCATAGGTTATGTACGGTCTTCAAGAAGCTCTTCCAACTCATCCTAAAGTGCAAGATCAGCTGCTTACAAGGATAACTCCACTTTCTCCGAGTTCAGAGCTCTTTGCTCTAGTGCGTCCAACTAGTTGTATCTCTCTTCAAACTCCCGCAACAATTTAGAAGCAACAAGTCCTTTGTTGGGCTGATAAACCCACTCTCTGAATGTCTTCCGCATAGCAATACCATAATCATCCAAAATATATTCATCTTTAAGCACTTTCTTAAAAACATTCTAGTTAGAGTCTTGCACAATCAAATCTGTCACTCTCACCCACAAAGCAGGTGTGACAAGCCGTAAGAAATAGTTGCTCCAATTGGTCGGAACTCTAAAGAAGTGCATTTGGCTTTCAAAGACTTTAATGTACGCTGAAACATTCCAGCCATCAACTAATTTTTGCTCACTAAGCACCACAACCTCGATCACCTCGGTCACACCATGTGCATGCTCTTGTTCTTGATACAATGATCATTGTTGATCCAACTGTTGCTGATGCTACTGCATAGATAATTGCATCTGCTAATTTTGCATCATAATAGTTGAAGAAAGAGTTTGTAATAAAGTCTTCATCTCATCGTCAAAAAGAAAGAAGTAGTCGATGTTGAAGGTGGATCTCCCATCTTCATGATCAGAAGCGACACTTTCACATCGAGTTCACCAGATGTTGCACAGAATAGGCGCGGGAGCTTGTGTAAGCCGCTTGTTATAGGGATGCTATGCAAGATGGGAGCCAAGAATTCCAAGAACAAATCCATGTAAGATTACAAATTCAAACCTCAATCAGGAGAGTTACAAGGAATACAAACCAAACTAGGTGTTCATACATCAATCGTGAAGAGAAATTGGATGCCAATGTCAATATGATAAAGAATTCTTATACATGTCATGGTACTACTTTATGCACAGAATAAGAAAGCTCCATCTCTTTCACAATTTTAAGTGGCTTCTTCTTTACAGCTGCAACTTTGTTCTCATGTGGATGTTCCGTCCATGCAAGTATAGTACCATGTGACTTCTTCTCCCTTTGTCGCTATTTGGTAATGATAAAGCTTACAATTCCAGTTGTGTTGATACTTAGGCACTAGAAAGTGATCATTCTTTGAAAACTCTCAACAAGATATCACTCCAAGACATGGCAATTGCTGCAAAAAAAACCTTAGTCCAATCACATGTGATAATATCTGAACTTACAGTAACTTGATTCCTGCTGAGTCGTTTGAAGAGGAGGGGCTGAGCACCATACTGCAGACTGAGCAAGATTATAAAACCCAAGTTTGTGCAGTGGACATTAGCAAACTTTCAAGTAAAAGGGCTGTCAGCACAGCTCATGACAGGACCATAAAACTTTGGGATCATCACAAAGACTATGGTATTAATACTATAGTTCATCACAGTAAGTGCAAGCCTTGTGCTTGATCTCTAATGCATCTTTGATGTACTCTAGCCACATGGATAGCAACTTGTGTTTGTGGGACATATGGTCAGGAAAGCTAACCAATGAAATCGCAACACATGCACGTAACTTCTATTCATGCCGTGCCAAAAGCTTCTATCCACTGTATATTCTTGAGTGATGACAATTCAATCTTGCGACCAAAACTTTGAATTATAACATATGTGTGTGTGCAAGAGAGCGTCTGATGATTGCAGACTAGCATGTAAGTAGGAATATTTCCCCTTGTCGTCGCTCTCTACACCCATTTGAAAGAAGTGGTCCTCCTTAAAGTGATCTTGTTGTACTTCTTTAGTCCGAGTGCTCTTAAGCTTCATGTAGAATTTGTTGTTGTTCAATCCGAAACTCATTTGTTGTTCATCATTCATCTAGATAATAGCACGAAAAACAGCTCCTAAAGCATGATATTCATCACTGTCTATTTCATGTAGATCAGCATCCTAAGATTGCACCATCCATCAATCAAGTTTTTTCTCCACTTTCGATTGTAGTTCCCCTCCCTCAAATCATTGTAGATCCACTTTTAGTATGCGATTGCCGAAAAACTTGCATCTTTTCTTAATAAAGCTAAGGCTTTTAAAAAAATGATTCGCCTCTATCGTAGGTTTTGAAAGTTTCCAAAACCTTTGATTATTATCTTTTGTGAACCTCCTCTACCTGCATTCAAGCTTTTTCTTGAGTCACTAGCATTGCTTTTCTTCAAAACATCATTTCCCATTAATTTCCATGATAAGAGAAGAGTGTCTAAGATGGTTTATGAAGGGAGCATCATGTAGCGGTCTGCGATGTTCCTCTCATTTTGGAGACTTATTGCAAAAATGTTTGTTCCATCTGAGCTTGATGAGTTTCCACAAGTTATAGCATCATTTTCTGTGGTAATCAAGAGACTACCACATAGAAATTCTAGCTTCAATTGACATTGAACTTGAAGACTTCCCACACAATGTAGTGGTGCCTCATCAGACTATGTTGATACATTCAACTGTTGACTAAAAGAAGCAAAAGCGGTACAACATCCATCACAACACAAATCACTTTTTATCTTAACTTCATAAAACAAAAGGGAAACCATTTAACAAAAAATTGCAAGCCAATGTCCAAGCCTTGTTGTGGGGTTCTCCAAGATTCAAATGTTTCTCCCATTTCTTTCCTTCACTGCCTGTGCTAGGAAGAGCCGTATTCAAAGTAGCTACACTGTCATTACTTCCTGCCTTGATTTATGCATTGTGCCCTAATAATAAGTTATGCATTGAAATAGAACTTTGTGCTCATCCACTCATGATTTGCAATGTTGGATCCATGTTATGCAATCAATCAAACGATGTCCACACAAAAATTATGAATGCACTGAAGAAAATGTGCTTAGCCTATCTATATGTGTTCATGCGCCATGCAAAATGCAGACAAAAAGACACACACAATAGAAAACAAATTCCTAATGACGGTGACTAATGTGTTCAAATTCTTAGTGAAAAACTCCGCCCTCAAGTTTGCAGTGGTGGACGCACAACGTCACAACAATGCACACACACACACGTACGTGTGTGTGTGTGTGTGTGTGTGTGTGTGTGTGTGTGTGTGTGTGTGTGTGTGTGTGTGTGTGTGTGTGTGTGTGTGTGTGTGTGTGTGTGTGTGTGTGTGTGTGTGTGTGTGTGTGTGTGTGTGTGCAACTATGTCTCTTTCCCAAAATGATCTCTACAACAAGAAAATAGTAAGAGTCAAAATCAACATCAAGCTCTAAACCCTAAATAGTATAAAAGAGAAACGAGAGAGAGAGAGAGAGAGAGAGAGAGAGAGAGAGAGAGAGAGAGAGAGAGAGAGAGAGAGAGAGAGAGAGAGAGAGAGAGAGAGAGAGAGAGAGAGAGAGAGAGAGAGAAGCACCTATACCTCTTACCCAAAATGATCTTTGCAAAGAAGACATAAAAAAGAGTTAGAAATGAAATCAACCCTACTTTAGAAATAGTAAAAAAAAGAGAAAACACAGAGAGAGATAGGCACCTATGTTTTCCACAACTACATGGAGAAGAAATTATAGAGGTAAGTGAATTGATCAAAACCCTGATTACTCTTATGACAGAGCTTTGATGACCATGAAAATTGACTAAAATGGAGAAGAGAGATGGAGTCTAATGCTTAATTATTTGATCAAATTGATTTTTTGGAAGAGAAAAAATACAATTAAAAAACTTCCAAAAAAGGGGAAGGAAAGTATGAGAATAGATATAGTCAAAATTTGTGCATTATTCATTCCCTCTATTTTTAATCCCTCATATTCTTTTTAAAAATAAACCCAACATTTGGAGAGAGAAGATTCACCCCTCCATGGATATCATGGTAGCCTGCCTTCCTATTGGACAATCCAAAAGCCCACAATAGTATAAAAATACTCAAAGAGATAGTGCATAGAAAGAACAATCATTATATTCAATAGTTTTTGTTCTAACTTAGTACATTGTATTAACTCATGGGTACAATACCACAATGCTTACAAGGATGATAGCCAAATGGCACATAGACTTGAATAGATACTTTCAAGTAACACTTTAGGTGATCTTTGGCTTGCTAATGGTACAAAAAGAGAACCATCATGGAATAGTATCAATTTTGACTCAAAACATTGTATGAATAGATGGATAATATGCCACAACAATTACATGGATGGCAACTAGTGGTATATAAAATCGAAGACATATTAGACCAACACTTTAGATGATCTGTAACACCCTCAATTTCTAATAGATCGAGTCCATCTAACAAAAAGAAAGTACTCACCACAACAAAGAACATTATCTTGATGAGAGTTAAGTGCTTTAGTGTGTCCTTGTACTACACCTACAAATTGTTAAAACCAAGTACATTTATGTGAACCAAAAGTAACCGATCAATCAAGATTTAGCAATACAAAAGAGTAAATTTATCTACAAGAAAATTTGCAAAAGAGAAGATGGAATCTCTAGTTAGAAACCCTAAAACTATTGAAAATTTGATATATACAAGAAAACAAAGATTGAGATATTCAAAATATCAATTTCTCCTAACATACACATCTTAATAAACTAAAGAATCAGCAAGATAGTCACAAGAGGAAGAGAAGTGTGCTCTTATCTTAAAAAATAGTAAGAGTTCCCAATATAAAATTATTGTTTAAGCTAGATAACATCTTAATGTATTGCACTTGCACAAAGTATAAGTAAAATACATTGGTACAAATCCAAATATGGTGATCAGACTTAGTAGCTTTAGCATTATTAAGTGAAAACTTACATATAGAGAGATCTATTAGAGAAGAGATTGATGCTTTGCTCAAAGACACTCGTCCTGAACAAGAAATATATGAAATGCATCATTGCTACCAACAACCATGGTTGTTAACTACACTTGATACAAAAGTTGTATGCATAGAGGCAAATGTTAGAAGTATAGCATGAGAACCCTATGTAAGCAAGGGTGCATGAGGGAAGGTGAGGTGCAAATGGACTAGAGGAAAGGGGACACCCTAACCCTAGCTCACTAAGAGGCTATATAAACATGGCCAAAGGTCACTCTCAGTAGATGAGCGAGCATACCAATTGTACTTTCATGAGCAACTGAATAAGCAAGATCTTCTTCTTGTACTTTCATGAGCAATTGAATAAGCAAGATCTTCTTCTTGTACTTTATGAGCCCTCTTCTCCCTCTTATGCACACTCTTCTATGTTGTAACTTTGATATTTCAACATGGTATCAAAGCCATCTCTAATCCATTAAGCTTCTTCTAATCCCATCTTAGTTGAGTGCACAAGAAAAATTTATTTTTCATCTTATCCTCTCAACTTCCATAGCTAGTTTTAGACCTACAGGCCTTGGAGGAGTTAAGGATTAGACACTACCATTGCCATGTGCAATCAATAAGACCATCCTATCATGGCCTATGTTGATGTAAAACCTCAAATCTGCAAGTTTGATGGAAGAGATTTCCATCCATGGTAGGTATTGATGAAATATAAAATGATGGAGAGGGGTTACTAGCCATGTTTCAATAGAAAATCCTTGCAAAACCAATGTATGATATGTAACACTACATAAAGCATGCTCTTACTTATACAAAAATGACAACTACAAAAAATTCTACACAAACGGAAGAAAGAGCTTATGGAAGATTGACAATAGTGAAAATTGAGGCCAAATGAACCTTAATAAATATTCATTCTCCTTGGATGTCAACATCTTGCTTTCTTACGAGACAATCTAAAAGTTCCACCTCTTAAATTAAACTATTTTAAGGGCCCATGTTTGAGTCCATTTTTTTTGCTAATGTGGTCTAATGCAATCCCAATAGAGAATAAGTATCTCCTTTCTCCTATTGATGAGTTATGTGATCAACTTAAAGGAGCACAATTATACCAAGATTTACTTATGGTTAGTATATCATCAAATTTACATAAGTATAAAAGATATACCCAAAATGGCCCTTTGAATATGCTTTAGCCATTATGAGTTCTTGCTTAGGCCCTTTGACCTAACTAGTAATGCAATATTCATGACATGTATGGATAGTGTCTTATAGTTATATCTAAGAAACTTTGTTGTTGTTTTCCTTGATGATACTCTTATTACAATCATTCTAAAGAAGAATATCAGAACATCTTCATTTAGTTTTTCATTGGTTAGGAAGCATAAACTATATGCAAAGGAATGTAAATGTGAATTTTTCAAAATTGAAGTTCACTATAGTATCTAAAGTATGTATTAGCATGGATCCAAACAAGGTTCGGACTACCTTAGAATGGTTTCATCCTATAAATCTTGAGGAGTTAGAAATGTTTCTTGGTTTGGTAGGATCTTGTTGCAAATTCATCAACAATGATGCTAAGATATTTCTTCCTATTATGAATAAATTACCTCAAGGTTGCACTTGTTTTAGGCTGAGAAACAACAATGTACTTTTGATAAACTCAAAGTATCTATCAATATTGCACCAATGCTAGGCGTAATGGATCCATACAGACCATTTGTAGTGGAAATTGTTGCTAGTACCATAACCATTGGAGCCATGCTAATCTAAGAGGGTAAACCTAAGGACTTTGAAAGTTGAAAGCTAAATAGGACTTAAGAAAATTATTCTGCTTATGAGCATGAGCTCTATGCAATTGTCTATGCTTTGAAGAAGTGGGATCATTGTTTATATGGTGCTAAATTTGAGGTAGTGTTTGATCAAGAGAGTATCAAGTCATTTACTACCCAAAAGGATTTGAAGGAAACAAATGCTAGATTGGTTGAATTATTTCAAGAGTTTGATTACACGCTATGCTATCACAAGGGTTAATACAATGTTTTTATTGGTGCTTTAGGGAGAATGCTTGAGATTGAGTTTTCTCCATTACAAGGTTAAAAAGCGATTTATAATTAGTACAAGGAAAATGTGAGCATGATCAATCTTATATAAAGGAGTGAAACGTGGTTAAAATAAAGGATCCCTCACTAATCCAGGCACAAAATGTGAATTCCGCACTAGTCTCCTCTCTTACAAGTGATGAGTTTAGTCAATGGAAGAATTTTGCCATCAGTGACGAATACTTGCTTCATAAGTGTTGAATATATGTAACCCATGATTGATACGTATGGTGCCAATTCTTTATGAGTGTCATGATAGTCCTAGTGTAGGTCCATTAGCCTAATCTCTAAAGCTTGATGAACACTCATAAAGACCATCATTTACAATCAATAGGTTAGCATGTTTATGCCTATTTGCATTTGTTTTAAAATGTAGAGAAAGGGCAGCATTATGATTAGTGCTTATGTGAATCAATAATAGAAAGTTGTGAAGCTCATTGTGTAGAGCATACTTGACACCATTGATCACTGCTCAAGCAAGAATAGAGTAGAGTACACAAGATTTCAGCAACACACCCATTCGAACCTAAAATTCAGTGTGATCTACACAAGAATTTCACTTGGTTTTCTGTGAGCATTTGACAAATGTACTTCAGTCATAGATGCTTGTAAATGGTATACTAAAGCATATAAAATGCTTGGAAATATATATGACTTCAAACTTGAGCACTTGAACATGAGAATGGGGAACTAAATTATCAAATCTAAAAGGTAATAGCAGGCTGAAATCTATTTTGAATGTATGCCAGTTTACACTTGAAGTTTTGGAGCTTTATGGAGCTTGATTGGTACCTACAAATTGGATCTTTGCCACACAAGTTGGGGATGCTTTGTGGATGCAGTGAGCATTAAATGCTCAGATCTTTGGGGAACTAGCTGGAAACTATCTATCATTGTTACTTGAAGACCGAGTAAGCATTGATGCTTGTATGGTCATGTGTTGATCCCCAAATATATTGGCCTATGTCTATTATGCTTTAAGAGGGGTTTGAGTAGAATGCTCTAGTTTGTGTAGAGTTTACACTACCTGTAATTATAGACTATTGTCTATCACAATGAATATAGAGCATACATACATGTCTATTATGCAATCAATGAGAATTGCATGCACTGTTATTGTTCCTAGAGGTTATGGCATATGTTAGGAAATGTATGACATGTTCTTGACTTGAAATTTACTGGTTATTGGAGAGTTTTACTATCACCAAAATAGTGGATTGAAACTATCCTACTTTAATAATGAGCTATCTATTCAACTTGGATGAATGTTTTGGAACTCATATGCCTGCAATATGCTTAGATGAGCTGGATTGAATTGGTGCACGGCACAAGCTGATGTACTTGTGTTGTTTGGATGCTATAGAAACATCTTGATTAGTGGAAGATTTACTTTGTTTACAAGGAGTCAAGCACTAACTATTTAAGACTACAGTGAATACATAGAGCTATCATTATGGGAAATGCTGAAAGGTCAGGCAATATCACTCAAATAATGGGTGAGAAGTTGGATAATAACAACTATGCTATTTGGAAATTCCGCATGGAGAACTTTTTCATCGGGAAAGGCTATTGGGATTTAGTGACAGGTGCTAAAGCTAAGCCCAAGCTTTCTGAAAAGACTCAACCAACTCTACTGAATAGCTGAGCGCACATCATGCTTGGATGGAAAGAGCCCATAGAGTTTTATACTGGCTATCACTATGTATTTCAAATGCCATGGTCATGCAAATTATGAACTGCAAAACACCAAAAGATGCTTCGAAATTCTTAATGAGATATTATGGTACTACTACAAGTGCAAGGAAGATACAGTTGAAATAGAAGTTCAGCACCATGGATAGGAAAGGACGTTGTGAGAGATGGATCTAGGCTTCTCGTCTTGCAGTTCGATTGTTGGAAGGCACTGGGCCTTTGTTTACATGAGATCACAAGCATGAAGAAAGAAAACACTCAAAGAACTCAAAATGATTTGATTCACAAAAGTTGATTACACAAACTTGAATTCATATGGCTACTCAATGCTTGGATGAAATTCTTAACACATCTCAAAGTTAAGCTCTCACTCCATGATGCTCGCTCCAACTCTTTGATTTTAGTGCACGTAACATGGTAGTCCACTACAATCACACACTTATAGTGCTCCAACTTGAAGGGATGAATCAACACATGATAGGCTCTCAGAATCAGTGTGTATTGACAAGATAACAACAACTCTCAAAAACTCCAAGCTTTTTTATTGCAACAACTCATGAAGCATGCAAATCTGTGTAGCAATACTCCAACTTCGTGAAGCTCAAAAGGCAATCATTAGAATGTTCTCTCTTCTAAAGTGATCGTATAGCAAGTCAAATTGTAGTTAGATTAGTGCTTGTTATAGTTAAAATCGTTGATGCCACACTATGTCCATGTTAGCTACTGGTCTCGCTTTTCCTTATCATAAACTGCGCAGCTAAGAGGTCATGTCTAATAGAAGAAAGCTGCTCAGTCTGTTTATCCCTTCCACACATGGCTAATAATCCAAAGAACATAATAATAGCCCCGCAAAACAGTAAGAATCAATCTACGCTTTTCACAATATGTGGGATGAAAGCTCGATATGATTACCTTGTCCACTTCGCAGTACTACTACACAGGCATTTCATGATGATGGTCTCTTCCTATCAATGACTACTATATAGATTCTTGCTTTCCCTTAGGATAGGATAGTCTACCACCCTCTCTTATTCAGAACTTCGTGGCATCCTCCACGTGATTAATGTCCAGCATAGATCCTGGTACAGTCATGGACTTCGCCATCTTTAACACATCAAGTGGCTACTTAAAGTTAGCTCGACAATCTCGAAGGCTCACATTAAATATCAGCCTACTATGGGCTATCGCCCGTAGACAAGCCACGTGTCAGTGACCCTGCACTTTTTAGGGGTCACATTCCATTTTTTAAATATATATATTTAATAAATTTAGTTTGTGTCAACTAACGCACATGGGCGAGATGGTAGGGTGCCTCTCTATCAGCTAGAAGGCATGGGTTTGATTCTTGACAGCAATGTAGTAAATTTTTGGCCCAAAAGAAGGGCTTTTCATTATCATCGGCTGTGACCAAGTGTCACATCACCAGGCAGGCCGATATTTAACGTGAGCCCCCAAAAAGCCCGTAGCTTTTTCTTTAAAAAAACTTAAGGTGTTGAAAATCTTTTAGCAAATCTATTCTCCTCTCTCGTGCCAAAGCCCCAATCTGTGAGGGTGTTGCATCTGAAGATGATTGCATCTTCATCCTCATTCTCGGCTAGGGTTTTATAGTCCAATTGAACCTCCTTGACAACATTGTTTACAGCACCATTTTTCATGGCACCCTAAGGAGTTTGCTTTTACGCCTAAAACAAAGCCAATAATTAAATAAATAAACAGAATTTTTCTATTGGCCACAGGTCACATCGAGTTCCGCCATGAGCCAAAACCTTTTCCAAAATTTACTACATATGCTCAGATTAAGGCATTCCATGAGAGTGCATCTCGAACTAGTAATGCACCAAAAACTTCATAAGCTTCTACAAGTGAGCTACAATTGTTGTACATATCCACCAAAGTCCTACCTATATTAAGCTCAACCTCCAATCCCTTCTTTATTAGTTTTGCATGTATTTCTTGGCATGTATCTAAAGCACCAATACTACCATAAGCTTTCAAGCTGCAGATCACAAATGTGGCAACATCCATAGCAACACCTCTCAGGTCCATTTCATGAAGGCAGTTCAATGCTTCCTTGTTAAGCACGTGTTCAACATATAACGCAATCAGTGCATTCCATGCAATTCCATCTAGATCTAGCAAACTATCAAACACATTCTATGCTTGATCAAATGACTTACATTTAATGTACATATCAATCAATGCATTACCTACATAGACCTCTCTTTCCAATCCTCTTTTTGTTAATTCCAAATGAAGTTGCCAGCATGTTTCCACACCTTTAGTATTGGTACAAGCTTTTAATATGCAAGCAAAAGTTATTGGAACTGGACACATGCCTATGAGCTGCATTTCTTTGAAACACATCAATGCTTCTACACCAAATCCATGTTTAGCATATGCTATGGTTAATGCATTCCACGAACTTTCAATTTTCATATGAATCCTATCAAACACTTGCCATGCTTTCGCAAGCAATCTGCATTTACCATACATATTCACAAGTGTATTGGCCACAAAAAGCTCTCTTTCCAAACCTCATTTGATTGTTTCACCATGTAAAAGATGGCATGAATCTGAATCTTTTGTAACACCAATAACTTTTAAGAACAAAAGAAAAGTGACAGAATCAAGACACTTAAAAGTGGCTTCGCAATGGTGGACATCCTATTCTGCAACAAGTGAGTCTTCCATCTCCGCCTATTTGTCAGTGTACGAACCGCATTGACAACGTCCTATCAATCCGTCTTCAATCCCATAGGCTGCATACGGTCCTCTAACAGCTCTCCCAACTCATCTTGAAGTGCAGGATCAGCTGCCTACAAGAATAACTCCACTTTCTCTGAGTTCAGAGCTCTTTGCTCTAGTGCATCCAATTGGTTGTATCGCTCTTCAAACTCCCACAACAATTCAGAAGCAACAAGTCCTTTGTTGGACTAATAAACCTACTCTCTGAATGTCTTTTGCATACCAAAACCATAATCCTCCACAAAATATTCATATTTAAGTGCTTTTTTGAAAGCATCCCAACTAGAGTCCTCTACAAACAAATATGTCACTCAAACCTACAAAGCAGGTGTGACAAGCCCTAATAAATAGTTGCTCCAATTGGTCGGAACTTCGAAGAAGCGCATCTGGCTTTTAAAGGCTTTGATGTAGGCTGAAACACGCCAGCCATCAAATAATTTTCGTACACTAACCACAGCCTTGATTGCCTTGGTTGCACCATGTGTATGCTCATTTTCTTGATACAATAGTCGTTTATGTAGGCTGAAACACGCCATCCATCAAATTATTTTTGTACACTAACCATAGCCTTGATTGCCTTGGTTGCACCATGTGTATGCTCATTTTCTTGATACAATAGTCGTTGTTGATCCAACTGCTTCTGCTGATGCAACTGTTGGCATTACTACATAGATGATTGCATCTACTGATTTTTCATCATAATGGCTCAAGAAAGAGTTTGTAACAAAGTCTTCATCTCATCAATTGTAATGTACTTGCCTTGATTACATGATGAGTAATGTTTTAGTAGTCACCTAGAGTTTACTGTCGCCATCCGTACTCTAACCAGAATGATAGAATTTTGTCTGGCTAGTTAACCCTAGGTCTACCCAAGAGGGAAGGAGTCCTGTCGTTACCCACGAAGAACCGACCCGAAGGTTCCTAATTGACCTAATAGTCATATATCACCAACTAACTCACATCTGCAGGTGTCCTTCGGGAGGCTTCTTGTCTGCAAGGAGCAACTGTCATTACCCTTGGTTCATGGAGTACAACGCTTTTTTCCAGTAGCAAACTAAGGATTTATGAAATCCCTAGCACTGCTTTGGCATAGCCGCCGTACATTTCCCCTAACTTAAGTTACACTTCGGGTTCAAAGACCAAACCCTAGGTAAGTCAGTGAATTAGCCCTTCCTAGAGTTTGTTCCTAGAATTTGTTTTTGGGAAACCTCTCGACTAACTGAGACCACCCTGCCATAGGACTAGATTCGTTGGGAATCCATCCACCCAATTCCCTCTATGGAAGTTCTTAGTTATCTAATTACCTACCACATTATGTGAAACATATAAAAACAACTTCATTAATTTAAAAGAATCCTTTTATGCACAGTTGTTCCTTTGCGTAATTTACTCACGGACATATAATCAAAATTTTAAAAAATCATCTGTTGTATTGAGGAAACTTCTTTTCCATCAACAAACTCAACTATTAGCCCAGGTGCATGCATTGTCTCTATGCCTAGTTTTCTAACACACCTTGGTGATATGAATGAATGTGTGCTTCCACAATCAATCAAAATTTAAAGGGTTTACTATTATAGGTGTGGGAGACCTCTCGCCATCGAAGTTGGTCCATGCTTCCACGGCAGTAAAAACATCCCTTCTTGGTATGGGGATTCAGCACCTATCCCTTGGGGGAGGTATAGGGCTCCTCAATTTGTATACGTTCCAATACTTAATTGAATCATGATCTAATCTAGAAAATAATAAACAAGTTTGATGTCTTCAAGCAGTTATGATTTCAATCAATCATGCAACTTTCAAGTGATGATTAATTTAGTAGCAATTGACACTTGAATTTCACATAATGAACTCTTCCCTTGAAATTTAACTAAGGGTATTCTTGAATTTCTCTAACTTCGTAGTTTAAGGTTTATTCTTGTACCAAGTTTCTTGGCCTTAAGTCAGTTTCTTTAACTTAAAGGTATTTTTGATTTTTTTTTACATCTTCTATCAAAGCTTCTAAAGTAAAACTATATCCTTGGCTAGTTTCTTTAGGGTTTCCTTCTTAGTAAATTTGTCTTAAATCCACTAGTCTTGTTTTCTCTGGGGTTAACATTAAAATTCCTCATAATTTCTCTTGAGTTCTAGGTTTTCATAGTTCCCCTAACAGTTTCTAGCCTATAAGATGTTCTAATAATTTACCAAATGAATATTCTAAGATCATAGTATTTCTCAAGAGACTTATCTTATTTCTATTGAATTCAGATATAAATTTTTAGAAAAAACCTGTGGCATTGCGATTGATAAAGGGTTGTTATCCGTGCCCGTGACTCCATTAGTGACTCTCATGCTCGCAACTCCAACTGTTGCTTCCACGTTAGTAGGGTCATTCGTGATTTCTACTTTTGAATTCTTTTTTTTTGGGCCATGATGAAAATATGATTCGTAGAAGAAAAAGAACACGACAGTAATACTGGTTGGCAAGGGTGTAAGACTCTCGATGATGATGATGGTTATTGCGGGATTCAATGATGTAGGCCTCGCAGATGGTTCTTCTTGCCTCATGGAGAGCAATACTTCTCTCTCTCTAGTAGACGGAATAGGGACGAGAGTAGAGGTATGACTTCTAACTGGATTGATAGAATAGGATAAAGTTCTTCCAATATCTTCTCTTCTTGGATTAGAGTATAAGAGTATGAGAGACCTTGTGCGTATCCCCTTCCTTGGGTTGAATGGAATGATGTCTCTTTGTCTCGTGGAATAGAGTCTCCTCCTTCTTGATCAGTGTCTCATCCTCGTCAAGATCGCTCTTGTTCCCCTTCTTGCCCAAGCCCTCAATTTATAGTTTTGAAAGGGGGGATAAAAGAGAGGACGCTTGCTTTTTAAGCATTTTTCGATGATATCATCGATGATAAAGAGAGAACGCTTTCTTTTAGCATTTTTGATGACATCATTGATGACCTAAGAGAGCGATCTCCATTTTTGTAGCCCAAAGATAAAAATTTGTGAATCTATGGGTGAGCACAGCGTGGCGCATCGTCAAGCGATCGTCACTCCATGGCTTACGACCAAGGCATAGACCTTGGCAACTTAGTCTTGACATGCTTGGCAACATGCTACGAAGGCTTCGTTGGTGTCATTGGCTATGTGTAAGAAGCTCCCACTAGCTTGTAAGAAAATCTTCCGGGGAGGTCACCTATCCCTGCAGTGTCATCATCCAAGTGCACTTAATTGCCAAGTGATTATCCACTAGGCTAGTTCTTTTTGTTGTTCTATACTACAAATATAGTTTTAATAAGCTAGTCTTGGGAGAGTCTCCCAAGTATTTCTTCCATGAATTGGCATATAATACCTCATTAGTAATTATTATTATCTTCATAATGAGAGTCAATTTCATAATTAGAGCTATTTTTTAAAAATGTGCAACATAAATCAATTTTCTTTGGAATGTATATGCACATTAAAATAAACTAAGTAATGGAAACATTACATCTATCAAAAAGGAAGAAGCAATCAATGAAGAAGGTGGATCTCCGATCTCAATGATCAAAAGTGACGCTTTCATGTCGGGTTCACTAGATCTCACAAAGCGTCCTTGCAACGAGCAACTATTCAAGAGTATGTAATAGAAATCAAAACCATTGTAGATCAGTTAGCAACTATCAAAACTAAAGTAGAGGATGAGGATTTGGTTGCAGTGACCTTAAATGGTTTAGGACTTGAATACAAGTCATTTGACACGTATGTCTCATTGAGATTTCTAATGCTAGACTTTAATGAGTTACTCTCATTGCTTATTCATGAGGAGGTGAAACTAGGTTTAGCTACTAGCTCAAGTAGCTCGAAAGGCAAAGATGTAGTGTTTTATTCAAATCAGAGAGGCCATGGTGGTTGTGACAAAGGGACCTTTCGTGGTAGAGGGACTCAGTAGAATGCATCTCAAAATATGCAAAATCAGCAAGGTCACAATGCTAGAGGTGGTGGATACTCCCGAGAAGGGGGAGATCCAACTCTAGAGGCAGAGGATATTGGCAGTCTCACATAGTACGCATCATAGTGCAAACAAGGATAAGGATTTTCATTACTGTGAAAAATATGGCTACATCACTAAAAAATATTGGAAAAAAGCAAGTCATTCAAAGAGGCAGACATCAAGGTCACTATGCCTTGTCCAGTCATGTAGAGCATGAGAGTGGTGATAGGTTATTTGCCTTGACTTATGTACAGAACAAGGCTACTTAGCTGGAGAAATCAAAGGACATATAGTATATTGATTCAGGAGCATCAAATCACATGATAGCACATGGAGAGTGGTTTGATGAAATGAAAGCATGTACAAATGGCTATGTATGCACAGTAGATGACACTAAGAATGACATAGCTTATATAAGTGTTGTTCCATTAGTTATGCCTCATGGTAGGAAGAAAAAGCTATATGATGTTTTACATGTTTCGTCAATCACGAAGAATTTGTTACCTATTGGCCAGATGGCTGAGCAAAACTTGTAGGTACGCTTTAACAAAGATAGTTGTTTTATAGAAGAATATGGCAGAGGTTACAAGTTGATTGCAAAGGGCAAAAGACATGGTAGAATGTTTACATTGGATGCAAATATTCCTAAGCTGAAAGTTGCAATGTTTGGTCATGATGATGTAAGTGTCAAAGACATAGATATCTGGCATAAATGCATTGGACACATCAATGTTCAAAGGTTGGAAAGTATGCAACATAAGGAGATTTTTTTGGGTCAGATATGTTGATTTGGGACAATATGTTCATCATGTCAATTTGGGAAACAAGCACGGCTTCCCTTTGTCAAACATACACGAAAAAACAATAGACCGGGCTTACAACTTGTTCACTTGAATATATGGGGACCTACACATAATGTATCTCTTAGAGTGTCTCGATATTATGTGACCTTTGTAGATTATTTTAGCAAGTATACGTGGGTATATATTCTGAAGCATAAAGATGAAGTTTTGGATAGCTTTATGGATTTCAAATGGCATGCAAAGAAAGAGTTCAATGTTATGTATCATGATTATGGTCTAATGGTGGTGGTGAATATGTGTCAAAGGAGTTTAATAAGTACTTGACTAAGTATGGGATTAAGAGATAGTTGAATGCAGTTATACTCCATAGCAAAATGAAGTGACTGAATGAAAAAACAAGGTCATTATTGAAGCACCTAGGGCAATGCCAAATGAGAAAAATATGCCTCTTTCTTATGAAAGATATCCCTCTTTCTTATTGGGTTAAAGCAATTCTAACTATTGTTTATGTCACGAATCGGACACCTACAGCCAGCATACATGAGAAGACACCATATGAGCAACTTTATGTTTATAAGCTTGACATTAGACTCTTGAAAGTATTTGGCAACATTCATATATGCATGTACCTAATGAAAAACAGAAGAAACTTAATCCAAAAGCAATGAAGGCTATTTTTATTGGTTATTCACAGGAACGGAAGGCTTATAAGTGCTATGTTCCATCTACTCATGAGACTTTGATAAGTCATGAGATGATGATGTGGTATTTGATGAGGTGGCATCCTACTATGGTCTAAGTAGGTAACAGTTCATGATGCCCCTTCACAAAGCACATATGGTGAAAATGGAATGTAGGATACTACTACTGCTAGTGGACCTACACATGATGTATGCTAGTGTGAGTCATTGGACAAGAAGATTACGCAGTCATAGATCTCATTTCACTGACCTAAATGTGTCAGTGATGAGGCGAAGATTGGACATGGATAAAGGTAGAGAGAAGGCACTTGATGATGTTACAAGTCCATTGACATTAGGATATGATTCCACTAACAACTTGGATAGTGGGCTTGACATACCTAGAGTTATTACACACAGTGTTAAGCTGAGATACGTACCGCCTCATGAGAGAGAAAAATCACATAGTGCATCACATCTACAAAGATCATAGAGAGAGATAAAACTTGTTAACAAATTTACTTACAATGGATACTTAGCTAAACACTATTCATACATGAAAAAAGTAATGAAGTACAAAGAATCTATGTCATTTACAAAAGCAGTTAAGGATGAGAACTGGTGTGAAGCAATGGATGAAGAGTATGATGCTTTTGCTAGAAAATAGAACTTGGGATTTAGTTAAGCTACCTAAAGGCAAGATGTCTATTGGATGCAAGTGGGTCTACAAAGTCAAATGCAAATCAAATGGCTCACTTGAAAGATACGAAGACAAGTTGGTTGTAAAAGATTATGCTCAATAGTATGGACTGGACTATGAGGAGACTTATATTAGATGGACGTAAAGAATGCTTTTCTGAATGGTGACTCGATGGAATTGGTTGTAAAAAAGTAAAAAAGTATCTCTATGATGGCAAGTAAAAAAGTATGATGGCCTTTAAATTCTTTAGAGATTCATTATGGCAAGTAAAAAAGTATATCTATGGGTTTCATTGTGGAACTTCTTACTACTGATCATGGTCATGATGCCATTTGGATAGTAATGGATAGACTTACTACTAGAATGTACAAGAATATAGAGCAATATGTTATTCAATGCCAAAAATGTCAAGTAAACAAAGTTGAGTGCACAAAGGTAGGTGGGCTTTGTATCCTTTTAGAGATTCTCAATGGCAAGTATGAAAGTGTCTCTTTGGATTTTATGGTTAGACACCCTACTACAAATCATGATCATAATGCCATTTGGGTAGTACAGGATAGAATTACTAAGATTAATATATTTATTCTAATGAAGACACCTATTAAAACTATCAAATTAGCATGGGTACTTGTGGAGAATATTTATTACCTATAGGAGATGCTAGCCAATACCACAAGCGACCATGATCAAAAGTTTAATAGCCATTTTTGGAGAGTTTATTCAAAAGGTTGGATATAATGCTCAATTAAAGCATTGTCAACCACTCAAACGAATGGGCAAACCAAGTGGGAAAACCAAGTTCTACAAAGATATTTATGAGCATACGTAAGCCAAAAACAATCTAATTGAAAATATTATCTACCAATCATAAAGTTTGCTTACAACAACTATTAGAGCTCAAAAACTCTATGGACAACAGCTGCCCTATTCTTTTCATTGATATATCTTGTTATTTATAGTCTAAAGGAGATTCCAAATCCCTCCTATGATAGCCAAAACTCATCCCTAAAGGATAAGGAATGTTCAATTGTGTTCTTGAGTGATAAAGTAAGGAATTCCTTGTGAAGATTGAAGAATAATAGCTACAACACTCTTGTCATGTTCTTGGCTACCTGGAAGCATATACCAAGAGAACCAAGATATTTCTCAATCTATAGACCATATGTGATAGCATCTATGGCTGCAAATGCATTTCTTGCAAACAATCCCTCAAGATGCTTTTGCATATCGCCTTTGCCAAAGTTTGGCTTAAGAGGCAAATCTGTCTCTCTTGAATGGATCTTACCATCCTTCCAAAATATCAAATTTAGGGCTTATGCATCATGATAAGACACACAAGCTCACCTCTCATGCTGGGGACTGTCACGCCATGTACATCTATATATAAATCCCTCTCGTGTAGGTTTTGGGTCTTCTAGATGACCACTTTCTTCCACCTTTTTATCCAATGTTGTAAACTTCAACTAAAGATCATTCAATCCCTTCACTGCCTCATCCAAAACCTCCTCTTTTATAATTGGACTAGTAAGCATAATTGAAGGAGCATCCATAAAAACAAATGGCTTAGCTACAATTTCTAGTGCTTTGCTAGAGTTAGTAGACATAGCCCCTATAACCAATCTCAATTTTATTCTTTCCTTCTTTACAATCATATTCACAACTTCTCTTACATGCAACCACTCAGTTTTAAACCTTGTTTAAGTTGTCTCATCTTCCAAATGGTCCCCCAAATTTTCCTGCAAGGTTGGATTTGCAACTTTAAAAAACAATTCAATTTTTTGACCCTCTAAAGCTAGCATCCTATAGATTCTCAAATTCATGTAGCAAAGCAATAGATCTAAGGTAGGACTTTCAACCCAATCCTTAAATGTCCAATATACCAAACTAGTGTCTTCAAGAAAAACTCTTCTCTTAAAGCTTTTGTAAATTTAGTTCGATGTGAATCTTTCCTATATAAAGTTGCAAGTCGATCTTTCAGTGCATGCACGGCAAGATGAGCAAAATATCAGCTCTATGGAACCCCAAAAAATTCATTTTTGTTGCATAAACTTGCAAATAAGCCAATACATTATGACCATTAAACTACTTCAATTCATACTCAACTACGTACAAAGCATGTATGGCTGCAAGCTTATCAATGTATTGCTATCTTTGTTGTTGTTGCCATTGGTGCTACAGTAGCAATAGCACCTATCTCATATCATCATTATTTCATCAATAGAATCAGAACTTGGCCTTCAAGTCGGGTTCACCAATGTCGGAGCATGTAGGGTTGAAGGCCTAACCACATGCGTTTAAGACAAAAGGGATGCAGAGAATAGGGAGAGAAAGAATAAAAAGAAAGGGAATTTATGAATTACTAAAGCCCAAACATGCCAATTAAAGTTAACTCATGCCTTTTGATTGATATCTTGTATAGCAGGTCAAGACCAATGCATGCATTGCAAGATACAAACCCTTATGATGGGACAATTGCCCAAAACCTCTAAGTCAATAGCTCAGAAAATACCATGGTATAGATCAAATCCCTACTATACATAAGCTCTAAGCATTCACATAGTCTTAAAATTTCATGTTTTATTCATGCATCTATATGGCATGAGGTAGCTCCTACCATCCGGGCACTATACCAACTAGTAGGAAGCATTGAACCCTGTCAAATCCCCATATGGGCATCAAAATACCACTTCTACCCAAAATTTATTGTTTATTACATCAAGAAATAATAATTCATATGCTATTCCATATCCTCCCTAAAACTTAGTATTAGACAAGGACAAAGCATTCCCTAATTAGAATATAGAGTAATATGCACCTAAGAGATGTCCTTGAAACCACTGTTAGAGTTCAAAAACTCTATGGACAACAAGATACCTTGTTCTCTTTCTTGTAAATTCATGTTTTGGACATCATACAAATGATCAATAGCTCTCCTCTCTCTTGCCAAGATACACCAATCACTCCCCTTAACACTAGAGCTCTCTCTCATTGTCTTTTTTTCTCGATTGCATGCTCTCTCTCCCCCTCTTTCAGTCCATGAGTGGCACCACCCAAAGCAGACATGTTGGCACCCAAAAAAATGTTGATTTTTCTCCTCTTCCTATTTCCATTTGTCCTTTTCCTTTTCTATTCCCAGTTAGCCCCTTAAGTTCCCTCATAAACCATACATTACGTCCCATGCAACCTTGATTTACTAAGTTTTCCTCTTGGCTTACCCTCACAGATGACTTTCAAACACTACATGTAAACTAAGTCAGTACATTGAGTAAAGCTCCCATAAGCTTGTCTCCTCATGTCCTAAAGGCAATGTGTAGAACTCTACAAGGTATGAGTAATCATCCACTTTCAGAGCTTAGCCCAAAAATCCCATGACAACGGATTCTCAAACATTCAAAAGGTTTGAGGTCTGGATTAGTTCCTAGGTTGTCTCCAAAGTATTATGGCCTATTCACAATCCTTTAACATGTTCACAAAGCTGCCTACAAACTAGATCTACCATCCTCAAGTAAAATCCATCCCATCCTTGATGACACCAAAAGAAGCATAAATACAAGGCACAAAAATGTCCATGCATATATCACACTTTCATCTTTTGTAAAGGGGATGACATTTAAATTGTTCCAAAATCACTAAAATACACCCTTACACATGAGGGGGCCACATCCACATCCATCATTAATAAATGGTATACACAAAAGTATATGTGCATGCATTTGCAAAAGGTTAGAAAGAATTGAAATGTGAAGGCTAAAGCCTTACGAATGCAAATGTATTAAAAAAATCAAAGAAATAATAAAAATATGAAGGGTTGTGTGTCTTTTGGGGAAAAGGTGGGGCGGAGTGCATGGCTTATTATGTGCCTCTTTCTCTCCTTTCTTCCAAGATTCACACATTCTCCTTTTGGATGGTGCCAATCTTTCTCTCTCCTCTCTCCTCTGTCTTTTGTCCAAAAACTCCTCTTTTCCCTTTTTGCCCTCTCTTTTGTGCATAATGGTTGAAGCTATGGATGAAGACGATGAAGATGACAAATTTGTTCATTATTGTGATATTTGTGATTCTTTCTTGTTGTGAGATTAATGGCATAGCCATATACATAGATTTTTGTGCTTTCACCTCGGTTTTGTGGTTGTTTTTGTTCATGGGAGGGTTTCTTTCATTTTGGTGCACAACCAAGGAAGAAGCTGATCTCAACAACTATTTGATTGATATTTTACATTAACAAGCAATTCTAATGTAGCCTTGGAATGAGAAGTCGGTGGAGAAGAAAGTAGATGAAAAAGGAGGAATCTCCCTCTATAGATCATAGTGCAAGAATCAACCTAAAGCCTTGCAGATCAAAGGTTATTTATGAAGGGAGGCGATGGTTAGGGTATTGGGGAGAGAAACTCATAACACGGTAAGAGATATCTTGTCAAATGTATAGGGCAAGATGGCTAGGGTTTTTCCATCATAGATAGAAGGAAGGTTTGCACACAAGTTCCAGATTTTGGATAGAATGCATGAGATTAAATATCGTGTGGAAACAAGAAAAAGAAGAAGAGTAGGGACGTTTGCATCCTCTTGCCATAACTGGCTATTTCTCAGATTTGATGGAAGAAGAAGAAAATGATTCAAGTTTTTTGGAGGTGGAGGAGGCACATTTTTTCTAAAGAAGAAGAAGATTATTCTCGATTCCTTTGTCACCATGTATTATCATCCCAAGAAGGTTGTTGCAAATGAAGACCTCATCTTCAACCAACACCAATATGAGAATTCCCTATAGGACATCATCGATTTCATCCAAAAATATGAGAGCCTCATGCATTATGGCCAATTCTAATGCTCCCTCACTAAGATATTGGAGGCCATCTGTGCACAACAAGAGCAAACACTCTTTGAACACTGACAGAAGCTTCACCATCTCCTCAAAGATGAAGATAGCATGCTCCATCCTAAGGTGCTGACCGAGAGCATGAAACTTGTTGGAAGAAGAGCATGGCTCAAAGCCCAGGCACGGAATTAGAACATCCAGAGACAAGAAAAGATAAGAGAACGAGAATCTCTAGCAGCAGCAGTAGGAGGTTTCACTCCTAATTATGATTATCTCCTTCCTCACACATCAATCATCACTAGCAACATTCCATTACAGCACAATAGAAGAGGTGGCCATCTCCTTTAGAGAAGACATCAAAAGGGCAAAGGGGGAGGGCAATGATGGTTTTGAGGAATTCGGTTGAGAATAGAAAGAAAGAAGAGTATAATAGAGAAAGTGATGAGCAAGCCATGGGTCCTTGTTGGCACCCACTTCCATATCTTGAGAATAAGAAGTAGTAGATGAATCTATTGCACAAGAAAGCTATAGTAAGTTGTAATAATAGAGAGGTTCATTATTTTTCGAGATTGCAAGGCTTTGTTGTGGATCTCAAAGTAGAAAAGAGGAAGTGAATCAAAGGTTCCCTTTTGGTGCAAACTAACCTCATTAAGCATTTCATTGTGTTCTAGCCTAACATGTCTTCTTTGATCTCACATGACCTTCTCTGCCAGTTTTAGGTTAAAGGTTGCAATATATCTCATTGTTGGATCTTGTGTTTCTTTGAAAATATGTTTAGGAGTGTAACTATATATGCCCCAATAATTGTCAGCACTAAGCTTGTCATCCACTCTGCAAATAGACTTATTGAAGTTGGAATGTAATAAATCATCAAGTAGTTTATGATCTTCTCAACCCTTGTTATGCTAATAGCTGGGTGTGTCAAGCTAGAATCTATGAATCTAGAGAATGGTTGTGAGGGGTTTGTCCTAGATGCTAAAAGTACATCTTTTTACAAGATACATTTATCAACAAAGAATATCATAGGCTAGGAGGATGTGAATGTTTAGCTTAGGAAAAAAGAATTTTCAATAGCACCAGAAGCCAGCTTGATGTCTACACTAAGTGTCTTTGACCTTATTTGTCTCCAGCCAAAAGTAGCAGCCTTTATGTTGCATTCCATAATGCACAAAAAATTGTGGCTATCGATGAGCTTCCGCCAACCTACAATGGTTACATTAGCTTTGAGTTTCCATGTGCTAGAAGCTTGCCCCCAATGAGTGGAATGGAACATTTTTATGATGGGCATCCTTTGGCCAACTATGCAACTTGTAATTGTGATTGTTTTCCAAGAATTGTCCATTTGAGTTGTTGTGCTAGATAACTACATTGTTACAGTTTGGATTTTCCATACATGTTGTCTAGGTTAGTTATTAATGAGATTCATTGCCTCACGAAGTTGAGCACTACAAATTCCCTCTAGAGTATGTTCAGTAATGTCCTTCAGTGATTTATTTCTATGTTCCCAGGGATTAGGAGTAGTACACAAGATGTGCAATACACATGGGGTTTCACGATCATCCTTATGCAAAGGGGGTGAGTCATGAAACAAAGAACATTGTTGATGCTAAAATTTGCTCTAGAGCCATGGCCTACTTGCAATACACACCCAAATAGATATAATTGTTAATCACCCAAGAGATGGTTCTTGATATTCTTAAAAGAGAACATCACCCAAAGGGTTGAGGGTTTGGTGAACACGAGTTGAATGAGTTGCTTAAAGTTGTCACGCCCCTAAACAGCAAAAGGATGATAGAATGATAGGCCAAAGGAATGAGTGGGTATAGCTCCAAAGGGCTTGATCTAAAGAAAAAGATTGGCTACTCATTCATACATAGTATTCTTTTACATGGTCAATCGTGCCTTGACTTGTAGATGCATGTCTTCAAGATGTTGACATTGGGGCCAGCTAGTGGTGTGGATCTCGTGAATCAAATGTGGCTAGGTGGTAATTTGCAAGATATATGGATCTACTTTGACCATGTGCACCATGTGGTGGGATGGTCAACAATGGGAGCTCATGTGTATGATCCACACCTTCAAGAGTTGCTAACGATTGCAATGTGTGAGTTTAAAGTCAAGGACGATAATGCTTAGAAGGAATTTTGGAAGATGTTGAATGTTGTGATCTTGGAAAATGGTTATGAGAAACTAGAGTTTAGGGGTTTCATGGCAAATGAAGCTAGTGAAAATTGGAATGTAGTGCATTCAATTTATTTCAATGGCAACAAGCCTCATCCTCACAAGGAGAGATCTTGCTCCTTCCATTGGGAACAAAGTATGGTAAACCATAAAAAGCATTATGTCAAAGCACATTTCCATGAGGAACACAAAGTGCTTTGTCGAAGATGGAGAGATACAAATTCAGAGATTGTAGCAAGGAATTGCAAGCATTCTTTGCAGTAATGATGTAGCAATTCACGGTGAGTTGTTGGCCTTGGAGACTTGGCTTGCTCAGTGGGAAGTTCAGGCATTGCATTATTGGACCTCATGGTTCTTGGCTCAATAAGAGAATGGTCCATTTCTCCCTACAACGAATTTGGCAAAGACAAAGCACTCTAGTATGAGAGGAGTTGTTGGATATACAAAGAACTTGACTCTCTATGAGGCAACATATGTTGATCTCACCATGGTTGTGCTACAAAGTGCGCATGGTGCTAGCACGCACTTGGTGGGTGGATATACTAGGACTAGACCATGCCTAGAAGAAATAAAAATTTTCTTTCTGTCTAGAAAAGGAAAACCTCCTTCAACCAAATGACTCATTGACTTTGACCCATAGTGTAATGAACAAGGTTGGGATTGCCAAACACAAGACTTTTGAAGAGTAGAGGTCCACAAGACACAAGTGTCTAGTGCTTTTTGCACATAGAGTTGTGCTAGATGATGATAGTCACAAATTGAAGTATGTGACGATCATAGTGAGCGAGGAGAAAACAACAAGGATGGTTGATGGACCAACATCTTCAATTCCTACTCAAAGAAAGAAAGATAGCCAAGACCATGAGGGCAATTAGAAGGATAGTCCCAAAATCAAAAGTCACTTGCTTTGGGGTTCTTGAGGAGTCAAAATAGAGATGTGGTGCCTTAATTAATCCCCAAAATGCTTCACAGTAGACTGGGTTTCCTTTCCACCTTCAATGACTAACACTAGGGGTGTTTGTGAGGGATTCGTATGGTTTTATGCTACTTTTGTTTCACAATACTAGTGTAGACAACACTTGGGTGATTGGACCACTTAGGCCAACTCTTGGTGTATGGCTTGTTTTTCTGAGGTACACAACTATCATTGGAAGAGGTAAAAGATTTGGAGAGGATGGAATTCTTTCTTGAGAGGAGATATGGTGTCCCATGTGACATCTTATGGTGCAATGGAGATGTGCCCTCCATAATTAGAAATAAGTTCTTTTTGGCCCAAGTATCAAGATGGAAAGGCTATTTGTTGGCGTTCCAAGATGACCAAAGAGTTTAGAGACAATATAGATAAAGGTTGCTCTATTTTTGCCTCTATTGTGAGAGAGGAGATTATCATTTGGAGAGGATGGAATTCTTTCTTGAGAGGGATATGGTGTCCCATGTGACATCTTATGGTGCAATGGAGATGTGCCCTCCATAATTAGAAATAAGTTTTTTTTGGCCCAAGTATCAAGATGGAAAGGCTATTTGTTGGCGTTCCAAGATGACCAAAGAGTTTAGAGACAATATAGATAAAGGTTGCTCTATTTTTGCCTCAATTGTGAGAGAGGAGATTATCATTTGCAATGGGTGTCACATGTTTTATGTGGACACAAAGGGATTTCAGGTAGCAGGGGTGCATTACATAATGACATTATTGGAGTTTTTGAGTTGCTCTTGCCTAGATTTTCAAAAGAGCATGGAACGTATCTCCCCTGCAAGCACATGTATTACATCTTCTTGCAAGTTTTAAACCTTGATGAGGTTTTCCATGCCATCATGCATTGGCAAGTTCCAACCAAAATTGAGTTGTTCCGACCATTGTCAAGCCGATGCTATCATGCAAACTTGGCAATGCCATGACTTTTGTGAAGCTCTGCTACATTGCAGTAGCAAGATGAGAGCAAGATTACTACTAGCATGATTGCTTTTTGTTTCCTTTTTTTTGGCATTTTGGAGTAGTCATATTTGGTTCAAACCTTCATAGACATGTTAGCAGATAAATATGTGTGTGCATGTGTGACCTATTTCTCATGTGCATCCAAGGGCAATCATTAGTTTTGTAGTGAGGAAAAAATTGTGTACTTTTCAATGCGACAATATATTGTAGCATTTTTCCTTAGGATAGTTATCTTATATTTCTCCAATTCTACCTGAATTTGAATATTATTTTAATTGGTTACTTTCTTCAAATGGTGTCGACTAAGCTTCTTTGGGAGTACCATGAGTAGTCTCAAGTGTGTATGCACAATTTCTTAGTTGATGTATTTGGTCTTACAATTGCTCATTCGTTGATCTCACTCATTCTCCCTTGCTTGTGAAATGGGAATCCTTGGCCTTTTCTATGTCTACTTGGACTACCTTCTATCCAGTAATGACAACCCATTCAGTGACAACCGTAACATTTGATAACATTATCTAGTAATGATACTCCTTTGAAAAACCCGGTAGTAATGCAGGTTGAGACACTTTTTGAGGACCAAACTTAATATGGTTACTAACACTTTGGTGATTATTTTGTACATGACAAAGAAACATGCCTCCAATGTGGCAATTTTCTATGGTGTTTCTACTTAGGCATTAAGGCAACAATGCTTCTACTCCATGAGCTTGGCAACTTATTCTCCTAGATCTTGTTGATTGGGCTCTAAGGGGTGCTAATTTGTGACAAGATGTGTAGCATGAACTCTATGATTATCCCATCAAAAGATGGTGATTTGCCCCTCACTAAGCCTTTTAGGGCCTCCAATAGTTCTTTCTTTGTAAATGCTTGAATTAAGAGTTGGTTTTCCTCTTAATTGACCATTAGATGGACATCAGATATGATCTCCTCCAATGTTGTTTGATTGCACTCCCTTGCTCGATTATAGATGGATGCAAAATACTTTCTACAATTGTTTGCAATCTAGGTGGGGTCAAAAATCCATGTACCATCCTCTCTTTCAAGTGCAATGAGTCATTATTTCATTCTTCTTCTAGAGATGCTTCTATTAGAAGAGCAAAACATGTAGCAAAATAATGAAAGACAACATCGATGATAGAGACAATGCACAAGATGTAATCAGGAAAAAGAGTCTACTATGACAAGAGTACAATTGTTGAGCACTAGGTCACATACTCCACAAGCTCTCTCTCTCTCTCTCTCTCTCTCTCTCTCTCTCTCTCTCTCTCCCCACACCAAGAATTTGTGAGTACATGCATGGATAATGGAATATGGCCACACTCACTCCTTTTATAGACAAAAATAAAGGAGTTATCCTATCACAATTACCAAATAAAGAATAAAGAGAGTGTCCATAAATTATGATGTGGGTACTCATGAACTTGTGATACTTTAATAACTTTTGATAAAACCCATAGGCATAAAACGAAGGTTCCTCGTCAGCCTTTAAGTGAATAAGATTCCAAGTTTTTCCATCTATCTCTCTATCTACATCTTATTGCTTGACCAGAACGGCTCGATGCCATAACTCTAGCTCATGTTCACTTAGCCTTTGACTTTTAGCATGTTTTGCTATGCAACAAATTGTTTTTCTTTTTGCTTATTCAAGTTTCTCTCTCTCCTTGTTGCATAGCCAAATGCCTTGGAGGCCTAATGCTTTGTTGTAGGGTTTGGAGAAAAATTTCCCATGCATTAGCTACTTCAATTAGGTAATTGATTGCTCCTTCAATTAGGTAATTAAAGACATTTTGCTTGAAGTGTTAGGCATTGAGGTACTGGATATTTGCGCATCAAGGGAGTTTTGAGATCTCAAAAATGCATTGTAATAGATCTTAGGGTGAGAAAATATTTTAGAAAAAATATTTTGTGATTTTTAAAAATTTATATTTGGATAAATAAACATATCTAAAATAATTAAGAAGTCATTATAATAATATTCTCGTGGCTTGCATCAAACCTAGAAATCTAGGGTGTCATAAAGGTGGCAATGATTAACTTAATGAAGATCCTATATTCTCTTGATAAAAGTGATAGTGAATATCTTATTTGAATTTTTTCGACATTTGATTACCTCCCTACATCCTTATTCTCTTCTTCCTTTCTTCTTCTCCTTACTAGTTACTTCTTCATTCTTCTTCTTTTTCTAATTCACACAATCTTTCCACTCAAAGCTACAGATCACATCCTTTGCTATGGATCAAGCATCCAATGATCTTTGTAGCATTGGTAAAAGATTTATTTATCATCTTCACATTGAGCTAGAATGTCCAATTAAGAAAATGATAATACCAAATACAATTTTAGAGTCCATGAAACATGTATTTAGATTTGAAGGAATGAAAATCTTGATATTTGATTGGATGGAAGTTTATACCCCAAAGATTCAATTAAAAATAACACTCCTTTTTATAACAAATCTTCATTGATGAGGTTTATTTGTGATATTTATAAGTAATTTTTACGATATATGGTTAATCTTATTATAGAAAAGTAAGTTCTTAGATTGGAGAATCATTTCTTCATAAAACATAGAGATGAGTTGTTGTAAAAACTACAGGATTGTCAATAGAAGATTCATTCATTGGAGAAATGTATCAATGCATACTAGCAAAAATAAACTATTTTAGGCCTTCAAAGTTGATAAAGAGCTCTCAAGAATATTAAGAATCTCAAATAAGGAGGTGGCTATAATATATGAATCTAATTAGTAAGGTACATATTTTTACTTAAGAAATGTTAAATATGACTTTGCTCATAATTATATTTGATTTGTGATATTAATCTTATTTAGGTCTCTTGATCTTCAATTAAATGTAAGTGAGAGAGATGCTTTAAAGGCATCGCAACTTTATTATCACCTTTTCTTCAATAGCCCCAAGTGATATTCTTGAGAAGAAAAAAGTAAAAAAGTAAGGAGACAATGCTTGGATTATTTCATTAAGCATTATTCTTTAGATTCCAAGCTAGTGCAGAAGACTTTGGGTAGTATCAGTATTAGGATAAGGGGACCAACTATAGAATACATAAGAAAAAAGATGTACTTTTAGGAGGGATTTTACATTTTGTAAAATTTCTAAAGATTTGAATATGTGAGCATCTAAGGACTACCATGAGGAATTGAACGACTCCAATATTGAAATTTTTATTTAAAAGATATTTTATGTAATCTAATAAATATATTTTGAGAGGTAAGTGTACACATAAGAGCTAATAATGTAACTCTTTTTGCCAAATCAATGGGTGATACCTAAGCAAGATTCTTAGCATATTCCTTTTTGGTAACATTACTAGCCCCAAGGTGTTTGCTTTGTGGCACCCATTTCGCAATTGGCTCTCTTACCCTAGTCAAGATACATATACACAAAATTTACACCTAATGCAATCAAATATGAAACAAGGTTAGTACACAATTGTTTACTTTCAAGGCCATTTGTGGCAAAGATGATGAGACAAAGAGTTAATAGTAAAGTTATGAAAGTTTTGGGTGAGCCTTACATATCAAGGCTAGTTTCAAGGGTAAGAAGAAAGAGGTTCTTTTTAATGAATTTAATAAAAAATTTCTTGACTTCCCTATCTTGCAACGTTTGATGATCAGATTATGTTATTTGTTTTTAGAAGAGGCACAAGGAGTAGCTAGGTTTGTGATTTTTTATGAAAGTGATATTTTAAAGTGTACAAATTAGAGAGGGTCTTTAATGATGCTTTAGATTTTCAACTAGTGTAAAAGACTTTGGATAGTATCGATGTTAGTCGAGATGCATATACACAAATTTTCCAACTAATGCAATCAAATATGAAACAAGGTCAAGTACAAAATTTTTTATTTCTAAGGCCATCTGTGGTGAAGACTATTAGATAAAAAGTTAATGGTAAAGTGATGGAAGTTTTGCGTGAGCCTGTATATGTCAAGGCCATCTTCAAGGGTAAGAAAAAAGAGATTCTTTTTTATGAATTTAACAATATTTTTCTTGACTTACCTATCATATGATGTTTGATGATTATATTTTATGTTTTTTTTTCTAGAAGAGGCATAGGTAGTAGCCAGGTTTGTGATGAAAGTGAGATTTTAAAGTGTAAAAAATTAGAGAGGGTCTCTATTAAATTGATAAATTGAGAAAATTCATCAACTCATTGCAGTGATTCAATACTATTTAGTGTTCAATCTAAACATAATATTTGGTGCTTATGAGCTTTTGAAATAAATATAGATGATTTTGATATACTATATTGGATTCAAGAACTACAATTATGAGAATAGCTATTTGTTGAGGGATTCAAGAGCTACAAGGTTGAATGGCATATAGCTGGTGACTTGAAGAAACTCAAGCATATGTATAATATATCAAAACTAGCCAACTCTAGATGTCTATGCTTGTATTGCATGTCTTTAACTAAGTAGTTGAGCTCAAGCAATTTGAATAGAATACCCTCTAAGCACATCAAAGAACCATACTTCAACCTAGTTTGATATACTTCTATGGTCAATGCTCATATATGCACACTTCATGCACTTTGTAGAATAATTGAAATGCTCATTCATTTTTACATAGACTTTGCTTAGAAGCTAAAGTTCTTATTATCTAGAGAAGCTGTTATAATAAAGATCGAGTAAGTTTTATCTACAATTGGTTTGCATGGAGGTAATGTTGTTATTGAATCAGATTCTCAAAAGTCCAAGGATAAAATCCATCTATTGGTGGGGTGAAGGCTAGAAGTTTCTTAAGCTTACATAAAAAACTTGGCAATATAAGCTTTAGAAATGGAGGCTCAACCATTAAATATAATCAATGGAAATCTCTACATAATGCAGTTAAGGATCATGCTGATAATGAACATGCTTGGAATAGAAAAACCAATGTTTAGAAAACACTAGAGAAAATATTTTTTACTATGATAAAACCACTTGGAAAGGTAACGATCTTAAAGACTTCAAAGACCAATTGAACCTTTAAAAAAAGGCAATGAGAAGAGCTTAGGATAATCAACACTTCACTCACTATATAGTCAAAAGTTTGCATTGTTATGCTTCTTCATTATCTAACTAATATAATATTTTTAATTAATTTTTTTTACTTTTTAATTGTGCAGCATATTTTATACGACCATGCTACATATTTCATTAAGCAATATGAAAATCTATCTATCTGATCAATCCAAGGTATGAAAAATCACATATTAAGTAATAACAAAATACTTCATATATAGAAGACATGGAGGTGGAAGAGTCTAAGTAAATAGTTATTAGAAGTCTTTAATTGTTTTATAGACAAATTTGGCATAAACTCAAGCTTAAAGACACAACTACATCATGTAATGGATCATCTTTGGCAAAAATTATACAAATGATTATCCAAAATAAATCATGGATACCTAAACTCTTATACAAAGAAGAGATTTTCAGAATGGTTACAAACTAAACAAAGAGAAGGAAAAAAATGGATTTTAAGAAACCCTTGACTCTTTGATATCTTTTAACTCGATTTTGTCATCGAGGAGTTATTAGGAGAAATATCGACTCTCTTTTTTGCCCCTTAAGGAGTGAATGAACAAAAATAGGCCTAACCAATGAGAGATTCGGGATTCCAGATTCATATATAGCATGAATCTTTTAGCCATATCTTGGCCCAAATCTTCCCTCAACAATAAAATAAGGGGAAATGTGGGAAATACAATGCTGTCACTTCTTAAAAGTTAGTGACTTGAATTTTTCTTTTCTCATTTTGTAATGTTTGACTTTTCATATCTCCCCTTTTCAGTTTCCCCCTTTTTCTTAGGTGAAACTCAAATTTATCATTTCTCTTTCCACGTTCTTCTTTCCTGGTGAAATTTTACAACCTCATTGTTGCTTGCTATATCTGTAGCCCTGTGAAATTTCATTGCCCCTACACAAACACAGAGTGAGTTTCTCATGTTTTATGAGAGCGGAGCTTATTCTACAAATGACCTAAGATTTTCCTAACAAAAATTTACAAGTTTATTTCTCTCTTTCACAGATGTTCCATGGTAAAGTTTTAGCTTGTTTGAAAAAAACTGTGTAAGTTGCGTGCATGCTCTGACATGAACTTTCTTTTGTTTTGGTACTCTAGGAGTCTCTCATAGTTAAGAACAATGATATTTTAAATACTCAACTTCTTATTTAACATGGGTTTCTCTATAAACAAAGTTACAAGTAGGTTATCTTGTTTTTTTGTTGCTCCATAGTTAAATTTTGTCTCATTTGGACAAAATCTATGCAAGTTATATTCATACTAAACTTTCCTTTGATTTTGTACTCCAAGAATCTCCCACAGTGAAGAACAATGATTTTCTAAAAACTCAACTTCTTCAACATTCTACAAAGAGAGCTACATGCATATTATTCTTTTTTTCTATTGCTCCATGGTTAAATTTCACTCATTTGGACAAAGCTTATGTCAGTTATATGGATGCTTTGACCTGAGATTTCTTTTGTTTTTGTACTCCAGGAATGTCATAGTGAAGGAACAATGGTCTTGTAATAACTCAACTTCTTATTCAATATCTTTGGGCTTCTTTGTGAAAAGAATTATAGGTATAATGCCATTTTTAAAAAAACTGCTACATGGTTAAATATCATTACATTTGGAGAAAACATTTACAAATTATGCATATATTGAGTTAAACTACCTTTTGCTATTGTATTATACGTCTCCATCTCAATTAGATACACCTATTATCCAAAAATCGACTTCTTTTTTAACATCCTTAGGATTGAGGTCTACAAAGTTTCTCGAGTGTGTTTCTTTCTATAATGATTAAATATAAAATTTTGTTTCAATTGTAAGTGTTTTTTATGAATTATTGTTGTTAAAATTCAGTTAGGATTAATGGGAAGAAATATCTAGTATAGATTTGAACATTAAGTTTGCAATGTTAATAAATTTTATATTTGGAAATCCACAATTAAAATGCTATAAATAAAAAAATATTTTGTTAGTTTTTTATCTCTACAATTAAAATGCTATAAATAAGAAAATATAGTTTTTTATCTCATTATGATAATTTTATTTAGATTCTAAAACCATGGAATACATGAGATAGCATCAGTGTTGTAGTCTCATAGTATTGTATAATATTAGAATTGTATATATGAAATGATAAAAGGATGTTTGTGCATGAAAACATTACTATACTAATGATTCTATATATGGTCAAATTCACTTACATGTAATAATAAAAGCATATAAAAACTTGATGATATGTAACTTTTGTATTTGGTTAATATAGATGTCTTCTTACCACGGAGGAAAAACATCAATAACATACTTGCAATGGAGGTCTTCAATAGGAAATATAGTAGCGGTAATTGGATTTGTAAGATGCATCCAAGTACTCAATGAAGTTTCAAGGTCAAGCATAAGGATGTTGCAAACCCCATCAAACATTGGAAAGGTAGAATTTTAGAGTTCAAAAAAGTATTTAATGGGACAAGTACTGTAACAGAAGTGTTGATCCAATATGTTTATATGCATAAGCAAATCTATATACATGACGAGAACTACATTGTAAAATATAAACAAAATAGTAAGTTTCTAAATTTTATCAATGTTTATTCTTTTTCATTAGAGTTGTCCTGTATAATCTTTGCAATGATCTAATTCAAATGTGTTTTACTGACAGCTCTATATCCATTGACTTTGCATGTTTAAGCGGCAAGATACATGTTTGACATGAAGATATAGGTTCTTTGATCTATAATAATAACTCTGCAAGTCAACTTGCGACTCAAAATATCTTTTTTTATAATTCATTGTATGTAGTAGAAAGTTAGAGAATGTAGCATGTCCCATTGCCGCCATTATCTAGTTATGAATGGTTGATTGGTAGCTTGGAGTTGTCAAGAGCATGTAAGTCGAAGATAAAACTTGACATCAATAGTGCTATGAAACCTATCATAGGCTCCAAAGATGTGCATCTTAGTTGGTTTATTCCATTTTCATTGTTTACACATTTATTTTATTCATGTGAGGTTTTGAAAAAAACAGATATTACTTATCAATGCAAGTGTCCATTTGAGGAGTGGATGAGTCAGCTATTGGGCGAGCCATGGCAGGTCAAAAGAATACATTTTGATGAGACTATCGAGTGTAGGGTCAACCAATCAGATCTTACATTTAGGTAAATATTTTTTACTAAATTGTATGCCTTGATTGAATTGATATAGGTATTGCTTAGATGAATTGTTATGTTAGTCACTTTTGCTTACCATATTTTTTGTCTAATTACACGTATTTCATTACTAGATAAACTTTGTGCATTCACTTTTGATATAGATGATGGTGACTTTTGCGAAGGGAGTGGATCAACTTGGACCAAGATACTCGAGATGAGATACATACAACTCTCATAGATGTGGTTATCTTGTGGAATGGTCATAATCCTTTTGTAGTTAGCATAGAGAGTCATTGGCCCATTTCTTTTTTGAGAAAAGAAATCCAATTAATGTCCAATGAGCCCTTGTGCAGCTTCTATTTCAAGTTAGATAATAGAAAGGTCAAGACTCGTAATGAACAATCCCTAATATGTAATCAATGTACTTCTCCACATATCCTTGAGATAGTGGAATCCTTGTAAAAAATCTTATAAAGAGAGAATACAAACCTTTTTTAAACTCCTATGTACTTCTAATTTTGCTAATTTTGGTTTACTATGATCCAAGCATGTGAGTATATATGTTGTAATTAGTCAATCGTGCTGGTTAAAATCATGATTAAATTGCAAGCTACAGTTCTATAGCCTTTGGAATATTTCCTTTCCATAACGATATACTGCAACTCATCTATTCTACTCATTTTTTGAGCACTCGCTCTATTGTTGGAAGAAGGAATGAAAATAAGTATTGAAAGTATTTAGATTTCTAGTTGTTATGTTTGAAGGTCTTTTAGATTTTTTTTCTTTAAAAAAATTAATATATTCTCTAGTTAGACTTGAATATACTCAGCAATCCAAATATATTTGAGGATATAATGAAGTGTAATAATGCATTTATTTATTTGAGCAGTTTTGATGGTGGCTTTCAATTATTGAAATAAAGTATCCATGTTAATAGGGTTTTAATTTGAAACTTTAAGGTTAAAATTTTTATAAGAACCTTTATTTAAAACCTTGATACATAAAAGTTAGATCTCTAAACTCATTTTCACTTTCATGCTCTACTTCTCTATTCATGTGCTCTCCTTTGTTCTCTCTCTCTCTCTCTGCCATGGCTATTACTCCGACCTTCGCTACATGGATTAGCTCCACACTCTACGCGCCTATAGGAGACCAGATGTACCCGAGGTTTTGCATGACCTTGAATCTAGAGAGCTCACTTTCCATGGTAGATCCTAGCTCTAGCATATTGGCATCATTTTTGATGATTCGAACCCTCTCACTTGCTCCATCCCAAACTTAGCTCTTAGGTGCATTTCGATAGATTTTCTATATAGTTTACATGCCAGATCGAGCCATGCAAAGGTAATAAACCAAGATTTGGTGCATGTGGGGAAACAACTCCGTGCTAGAGCTATACCCACCTCATCTCAAGACCACATCACAATGGATCTCATTGAGTGTGATGTAGCCTTTGCCATCTCTGTTTTGTGCATTGATATGCAAGAGGATAGTGAGGAAGATATCGATGCACCCTCTCAGTCGTAGCTATAGTATTTTGAGGGGCGTGAGGAAATTGCTATCGATCTAAGTGAGGAGGCAGCACAGAGCTTAGCTATTGTACATCCACTTCCCTGCCTTGTTAAGTTGCTGAGCAATGAGCCACCCCTTGCTTCTCTCCATCTTATCACCATCAAGGGGGTTGAATACCTATTCATGCAAGATGTGTTGGAGATTTTGGAGATAAGAGAAGAAGAACTATATTGTATCATGGTGCGTAATGCACTAGATGATTTTATAGATTTTGATGTACAGGATGCTCCACCATATGTGGATGAGGTAGCTTGATATGATGGCACGAATGTCAATGACATCTTTGCCATTGTGAGTACCCAAAAGAAAATTAAGGAATTGGTGCCAGAGTACGACATATCCAACCAAGATTTTGAGCTCTTGCAGAAAAGCCTTTTTGGTCCTTGACCCGACTATACGATACCTTCCCAGGAGAGAGATAAGGGCGGCCCGATTGCAAGAGCAGACTTGGATGCTCCATTACAATGGTAGATAGATGACGTGGAGAAGGTAATGTTTTTGGTTTTCAGTGCAACTTCACCCATATGGCCTCTAGGGCATATGGAACCACATCATGAAATTTGACTGGGATGGGACCCTTGTAGGAGCCTTGTCCCCTTGTCCCTGCATGCAGGCTTGCATCTGTGTACAACTTCACCTATAGGGCACGTGAGCTTGTAGCGGACATGGCTCCTGTGGGGGTCCCATCATCCCCGTTAAATTTCATGATGTGGATCTGTATGTCCTAGAGGCCCTATGGGTAAAGTTGCACTAAAAATTGAAGTATATACGATCTTTAATACTCCATGAATAATGAGTCTGGTACTAAACTTATGTGACGCATGACATGATCTATATAGATGAGTTTTCATCTAAGCAAGGTGGTCGATCTGGCGGCCAAGAAAGGATACATGACTCCGCATTGAAAGAGCACATTATTGGCCAGCTTGTCAGTGACATAGTAGTATTTCATAAGACATGTTCTCTTGCTTTTGCTGAGAACTTCCTGAAGCTGAGAGCACTGACAAAGGCTAGCCCCTTCAAATCAAGACAATCCCGACCAACTCTAACTTGGAGAAAGTAGTGTTGCTTTGACATTCAAAGTTTCTCAACTTGTTCACAAGTACTAGGTCTAGCTACTTTTCTCCATATTGGCCCGTGGCATGGTTGCTAGAGTTGAAGACTCCACTGTCATTAGGCATGAACTTCTGGGGCAAAATGTATTGTTGCCTATGATAAAGAGTAGCTCTAACCATGGGGAGCCTAGCTCCAAGAAGCCTAGGACATATTAGATGTACTTAGTACCTAATGATGTTTCTTTTGCAATGTAACACAGTTTGTAATCTTCTCTTATATTAATAAAAATTGATGTTGTTGGATTTGCAAGCAATGTAGTTTGTGATATGTGTCATTTATTATTATTTGTATTTAAATGTAATGCTTATTTGTTAGATTTATATGCAACATGATTCGTTATTTAAATTTAATACATAGTGCTTTATCGAATTCGTGCAAAATATTTGCTTATCCAAAGGTACATAAGGATGGCTTAAATAAATAAATAAAACAAATAACAAGTGACTAAACATAAATAAGATGCACCAAAAAAGTTGTATTCATATTCATAACAATTTACAGAAGATCTAATACAAGTAGGGTTTTACAAAATCATTTCAAAAGCTAGATTCCATAGATGTTTCACTAGTAGACCCCTATTGTTGCTCCTCTTTGCTAGGATTGTCCCTCTATCACTGAAAGAATCTCACTATCTATAGATCCCTATCATAGTGATGGTGACCCTTCTTACATGCACTGCTTCATAGATCAAGTCTTTGAACAAGTCAATGAGAAAGGCTTCAACAACTTCCTATATAGTTCAAGGAGAGCTTGACCAGTCCAATGATCAGGTTGATCCACACTTGAACTATCATGGAAGTGCCTCCTACTATTTCTAATCAGTATATTCTACATTGTCTCCCACACCACCTTTTTCAATGCAACTTTTGGTATCAAGAGGTGTGTGGTCTTCTGATAATGGCAGATCTCTCAGAGGGCCATTGTGCCAAGCTTCCATTGACGCTTGCAATGGTGGCGTGGTGGTGGTGGTGGTAGAGTAGGGGGAGGTTGCCTCTACGAAGGAATTCTTAGGGGGAATCTCTAAGCTGCTTGCTTGGTGTGTGCCATATCTTCCAAGAGTGAGAACTTGAAACACAGAACTCAAATGGGTAAAATGAGATGAAACTTTTAACTAATAGTCAAACTTTTAAAAATCCATAAACTTGAATTAATGCATCCAGATTTTAGAAAAAATATGACTGATGATCAAATTGACTTGAAAATTTACGTATGAACTCTTGTAGGACACATTAACCACCATTTTTTTTTTGTCCCATCAGAAGCATCTGCTGGGACACCTGAGGCTCATGTGTGGGGCCCTAAATATGGGAAATCAGGGCTCCACACACGAGCCTCTGTCCCACATTTAGGGTCCCACATGTGAGCCTTCGGCGAGGTGTCCCAAATGCTTGTGATGGGGCAAATTTTTTAGTTTTCATGAGTTCTTATGATGCCCAATACATGGGTGAAGTTTCACTTGATTCCGATTTATAAAACAGGCGATTGAATCTTTTTTGGAAAAATGCATTAACTAGATTATACTTCACTGAGAACAAAAAAAATTTCATGGAGTGTGCATACTTGCGTATTAAATGTATTCTTGACCAAACTACGTGCGACATTGGAAATTTAAAAATTCACAAAATACAAATCATGGGCAAAATGGAATATAATATATTGGATATTGTATTGCCAAACCATAAAATACAGTAAAGATATAGTGCATTGACCCAAGTACAACAACTCATCGACATGTGCATGATTGCACATAAAATTTATTCTCGTTGAAACTACTTGCAAAATTGAAAACTTAAAATTTCACTCAATGCAAGTCATGGGCAAAATAGAATATCACATATCGGATACAATATTGTGTGTATCCGATGCAAGTCATGTTTCTTAGGAATAATTAAGTTATCAATCTTCTAGAATTTCCTTATCTCACGTAGAGCAGTTGTGTGTGGTCTCCATCTTTTCTTCTTATGTGTTGGAGGATGTGTATTACAAACTGGAGTAGCAGTGGGAGTTGGAGCAATTGGAGCATGTGGACTACCATTTCTGGACAATGGTGGACCATTATTCTTGATAGATGGGCCATCATTATATTGACCACACTAGGGCCACCATTGTTGGCCACAGTAGCACCACTATTATTAGAAGTTGTAGTAGAGCCACTATTGTCGGCCACCAGGGGGCTATTATCACTCACAATATGCTCACTAGATTTAGAAGAGTATTGAGCTCTTGCTCTTGCATGTGCCTTCTTGATAGGAAGCTTGGAATGTGCCATGGTTGTGAGGACATAGAATAGAAAAGTAGAGGGTAAAGTGAAGAGTATTGGAAAAAATGAAAGGAGAGATTTGGCTTAAATACAAAACTTTTAAAC
Organism: Lygodium microphyllum; assembly: GCF_053477565.2. Lineage (NCBI taxonomy): Eukaryota > Viridiplantae > Streptophyta > Polypodiopsida > Schizaeales > Lygodiaceae > Lygodium > Lygodium microphyllum. Next base: position 40,897,025 of record NC_141164.1, read on the forward strand.
TTATTGTAGTATAAATGAACTTTAAAATTACTTTAGTGTAAATTAACTTTCAAACTTACTATAGCACACGAACTTCTCTCTCTCTCTCTCTCTCTCTCCACCCTATCCCTCCCTCTCTTTGTCTCCTGCCACCCCCCCTCATGCCCCTCTCTATCTAGGGTAGTGAATCTTTCAAGATTCAGAATTTTAAAATTTTTGCCTTAGGATTTCAAAATCGTAAAAAACATTGTTTGAACCTTTAAAATTTAAAACAAAATTTACAAAATGCTCTTTTAGCCAAATTCAAATAGACAAACTATCTAAAGCTTAATATAGGAGTGTTAAAGACATCTCATGTTGAAGATAGGAGTATTGATGAATCATATCCTTAGTATATGTACTCTCTCTTTGGCTCTAAATGCATCAAAATTGTACTCTTTATCTAGGTCTCCATTTCTTGTCATCTCTCTCTTGGGTTTTCAACAATTTTGCACGGTGTTATTTACCTGTATTGTTTTCATATCTTACTTTTCTCACTTTATATATTGCCCTACTTATAGATTCTGCTTGAGAGGTTTTGGACTTCTTCTTTTTTTCCTTGTATCGTATCTCTAATATCCTATACCACCATTGGAATAATTGCCTCACAGAATTGGAATTATTGATGCCACCTCCATGATCAATAGCCTTTTGAAAAGCATAACGAGCTTGCCAGTGAGATTGCTCCATGCCTTGAGTTAACCATACTGCTAAACTTCCTTGATCTATAAAATATGGACTATGTGCCTCAAGTATATGCTACATAAGAAAGAGAGATTAGAAACACAAACTAATTCGCAATGATGATATATATTTTGTAATGGTGACAATACTTACCATGTAGTGGCCTATGCTATTTGAAGTCCATGTCTCCACCATAGAGTTGTGGAATTTAGTAATTGTCTCTTTAAATGTATTGGCAGCATCACCATCTCTACACCTCAACTTTTGTAAGAGAGCTACTAATATATTTAGGTGTATCCACACTTTTGCCTTTGCAATCCTCATTCTTCCCCATTGCTCTAATTTGGAACAACAAGGTGCAACTTTTTCCATGCTTTATACTTCTCCAGTTGTTTCACAAGTATACTACATTCCTCATCTCGAGATGGAGATACAAACTTCCTAGCCTTGGGTCCGCAAAAGCATGGTTTGCAAGGGATGTTTCCCCACTCTTGCCCCATTTTTTATCGTTCTTTTTTATTTCTAATTGGCCCCCGTGCAATCCAACTTCAAAGAGGACTTGTTCTACCTTCTTGCATGTAGTATCAGCTTCTGACACAGGTTGCATTTTGTGTGCAAAGCATATATATTCATATACTAGCTTCTCAATTATTCTAACAAAAAAATGCAATGTGCAAAAGTGAACCCTTGTTAGTGGTATTTCCAAAATAGGGTGCCAGTTTGGATCCACTGGAACTAGCATTCCATTTCTCATGACTTTTTGATCACGTGTTGGAGCACCTTGTTGTCCTGTCTTGGCAAGTAATTCTTTCTTTTCATCTTTTCCTTTCTTCCTAGTTTGCATACAATATATACATGAAAATTTTGCATTTATTGCATTCAATAAATTGAACATACACTTTATTGTTTTTAAATCACCTACAAGATTCCATTCAACTTGATAGTCCCCAAATCCTTTAACATGTAAAGTTGCTCCATTATTTTGCTGATGAATAACACTGGATATATTGGTGAGGTTTTAAAAAACTTTAAGTACTTTGTGATCCTTCTTTGGTACTTCAAATGCTACAAGGCACCATATTTCATTCTTTGATTGCACACTGAAGTATAAAGGATCGTTTTCATTTATGTCAGGATTCAATGCTCGGTTCATAAGTATTATACTTATACGTTCAAGTTTCTATCCCTTGATAATCTCACTCTCGTCAAGTTTGAGGATAAACTTAAGCTTGCCTCTACATTCTTCCAAAGACATATTGTAGAACTTGACCATGGCCACATGCACCCTACATATATCCAAGTTGTTGGATGCATTCAATACAAAGGTAACTCCTTTGGAACCATACTTCAGTTGTGTGTGTGTTCCAAATGTGTAGGCTCACCAATCAGTTCTAAACTTTCTCATTTAGTTGTTTTCGAGTCTTCTTTACGTAAAATGGTTTTGGTGGAGGCACTACTCACTTATTTTTGAAGACTTGCTTAAAACTTGTATCCAATTGTTGATAGAGCATACTCTATGACTCAGAAATTAGTCCCACCTTGTTACATAATCCTTGAGTATCTGTAGCAGTAAACAAGTTGCTTACATCCCTAAGACATTCATTTACAACACCATCCACAATATCCTTGAATTTACGATTTTCCAATGCATTTTTGACCATATCCTTGCTAAGGACTTTAGCAATAGTGTCATTCTCTGCATGGGAAAACATATTTCTCATTGTAGTAGAGATTGAGTATATATCCGTCTATAATATTGTCCACTTTCTTTGGTTAATAGGTGAATTGATTTAACTAATCAAATGTGCTGATGTGCTTCTTCTTTTTTTAAAGTGGGCCCAATCTCCAAACTTTTTATGAGCTTTCTCTTGAAGTTTGTGTTCTCCTTCTCCAACTCTATAATTTTAGACTGTAACTCAATATTCTATACTTGTGTAGCATGCATAGCAACTTCAATGACAGGCATTGCTTGTTGTAGACTTTGATTCTCCCTATCCTTCTCAACCAATAATCTATCTTTTTCAATAAAAGACATTGCACACACCCTTGTAATCTTTTCTACATATTTGTTAAGGCTTGATCATTGTATCACAAGTCTACATGTGTATCCATACAATCTTTCATTGCCTTCATAAACAAACTTTACAAATGATGTAAGCCCATTAAATTGTGGTGGCCTTTGAGTTAGTGGATCATGTGGATAAATACACCCATCAACCCAAAGATCCACATTTTTTTTCATTGTATTTCTTTCTTGTTGCATCCTGTATCTTATTGCATCATCCCTTTCCACAATTCTTTTGAATAGTGGTGTATATTCATCCTCCAATTGAAAGTAAATATCTCTATTTCTCTTAATATGTCTTGCACCTCCATTCTGCAAAGAAAAATGCATGACAATTTTAACTTGGATTGATATTCAAATCACATAATTACACCCCTTTGATTCACTATATATGTATTCTTTTTTACCCAATTGGATCTTGACTCTTTCACTTGATTTCACTCACATGATAGACCCCTAGTTAGCCTCTAATCTTATCTTGGAATCAACTTATTATTAGGCTTTAATATTATCTTCTGTTCTATCCAAAACACACACAGACACATATTATAAGAATTGGTCAAAGATTATTAAACACATTTACACAAAAGATTGGATAGTGAATAATAATAACATCATCTTATCTTATGCCCAAATGTACTCTCCGTCACTCTATCACTTATTTTCTTAGTTTATCTCACACAGTCAAATAGTCTGTCTGTCTATCTGTCCATCTCTCTCTCTCTTTCTCTCTCTACATGAATTGTTGCTTAAGGATTAAACAACAATTAAAACAAATTGACACTCATTGATACAAACATGATAATCTTGAGAAGGTAAATTTATATTTTCTCTAAGATTCTAGAGCTATTACCTCTTATCGATGAAAAAATATACAATATTCTGAATGTACCACTATATAGGAATAAAAGGGTAGAGATATGTCTAAAAATCAAGGACATTATGCATGAAAGAGATATAAGATTGCATGAGAAGGAGAAAAAGACACATGAGGAAGAAAGTAAAAGAAACAGAAGTAGAGCAACTAGAATCATTAGAAGGTGATCTCTTTAACATGCTTAAAGAGTTAATTCAAAGGATTCCAATATGTATTGCTTTATATGTGGTGGTATAAGCAAAAGAGTTGATATTATTGCTTTGGACTCAAAGTGTATTCAAATCCTAAAGAATTAAAAAAAAATGATTCTATTTTTCTTGTTAGATTGAGGTATGATATGTTTAAATTTGTTTATTCTTGATAATAATATTTTTAAACTTTTTTTTTCTTATACTCACTATCTTACTTCTTTTTTAAGGTGTATAATGCATGAACTCCCTTTCAATATACAACAAAAAATTGAGTTGCTTGATCCTTCAATCTTCCATTATATGAGGAGAAATGAGCTTGTTATAGCTAACCACATGTACTACCAGAATCTCTTTTATGCTATTTTTATTTGTTGTAAGTCTAAAATATTTGATTTTACCCTTTGAAGCAAAGATGAAAGAGCTCTCACATCTTTGTATTTTTCTATGTTTCGCTTGTTGCATGGTAATCTAGCTACCTTTGCTAATGATAGTAAGAATCTATCTTTCATATGTTAAGAATGAATACAACATAGATATGGATGTGATTTTGGAGCTTAAACACCTTGTTGAAGGTCAAATATCTATATATATGGCAGAGAGAGAGAGAGAGAGAGAGAGAGAGAGAGAGAGAGAGAGAGAGAGAGAGAGAGAGAGAGAGAGAGAGAGAGAGAGAGGCTACCACAAAGTAAGGAAAGAGA